>NC_043714.1:14802142-15104583 GCF_006229205.1 Suricata suricatta | reverse complement strand
CAGTATCTAATGGATAGTTGATACCTGTCACAACACAGCATTTTATATACTGTTAAGTGAAACTGCAATACAATCTAAGTTTATTTTGGGAGTGTTTGCTGTATAATTGGATTTAATGAAATGTTTAGAGGTGCAGTAGGCATGACTTTGAGTAGATAATGAAAGAAAATGCAAAATGCTAATTGATTCATGATGTGGTGTCATCTTAGCTTGGGCAAACCATGCAGTATTTAATACATAGTAGCAGAATATTTACTATTGAAGCTTGAAAAGATATGAAAAAAAATAAAAAAATAAAATAAATGAATATTTTAAATAACTTATGCCAATTATTAAATTATTTAATAACTTAAATAATTTATGCCAATAAATTTCATAATGTAGATGAAACAGGAAAATGTCTTAAACACAAATTGCCAAGGTTTATTCAAGAAGAAATGGATAACATGAATAGCTCAATATATATTAAAGAAATTGAACTTGTAGTTAGAAACCTTCTAATAATGAAAACTTTTGTCCCAGATGGCTTCACTGGTGAATATATTCAATATATTCTAATATAGTATATTTTAATAATAGAATACTGTAAAACTCCACAGGGTAGTTTCTTCACAACTCATCCTACCTTATCTGCTTTTAATATTAGCTACTTCTGCTTGCTTTTGATTAGTGTGTGTCTTTTCTTTGTGTCTGTATTTCAAGTAGTTTTCTTATAGACAACATGTAGTAGGGCCTTGCCTTTTTATCCATTCTGAAAATTTCTGCCATTTCACTGGAGTGTTGGGGTTGTTTATCTTTAATATTATTTATGTTATATGTTATTTATAAACAACCATCTAACTACTTGTCTTTTTTTTTTTAAGTTTATGTATTTATTTAAGTAATCTCTGCATCCAGCCTGGGCTTGAACTCATGACCGTGAGATCAAAAGTTGGACACTCCTGTAACTGAGGCCAGCCGTCAGCCGGACATCATGCCCTTACAAATTCTCTTTTGTCCTCAGTTCTTCGTTCCCTTTTCCTGCTTTTTGGACTACTAGGTGTTTTTTATGATTTCATTTTATTTTCTTTGTCGGCTTACTAGCTGCAGTTCTTTTTGTTAGTTGGTGTAGGTTTATTTTATGTATCTTTTTTTATGTTTTATTTATTTTGGAGAGAGAGAGAGAGAGAGAGCGCGCACACGCAGGGGAAAGACAGAGAGAGAGGGAGACACAGAATCCGAAGCAGCCTCCAGGTTCTGAGCTGTCAGTACAGAACCCAGTGCAGGACTCAGACTTGTGAACTGCAAGATCATGACCTGAACCGAAGTCAGATGCCTAACTGACTGAGCCACCCAGGCGCTGCCCCTATTTTTTATGTATCTTTAACTTACTATAGTGTAGCTTCAATCAATATATCACTTCATGCAAAGTGTAGGACACTTAGAACATTAAGCTGCAATTTCTCCTTTCTCTGCCTCTGTGCATTTGTTGCATGTTTTACTTCCACATATGTCATAACCTTCAAATACATTGTTATTACTTTAAATAGTCATACTTTTTATATTGTGGTAAAATATGCAAAGCATGAAATTTACAGTCTAAAAAATTTTTTTAATGTTTCTTTTTTTTTTTGAGAGAGAGCCAGAGAAAGAGAGAGCCTAAGCAGGGGAGGGGCAAAGAGCAAGGGAGACACAGAACTTGATGTTGGCTCCAGAATCTGAGTTGTCAGCACAGAGTCTCATGTGGGTCTTGAATCCATGAACCGTGAGATCATGACCTGAGCCAAAGTCGAATGCTTAACTGACTGAGCCACTCAGGTGCCCCTATTGTCTTTTTTTAAATGTTTATTTTTGAGAGAGAAAAAAGGCACACGCAAGGGAGGGACAGAGATCGAGGACGGAGGATCCTCAGTGGACTCTGGCTGACAGCAGAGCTCAGGGCTCAGACTTACGAACTGAGATCTCGACCTGAACCAAAGGACGCTCAACCAGCTGAGGCCCCCGTGCGCCCCAAGGTTTACGGCCGTAGCCATTGTTAGGTACACAGCGCAGTGGTATTAAATACATTTATAATGGTGTGTAACCTCACTCTATGCTTCTTATGAATGACAGCTTTGTGGTTTTGTAAAACTGAAACTACTCATTAAACAGTAACTCCACTTTCTCCCTTTCCCCCAGCACCTGGCAATCACTTTTACTTTCTGTCTCTCTGATTTTGAAAAAGTCAGTCTCTTTTAAGACATTTAAAAATAAGAAGAAGTATATTCTGTCTATTTACATTTTTGCCATTTCCAGGGCTCTTTATTCCTTTGTGTAAATTCTTTATTTTTCATCTGATACCATTTTTCTTCTGTCTCAAGGACTTCTATTAAGATTTCTTATATATAGTAGTACAAACCTGTTGGGATGAATTTTTTCAGGGTTTTTTTTAATTAAAATAGAATTCACATTACTATAATTCACCATTTAAAAGTGTTCAATTCAGTGCTTTTAGTGTATTTATAGGATTATGCAGCCATCACCGTTGTCTAATTCCTGAACATTCCTCACCTCCGAAGGAAGCCATTAGCAGTCACTAGTGAGTTGGCCCAAGCCAACCATGAATTTACTTTCTGTCTGTGGATTTCCCTTTTCTGGGCATTTCACATAAATGGAATCACAGGATATGTTATTTTTCATGTCTGGCTTTCACTTCCTGTCATGTTTTTCACAGTTCTTCCCTACTGTAGAGTGATTCAGTACATCATTCCTCTTTATAATATCCATTGTATGGATTTACCGTATTTGTTTATTCATTTATCAACTGATGAACATTGGATGTTTCCACTTCTTGGCTATTATAAATAGTTCTGCTGTGAACATTTGTGTATAAGTTTTTGTGTGGATGTTCTCAGTTCTCTTGGGTATGTTACTGGGGTAGAGCTGCTGGGTGATATGGAAACTTTGTGTAACTTTTCAAGCAACTGCTAGTGGTTTCTATAGTGGCTGCACCATTTTATATTCCTTCAGCAACATATGTGGGGCCCACTTTCTCCACAGTCTTATCAACATACATTTCTGTTGTCTAGTAGCGGGTGTAAAGTAGTATTTTATTAAGATTTTGATTTGCATTTCCCTACTGACCAATGATGTTGAGTATCCTTTCATGTGCTATTGGCCATTTTTCAGTGGTTGACTTAAGGATTTAATGTATATATATCTTTAATTTATCACAGATTTTCTGTTTTGGAGAAAATTCTATTCATTTTCTATTTAAAGAAAAAAAGTTTTTTAAGCTTATTTATTTTAAGAGAATGAATGAACAGGGGAGGAGCAGAGAAACAGGGAGAATCCCAAGCAGGCTTAGGGCTGTTAACACAGAGTCTGATGTAGGACTCAAACTCACAAACTGTGAGATCATGGTCTGAGCCAAAACCAACAGTCAGACGCTTAACCAAGTGAGCCATCCAGGTGCCCCACAGCCACCCAGGTCCCCCTTTATGGTCTATTTAAATTGCTTATTATTTGTCTTTTCATTGTTGAGTTGAGTTCTATTGATACCATGTATTACGTTGATGATTTTCATAGTTCATTAGCCTTTCATTCCTAGGGTAAATCCCAGTTCGTCATGGTTTATAGTTGTTTTAATATGCTGCTGGATTCAGTTTGCTGGGATTCTGTTGAGACATTCTGCATGTGTATTCATACATGATATTTTATTTATTAAAAAATTTTTTTTAAATCTTTTATTTATTTTTGATGCAGAGAGAGACAGCATGAGAGAGGGAGGAGGAGAGAGAGAAGGAGACACAGAACTGGAAGCAGGCTCCAGGCTCTGAGCTAGCTATCAGCACAGAGCCCGATGCAGGGCTCGAACCCACGAACGTGAGATCTGACCTGTGCCGAAGTCAGAGGCTTAACCGACTGAGCCGCCCAGGCGCCCCCATACATGATATTTTAAAGTTTTTAAGTTTTATTTATAGTTTTCTTTCATGTGATATATTTTTCTAATTTTGGTATCTGGGTAATACTGGCTTCATAAAGTGAGTTGGAATGGAGCACCTGGGTGGCTCAGTTGGTTAAACGTTTGACTCTTGGTTTCAGCTCAGGTCGTGATCTCATGGTTCTTGAGATAGAGCACCAGGTCGGGCTCTGTGCTGAGCCTGCTTGGGGTTCTCTCTCTCCCTCGTTCCATGCTCCTCCCCTGCTCGCATGCTTGCTCGCTCTGTCTCTTTCTCTCTCTCTCAAAATAAATAAACATTAAAACTTACAAATAAAACGAGTTGGGAAGTGTTTTTGATGACTTTGTTGAAAGATTGCTTTTGATTCTTCATTAAACAGTTGGTAGAGTTAACCAGTGAATCCATTTGGTCCTGAGCTTCTCTTTGTAGGATATTTTCTGGTCATTGACTTAATATCTTTACTTATTATAAGTCTATTCAAACTTTTAATATTTTCTTGGTTTAGTTTTGGTAATTTTATTTTTTAGGAATTTCCTCATTTGTTTGAGGTTACCTAATGTGTTGTTCATAGTATTTGCTTATAATCCTTTTGTTTCAGATAGGTCATAAGGTCCTTTTATTCCTGATTTTTATAATTTGAGTTTTCTTTCTCTCTTTTTCCTGGTCAGTCTAGCTAAAAGGTTTAACAGTGTTGTTGAATTTTTTCAAAGAACCAATTTTTAGCTTCATCAGGTTTTTTTTTTAAATATTTCCTGCTTTTTTTCTATTTCTCTTTTCCTTGCTCTGATCTTTATTGTTTCTTTCCATCTGCTTGCTTTGGGCTTTCTTAGAATGGAAATTTAGGTTACTGATTTGAAATTTTCTTCTATTTAATGTAGTTATTACAGCTAGAAATTTTTGTTCAGTCACTGTTTTCTCCAAATCCTGTAAGGTTTGATATGTGATGTTTTTGTTTTATTCATCTCAAAAGTATTTATTTGTGTGATTTCTTCTTTGATACATTGGTAATTTAGGAGTTTGTTGTTTAACTTCCACATATTTCTGAATTTTCAAAATTTCCTTCTGTTATTAATTTCTAATTTCATTTCATGTGATTTGATAATATTGTATGATTTCAATCTTTTTCAACTTACTGAGTCTTGTTTCATGGTCTGTCCTGGGAAATGTTCCATATATACCTGAGAATGTACATACTGTTGTTGGGAGTATTCTAAGTGTCTGTTACATTTAATTTGTTTATACTGTTGATGAAGTCTTCTTTTCCTTGCTCATCTTCTGTCCAGTTATGCTGCTCAGTTTTGTAAAGATTATTTATTTGAGGTGGGGGAGAGCAGGAAAGAGAGAATCCCAATCAGGCTCTGTCGTCAGCGCAGAGCATGATGCCGGACTGATCCCATAAACCATGAGATCATGACCTGAGCCAAAATCAAGACATAATTGGCTGCTTAACCCACCGAACCACCCAGGCACCCAGCTCTTCTGTTCATTTTTGAAAGTCAGATCTGGAACCACTTCACACCACTTCAGAATGGCTAACATTAACAACTCAGGCAACAACAGATGTTGGCAAGGATGTAGAGAAAGAGGATCTCTTTTGCACTGCTGGGGGGAATGCAAACTCCTGAAAACAGTATAGATGTTCCTCCAATAATTCCTACAACCCAGCGATGGTACTACTAGGTATTTATCCAAGGGATACAGGTATGCTGTTTCAAAGGAGCACATGCACCCCAATGTTTATAGCAGCGCTATCAACAATAGCTAAAGTATGGAAAGAGACCAAATATCCATCGATGGATGAATGGATAAAGAAGATGTGGTATATATACACAATGGAGTATTACTCGGCAATCAAAAAGAATGAAATCTTGCCATTTGCAACTATGTGGATGGAACTAGAGGGTATTATGCTAGGCGAAATTAGCCAGAGAAAATCAAATATCATACGACTTCACTCTTTAAGGACTTTAAGATACAAAACAGATGAACATAAGGAAAAGGAAGCAAATAATACAGAAATGGGGACAAAACGTAAGAGTCTCTTAAATGCGGAGGACAGAGAGGATTATGTGGGAGGGGGATGGGCTAAATGGGTAAGGGATATTAAGGAATCTACTCCTGAAATCATTGTTGCCCTATATGCTAAGTAACTTGGATATAAATTTTAAAAACTAAATTTAATTAAAAAAAAGAAAGTCAGATCTTGAAGTCTTAACTCCTTCAGTTTTGAATGTCTGAGAGTCATTTTTTCCTTAACTGCACTTCAAGTCATTGCTCCACTGCCTTCTTCCTTGCATTGTTTCTATTTAGAATTCTGTTATTTGTGTTCTCCTGTATACCATATTTCTTATTTTCCCCACTCTTCCTGCTTCTGAGAGTTTCTCTTTTAATGCTGTTTTGATCAGTTTGTTAATAATGTGCCTTGGTATAATTTTCTTCATGTTTATTTAGCTTTTTTGTTGCCTGGGTTTTGTATGCAGCAAATTTGGACAATTTTTTCCATTATTTCTTCACATATTTTTTCTATCTCCTTTTCTTTTGGGTCTTTCAGGGATTCCTGTGATACATATTCAACCATGTGAAGTCTCACAGGTCACTGATACTCTGCTCATTTTGTTTTCAATTCCTTTTTTTCCCCTCTGTTTCATTTTGGATAGTTTCTGTTGCTGAATTTGCTAAAGTTTTCCTCTACAGGCATTTAATTTCCTGTTAATCTTATTCAATGTATTTTTTTTTAACAGACATTATTTTATTTCTAGAAGTTTGATTTGGGTCTTTTTTATATCTCCATAACATGTTTACACTTTATCTACTTGAATATAAAAAAGAAGTGTGGAATAATTATCTGTGCCTTTTGAGTATATTTTTATAGATTGATTTTTGTGATTATAGATTGACTTTTCTAATTATAGGTTGCATTTTTTTACTTCTTTCCATTCTTGGTAATTTTTGATTGGGTACCAGCCATTTCAAATTTTACTTTGTTGGATACATCATATATTTATTTGTATGCACATCCTTTAAAAATAGCCTTGAGATTTGTTCTGGATCACAGTTATTTACAAACAGATCTTTTTGAGGCCCCCTTTCTCCTAGGGACAACTTTGCTACACTACTGAGGCAGTACTCTTCTGGCTTCTTTGTTCATGCGCCATGTATATACAAGGTGGTGTACTGTCCGATGGGAACATGAAATATTTCCAGCATGGTTTGAGTCTGCAGAACCTGCTCCTTCTATCCCTTTCCAGCCTGGTTCTTTATCCAGCCTCAGGTTTTTTGTTCGCATGCATGTACAGATCATCATTCAGCTGAAAACCAGAAGGGAGCTCGCTGCACGTCTCTGAGTGCATGCTTTCTCCTTGTGGACCCTCTCTGGGCAGCTCCGCGCTCTCCTGGGCTTTGTCCTGTGAATTATAGTTGCCTTTCCCTCCCTGGATTTTCAGCTGTGTCCTTAACTGAGTTCTCCTTTCCTAAGTTAGAGCCTGGAGACTGTCTAGGCAATACAGTGATGTCCTTGTGGCGCTCACTTCATTTATGTTCCTTCTTTCAGGGTTGTTTGTTTTCCACTGTCTGGAAATCATTGTTTTATTCATTTTATTTTGTCTCTTTGTAGTTGTTTAACCCTGAAGGCTAATTTCAGTCCCTATTTCTCCATCTTTTTTTTAAAGTTTTTTAAAGAAAAATGTAAGACTATCTCCCTTTTATTTATTTGTTTTTTCTATTTCTCCATCTTGACTGGGTTTAGGAGTCTTCCTGCAGTTACTTTGAGCAGTGATAAGTCATGTAACTACAACATGACTTTATTTTCATTTGCTGTCTCATGTAACTACATGTTTAGTGGTAGCAACTTATCTCTTCAGCTCTACCTGGTAGGTTACATCAGATTATCCACAGCTTTTTCTAGTTGTGCTGATGCAGCATTTAAGCCTCAGGGTTTAGGATTCAGTACATGAGAGTCAGGGAAGTTCTCCATATGCATATTGTCCATGACATTGCCAAATAAGATAGTTCACAACTATCTTACTTAAACTGGGGCTACAAGATCCTAAAAAGTTTCTAGAAAGCAAGCTCTGTAAAGGTAAATTGGTTAAATGTAAGATACCAAGATATATAAAATACCGCCAGTGCTATCTGTTTAATTTTGTTGTTTTAAAAAAAGTTTGTTTCTTTATTTTTGAGAGAGAGAACACAAGTTGGAGAGGGGCAGAGAGAGGGAGACACAGAATCCAGAGCAGACTGCAAGCTGTCTGTGCAGAGCCCCATTTGGGGCTTGAACTCAGGACCTGTGAGATCAGGACCTGAGCTGAAGTCAGATGCTTTAACTGACTAAACCGCCCAGGTACCTGACCATCTGTTTAATTTTAATGAATAAGGATAACATACTTGCTTTTGAAAGCTAGCACAAACCAAATAATAGAACTCAGCACATCACACATAAAAATATAGGCCAATATATTGTATGGAAGTGATTGCTAAATCTAAAAATAGTAGCATGTTGGCTTAGGCACCCTTCTATAATGCTAGGAGGGAGATAAGCAAAGGCAGGAGTTCTTTTGAAGGATTGTGGGAATAACTGAAGACTGATTATATCCAATGGAAGAAAAGAGTAAATCAAGTAATTTGAAGGCAGTGTTTCTCAGGGTGATCCAGAGACTTTGGGTCAGTTGCAGATTCTTACCCCTCAGAAGTACTGAATCAACCCGATCTCAGTACAGACACAGGAACATGTAGAGATGGTAATAATGATATGTGAGCCAGAGGTGGAGGGAGGGATATGGCGAAACTGTAGTTAACTTTTTAATCCATTTTTGCGTTGGATCTTGTGTTTGAGATGACCACTTGATACCCAGTTGGATATATCTGATAGCAAATGAAAATAAAGTCATATTGGAGAGATATGTCCCTTTTCTCCATGGTAATGATGACTGAAGTGATGAGAATAGTCTACTGAGGGCTGAAGTAGAAAGAAAATCACTTAGTTTTAGGCACTGGACCTTGGAGGTAAGATGAGACAGAGATGGAATAATTAGTGACCTAAGTAGTGTATTATTAATAGTGTATTAAATGCAAAGTATAATAGTGTATTACTAACAGTGTATAAAGTAGTGTATTATTTATAGCATATTGAAGGGTATGTTATATTTTGTCAGAGGAAAATGACAACTAAAAAGGGTATTAATAACCCCTGAGAATGCAGTGGTAACCATTGAGAATGTCATAAATGAAGGTGCAGTGATGTTTACAAATACCAAATGCTTTAAGAAATATTCACTCAAATACTGAACTCTCTCTAATTGTGACATCAGTCCATTAGAATTTATCCTTCAAGAGCAGGGGTCAGCAAACCTTTTCGTTAAAGGGCCAGATAGTAAATATTTTAGGTTTGGTAGGGTATATGGTCTCTGTTATAACCACTAACTCTGCTATAGTATGAAACTAGCCTTGGTCATGTAAAAAATGTATGTGGCTGTGTTATAAAAACAGCTGGCTGGCTATAATGTGCTTGCCTGTGAGCTAGAGGAACCTCTGCTGTTCAGCATTTTTTTCTGTATTCTTCTTTTCCATTTGCATGAAGATATAAATTAACACTGGCTAACATAGTTCTGATAAAAAGGGTTAAAACTAAGTATTAGTAATGAAGCTTGAAAAAAAAACCCAGCAGAAATTACTATTCTGTTGATCTTATAAAAGTTAGTAAGCTTGACTACACAGCACCTCCAGGATGCCCTCCTGTATGAGATGGTGGAACTGAAAAAGGGACATTTGCTTCCCCTTCTCCCCCCATAAAATCACGAATTCAGTGTGGGTTGAGTTTATTTGTTTAACATTCTGCCAATTGTAATAATAATTTGTTTTTTCCCTTTTCAGTCTCGGAGAAATCTCTGTGAAGAGGCTTTGTTAAAAATCAAAGGTGTTATTAGCTTTACTTTTCAAATGGCTGTTCAAAGATGCGTGGTGCGGATCCGCTCAGATTTGAAAGCAGAGGTTAGTATTTTCAATGGCTGAGCATGCTTGAGGTTATAGGTAAACAAATCACATGTTCAAATTTGTTCCTTTTTATCCCGGCCTAGGCTTTGGCCTCAGCAATAGCATCAACCAAGGTTATGAAGGCTCAGCAAGTTGTGAAAAGTGAAAGTGGAGAAGAGGTAAATGCTTTATTTAATTTTCTTTATACCTGACTCTTGATTATTCCTTATGGCTGGCAAATTGCTTGCTGTTAGTTGCCAGATACATTAGGATTTATGTTTCTTGGTTTACAGCTCTTTTACAGAGATCTGTTGTAGACTTCAGGCTCTGTTCTTACATCTTATGGATTTCAGAGTCTATCTCCATGGAGAGGTCTTCCTAATTTTATATGGAAATAAAGGATATATAGGTTCCTAGTGTTGGTTTTATTTTACATACGTTATATTATTTTAGAGAGAGTGAGTGGGGGAGAGGGACAGAGAGAGAATCTTAAGCAGGGTCCACACTCAGCACGGAGCCTGATGCAGGGCTCGATTCCAGGACCCTGGGATCATGACCTGAGCTGAAATCAAGAGTCAGAGGCTCACCCAGGCACCCCTGTGTTGGTTTTTAAACACTTTCTTTCTAATCTTAGTTAGTCAATGCAAAATATAAAGGTCTATTCCCACCATTGGGTAGGTAAATTTAGTGAAAATCTTTGCCTCTTGCTACTTTTGCAAGTACAGATCTTTGTGATAGGGAAAACAAATCTATATCCCCTTAGCTTATTCGTGTTCCGATAGAAAGGAGGTTCAGTGACCCTTCGGGGCCCACAGTAGCCAGATACTTGCTTTTGTTTTTTTTAAATACACAGAGGTTGTACATTTATTCCTGGAGCCTCAGGAGAAAAGCATCTTAGTTTTCATGGCTATTTCTGCCTAATGCAGTGCTCAGCAGTTTGGCTTACCTTCATGTAAGGGGAAATTTTTTAAAGGAATATAGTCACTGAGAATAAATACGGTCATTAGAATGAGGAGTGTAGTTGACCTTAGGACATATATCTGTGTCAGTTAGGTTGATTTTGTAACTCTTGACGTGCTCTCTGTGTCAGATGCTGGTCCCATTCCAAGATACGCCTGTGGAAGTAGAACAGAACACAGAACTGCCTGACTACCTGCCTGAGGACGAGAGTCCCACAAAAGAACAGGACAAAGCGGTGTCCCGGGTCGGCTCACACCCAGAGGGGGGCGCCAGCTGGCTGAGCACTGCAGCAAACTTCTTATCCAGATCCTTCTACTGGTGACTGCAGTCTGGGTCTCAAGGACTGTGTGAACCAACAAGGGGCCAGTTTTCCATTGTTGTGGTGAACTGTCAAGTGCAATTTGCAATAAGTTATCACGAAAAGTTTTTAGATTACATGATTGCGTATGCTGCATTTTACATTTTATTGGACATTTTGCCCCACTCAGCGGTAAAAAGGACAGAGGCTACAGGTGGAGTTGCTTTGTTTAAGAAGGTATTTTGGTTTTGTTTTCCTTTAATTGCCTCACGTTTTAAAAAAACATGGGTCCACTGTTAAACCAAACATATATATGTGCAGCTTTACATTTTATTTTACATGAAGCACGTGATTAGGAAAACTTGTTTTCTTCTCAAGCCTCAGGACCTATCTGAAGAGAATTTTTTTTTTTAAGCTCAAGGTGTGCATGAATTACTGAACATTTTTCTCTGCTTTTCTTCATGAAAGATACTTGCTTTGGTACTCTTCACTGAAAGTTGAAAACGTTTCTCATTATCCCCCTCTTGTGCCTTTTTTATTTTGCCAACCATGTTTATAGAAAGAACATTACTATGAAGACATTTTGTGAATTAAAATATATTCATATGAACATAGCGGGCCTCTAAAAATACAAGTCGACAAAAGCATTGCAATCTTATTTGTAGTAATTTTAATAAGACTAACACAAAATCCATCAAGAAAGAGGAAACCTGTGTATTAGCAAAGTACTTTGGGAGACTATTTGAATGTGACCAGATGTGGTTCCAGTTGACCACTGTTTAGTTTGGTTTATATCAGCTCTTAAAGAGTTCCGTCCAGCGAAATACTGGGAGCAACGGTACATGGTCTCTAGGCCCGACTTTGTGATCGTACACCATCCCTTGCTAGAAAAAATAGTAAGGAACTGACAGACTTGAAAAAAGGAAACAGAAGTTGAATGTCTATAATGCCGTAGTGCCACTTGGTCGAGAGAGTCTAACCTTGACACATGAGTTACTTGGCAGGTGCCTGTTCAGTAGGTGTTTTCTTTGTATGCCTTTTGTGAATTTATTATGAACATGCAGTCATACTGAATGAAAAAAAGACTCAAATTATTGCTTATAAAGAAATAAAGCCAGCATTGGTCCACTTAATCTTGTTTCTCATGTCCAGCCAGAAAAAAGAACTTCAGTGAAGGTAAGAGAAATAAATATAAATATTTATACATATGTATTTTTTGGTAGATGAGAACTGATTACATATATATAATGCTTTATTAAATTCCAGAAATGTTTGACACCTAAAATTTTCCTTTTGGAAATCCAGTTAAATCCAGATAAATTTTAGTGCTAATATGATTAAGAAACTAATATGGAGAAATTGAAATTCTTTTTCATCAACATGTAGAGCTGCTATTTTACTACATGGGGAGAATGTGAAGTGAAAATTGGACCCAGGAGGGTTTCCTTGCATTTTTCATTGCTTCTCTTTCAGAGAAAAGTAAAAGCATCCAGTTGCACTGGGGAAAAAATTTTATTGTAAAATACTTCACCATAAGAATCTTGAGTTCACGACCTTCTGGAGGGAGGGGTATTGAGGAATGTATGGAGAATGAGATTTTCATGTGTCTGGGCTCGGATTCAGGTGACACGCACAACTGCAAATAGAAGCTTTCAGGGCATGAATTGCTTTCAGTGCATAATACAACTTGCTGCCAGAACCAGATGTGTTGAAAAACGAAAACAAAACCACCTCCTTTTTATAGCCATTACAACAAAGTTTACTGTTCTGTTTTGACAAGTTTGTATTTTATTTTGCATTGCCACACATCTGCCTATTTAAACTACATCTCTTTGGTAGCAGTGGTTCAGTACAAGTAGGTATTAACAGCTTGATGTCTGTGTGTTCCAAGTGTTCTTTTCTTCCAGGTCTTACAGATCAGTTAAGGCAACTGTAACGGCATTTTTTTGGAAATATATTGTAAAATAATAAAAGGTAACACAATTAAAACTGAATGGATATTGCATTTTTGTGATGGAAGCATTATTGGTTACCCTTGAGCCTGTTTGTGTTCACACTGCCTGACACCTTCTAGCTCCCTGCAGGCGCGTGGCCTGACTAATTCCCACGCACCTTCTGTTCCTCTCCTTCCCTGCGCCACACCTGCCTCTCCCTGGGTGGGTCCGCCACTCCCGTACAGGCACTCAGCGTAGCATTTATCATATTACATTGAAATTACATTTACCAGTGTTCCCTGCCCAGCTTAGCTCTTTGAGATGTGAGAAAGTCTGTAGCTGTACCTGGCTGGTAGTATGTGCTCAAATATACTTTTTAGGAGGATGGATAAGCCTTTTTTGGAATCCGTAAAAACAAATGAAAGATACTGATTTAAGTTGTTGGGCAAATAGGAAAAATGTCAGGTTGTTTCTTTCCTTTTTCTTTTTCTGGCATGTTTGTTTCTGACTTATTGGTTAGTATTAACAAGTTTCTTCATTTGTTATGTCACTTGGTTTTTATTTTTCAAAAAAGTGGGAGAGAAGCATAATACTTGCTCTGTTGAACAAAGATTAACTTATAATATCCTGATTCTTGTAGAATCGTCATAGGAGAAATTTATTTACTTATTTATTTATTGTTTTGACTTCCTGTTTTATAACTTACTGTAATTTTAGGTAATAATTTAATCTGAGTTTTTTCTTCATTGATGGAATGAAGATAATTCTACTTTACAGGGTCATTATTTGAATGCAGTGAGATCATCATGAGTTACTTGAAACTAAAATCTTAAAATTTTAAGATGGAATTATTGTTTCTAGAAGTTTGACACAATTCTTTTCTTGTCCTGAATTCCAGGTGAGACACTACACCTTTCTAAACACACTCCTTCGGCTCATCTTTCTCTATCCAATCAGAGGATGGTGTTTGAGGGTTAGTTCACAGCTATGTGATTTTTATCTAAATAAATGGCCCTTGAAGAATTCATCTGTTGTCAGGATTTCAGTTACCTTTGTGTCTATAACTTCTAAATCTCCATTGTTCCAACATCTTTGATAGCTGCCCTTTCCTCTACTATCCCTATCAGATGTCAAGTCAGTGAATTTTTCTCTTAGAACCAAGCTCATGGTAGGCATGCAGTAGATTTAAAAACTAATTCTGTGTCCACCACTGTACTAAGTGCTTTACAAATATTTAGTCCTGTCACCCTTAATAACCATGAGGTAGGACTTTGGTGTCTTCATGTTACAGGTGGGGAAAGTGAGGCAGAGAAATAGTTGGTGACGGAGCTGGTAAATGGTGAGGCCAGGACTCCAGCCCAGGCAGTTTGGCTCCCAAGTCTATACTCACAGGGCAGCCTGCGTCTTGGGTCCTGCTGCTGTGCCTTACCACCGTCATGCCCGTCTAGACCCTCGTGCCTGAATCATGTCAAGTGACTTAACTCGATGTCTGTTAGCCATCAGAAACTCTGGACACCAGAAAAGTTAGGTACGTGAAAGAAGTCAGTCTGGTTAGGCCACCACAAAGTGAAACGAGAGAATTGAGAGAGAATCCCAACGTAGAGCAGCTGGTCTGTCTAAAGAGGGAAACCGTTTTTGTTATGTGGATTGTGGGCTTTTAACAATGCCAAACTTCTGGACTTTGTATGGTGGCTGTTCCAGACCTTTAAAATATTCCTTGTGCCACATGCAACATGTTTGGGCCAGAAATTGGCTACTTTTACTTCTAGAGCAGCCATGTTTTAATCTATCAGATTAATCTTAACAGTATTGTTGTCATTTTCTACTGTGATGTCAACAAATGTCTGGGGGTGCATGGGTGGCTCAGTCAATTGAGCATCTGGCTTCTGCTCAGGTCATGATCTCATGGTTCATGGGTTCGAGCCCCATGTCAGGCTCTGTCCTGACAGCTAGCTCAGAGCCTGGAGCCTGTTATCAGACTCTGTATCTCCCTCTCTCTCTGACCCTTCCCTGCTCTTGCTGTCTCTCTCTGTCTCTCAAAAATAAATAAATAAATAAATAAATAAATAAAAAGCCCATGGCTTAGTTTAGACTGCTTTGTCTAGCACCAAAAATGCCATCAGAATTTAGCTACCAACCTAGTCTTTCATAAATTCTATAGCATTATTGCAGATTTTCTATATGTGAGGCATAGTTGTTTGTTAGAAAAAGTCTGCTTTTGTTAATCTTGTCTATATTATAATCTAGGTATTTTGTATTCAACCTAACCTCTAGATCTTAAGTTTTTATTAATTTTGAGAGAGACAGCATGAGCTGAGGAGGGACAGAGAGAGAGAGGGAGAGAGAGAATCCCAGGCAGGCTCTGATGCAGGGCTCAAACTCATGAACCGTGAGATCATGACCTGAGCCAAATCCAGAAGTTGGATACTTAACCAACTGAGCCATCCAGGCACCCCATGGAATCTCCTCCTTTATACTATCATCTTTAAAATATTTTATTATGAGAAAGCTCAGTATGCATAAAGAAATGCATAAAGTCCTCTGTCATCCTACAACATAAGTAATACCAATAACTAAATACTTCAAATTATTCTTACTTTCTTTTAATCTGTTTCAGTTGGTAAGCAGTATACACTTTAATTTTAATTTTTTTAAAGTAACCTTTATGCGCAACTATAGGGCTTGAACTCATGACCCTGAGATAAAGAGTCACATGTTCTACCCACTGAGTAAGCCGGGGACTGCTACCCTTTAAAGTTTTACTTTTTAAATGTTTTGTTGTTAGAGTATTATTTTTTTGGGTGGGATGGGCAGAGAGAGAGGGAGACCAAGGATCCCAAGCAGGCTCCAGGCAGACACTGGTGAGCCTGGTGCGGGGCTCAAAATCATGAACTGTGAGATCATGACCCGAGCTGAAGTTAGGTGCTCAACTGACTGAGCCACCCAGGTGCCCCGGCACTTTAAATTTTTCTTGTTAATGTTTATTTTTGAGAGACAGAGCGTGAGCCAGGGAGGGGCAGAGCGAGAGGGAGACACAGAATTGGAAGGCTCTGGCCTCTGAGCAGTCAGCACAGAGCCCAAGGTGGGGCTCAAACTCAAACTCACAGACTGTGAAATCATGACCGGAGCTGAAGTTGGACGCTCAACTGACTAACAACCCAGGCGCCCCAACATTTTACATTTATAAAGTGTTCAAAATAGGCATATAAGTCAAAAGTGACTCTCTCTTTAAACCACTGTTACCTAATTCTCCTCACCAGAGATAGCCATTGTTACTAATTCTGTGTGCCCATCAAGGATATTCTATAAATTTACCAAGTCCTTAAGTTTTTTTCCCCAGACATGTAATAAAATGCCACGCACCTTAGATTTTTCATTTGGAGTGTATCTTAGAAATTATTCTATATCCTTGTATAAAGCAGCTTTCTTTTTTCACAACCTCACAGTATTAATGTTCCACTATTTATTTAACCATTGTTTTGATTGTAATCCTTTGCTGTTACAGATAGTGCTGTATTTAGTGTATCAGTAGAGTGGGTTTCTAGATGTAGAATTGCTACGTTACAGCCTGTCCAGTGCCTTTAATTTTGATAGTTTCTGCCTCCTTAGAGATAGTCTAGTTTCTCTCTCACCAGAATGATACGAGAGTTCTTGTCTCCCTTCAGCCTCCCAGCTGTCTTGTCCCTACATTTAGCCTTTTGTGGTCTAAGAAAAGGGTACTTTTGAATAAGAGCTTTTTTATACATGTGAGAGCTATTTGAGTACTTTTTTTAGTGCACTGCCCTTTTTTCGTATTTTGGCAGAGGAGAGAGGAAATTTGAGGGATTTTTTTTTTTAACCTGATTTATAGAAGTCCTTTAACATAGATTTTAGATTTGTCCATTTTTTTAATAAAAATATTTGCAGTTCACACATTGCAACAGTATTTCCCAATGTTTTTATATAAATCCTGCGAGCAGTTTTCACCCCACAATTCCTTCTTCCCCTTTTTAAAAAATATTCATTTATTTTTATTTTGAGAGAGAATCCCAGCCAGGCTCTGCACTGTCAGTACAGAGCTGGATGCAGGGCTCAATCTCATGAACCATGAAATCATGACCTGAGCAGAAATCAAGTCCGACTTTGGCTCAGGTCATCATTTCATGGTTCCCACATCGGATTCTGTGCTGACAGCTCAGAGCCTGGAGCCTGCTTCAGATTCTGTCTCTCCCTCTCTCTGCCCCTCCCCAACTTACCCTGTCTCTCTGTCTCTCTCTCTCAGTCTCTCTCTCAAAAATAAACATTAAAAATATAAGAGATGCTTCACAGTCTGAGCCATTCAAGTGCCCCTCGTTCTTCCTCTTAACTGCTATGTCACTTTTCATTTGGGAACTTGTCATTTATGGTCCGTTACTTTCCCAAAGTATATTCCTACTGAGATCAAGATCCATAAGGGGAGGGAGTCTGTCTTATGTTTTAGTATTTGCCACACTACAGAGCATCACACTGTGTGTACTGAGCAGTTTTGGAGTGTTTATGAATGAGTTATAGTGACGGAAGGATTACAGTAGTGTTTCTATGTTGAAGGGATGGGCATTTGGTACTATGGTTCAGATCGTGTCTGGACCTTAATTATTGCACATCTAGATTACTGCTACTTTCTTGTTAGTAACATTTAACATTACTTGAGCACGTACTGTGTTTCAGGCTCCAACAGTACTGGGTCTTCTACTTGTGTTATCTTCAGTCATGACAGTGCTCCAGTGAGCGAGGGTTTTCATAGTCATTTTACAGAGGAAATAGATGGGTGGAGTCAGATACAACTGATGAGCATCAGGGTTGGAAATTTCCTTCTTAGTGACCAAAATAGTTGCCTGAATAATTGTCAGATATTTTTATTTCCTACTCTTCTGATTATAAATCTTTAGTGACCTTTGTGTCAAATCCAAATTATTCTTGCTTTCAAGATTCTCTGTAATTGGTCCTACTCTTCTGATTGACCTGACACTTTTACTTCAGTTGACATTTTTAGTCTTCAGTAAGTGCTTGTATATTTGTCCTCATCTGGATTCATTCTCTTCTTAAATGACCAGATTCCAGTTTTCTAGACCCAGCCATTCCATGGGGCCCTCTGTCCATTTTGACCCTCGCCAGTGTGTCTCCCAATTCTTTAAATTCTTTTAGCATTGAAGACATCTGCTCTACATTTGACCACTTACCGTATCATTTGTCTCTTCATTCCCAAATGTGTTCATTTTGTAGATTATGACAGCAGAGCTCGCTTTCAAAACTCACACTTCCTCTGTTGCACTGCCCCTTACTTACGCCCAAACTGAAACCCAACCAAGTCTCCTCATTACAGCTGGCTTTGGGACCAACCTGTTTGCTGAGGTTCTTTCCAGCCCTTAAGGGACTCAGAAGCCCTTTTCTTTTTTAAGTTTTTGTTTTTGTTTTGTTTTGAGAGAGAATGACTGGAGGAGGGGCAGAGAGAGAGGAGGACAGAGGATCCAAAGCGAGCTCTGTACTGATGCAGAGAGCCCAGTGTGGGGCTCGAACTCGTGAACCATGAGATTGTGACCTGAATGTAAGTCAGGGTGCTTTAACTGACTGAGCTACCCAGGTGCCCCTCAAAAGCCCTTTTCTAACCTATTCTCTTCTAATAAGGAATTTTATGTGAAAATGTAAGCTATGTACGTACCCATTTTTTCCATATTTAAATATTTCTGGTAGGAAGATCATTTATTAGGACACATAATACTCAGTGTGTAGTCTGTGCAAACAAACATTTTGAGTATCCGGTAGAAGCAAAAATTGGGCAATATAAAATATATTTTCAGAGGAAAAAGTGATTTTGTGATTGGTCAAAAAAGGAATTTTAGCTTAAGATAAGTGAATTCAAAGACTGATAGGTAAGAAAGTACCATCGAATGAGTTAAAAATTGTAGTAGGAAATGAATGAAGATGGAAGAAGGGAGGAAATACATGGAAATCAGCCACACCAACCTTACCAATGGATCAAATAATAGGATTAAAGCAAATGTAGATGAAAACCCTAAGGCAGCCTTTGAAAGTGTTAAGCCCAAATCAGGACTCAGTTTTGAGAAATAAACTTCAAGGGGAAAAGGAATCATTACCTCTCAGTGCAGAATGTCAGAGGAAAAGTCTAGTGTTTTAAGAAAACTGGTATGTAAAAATATGTTTGTAAAACAAGATATTTGCATAGGCACTTACACTTTTAATTTTGATTTTATTTTTTAATTTATCACATTTCTTGAGGCAACAAATCTGTTTTTTAAAAATTCATGTAAAAAAAGATTCATGTGACCCATAGCATTATAGTAATACATATCTAGTGGGAACAAAACCAAGTCTTTCTGGTCCCACTGAGATAGGAGAACTAGTTTAAGTTAAATTCAGTAGAAAACCAGCTCACAGACCATAAATGTTTAAATACACTTGTGAAGATATTTGTGGTGCTTGACATAAGGACTACTAGTCTTACTAACTCCTTGTGGAAGCAATATGTAGTAAAATTCTTGGAGATGACAATCTATGAGAATATTCTCACCCTGTGACCAAATTGTAAGTAGCAACTGTAAGCTGGTATAAAGTAATGAGTTAAAATATATTCCAAATTGACCCTGATCACTGAGCTATTAGTAATAATCCAGTATAGAAAAAGCAGATCAATGTTTTTTCTTTAGTATATGATTTCCTAGTGTAATCGCAAAACAAGCCAAGCAACTATTGTTTCCTCCACAGAAGTTACGTTAGACATCTAGCTTTTATATTCAAAAAGTTATATTAGAAATAAAAATGAAGGTAACATTCCTTACTCTTTATGGTATAGTATTTCTGGTTAGTGAAGCTCAAAGGAGACCAGGTGAATGCCAGCAGTTACCCACTCCTGCTGACGGGAGCCACGGGCTCCTATTAGAGTGTTGCACTTGTGGGTGTTTTCCAGTTACGTCGTTAAAGTCAGTTACTAAATATTTGGAAACCTATATTCTCCCAGTCATGATGCTCATTAGAGGAATTATAGACATAATCTCTCATGAGGCACACAGGCTAGTGGGAAGGAGGATTGTGGGACAGATAATGACAAATGTGATGTACCAGGAAGTAGTACAGAAGGTTTGGGAGACCTGATACTTGTGGGGAAGGGAAGTGGGGGAATCAGGATAGGTTTCTTGGAGAAATTGAGATTTAAGTCAGAACTCGAATGATGAGCAGGAGTTAGTTGGCCAGGTAGGGCAGGAAAGCATTCCAGACAAAGGGAATAACTTTATGAGGCTGCTGTGTGGAGTCTTAAATGAGCTTGGAATGTGGGTGGGTCAAGATTAAACAAGATTCCATAGGCCTTTTGATTTAGTGCCTGAATATTATATTTCCTCTCCTAATGTAACTAGTTTACTTGCTATTATGTATTTGTACATTCATAAATATAATAGCTACCATTTATGTCTTGGGGTTGCTAACTGCTTTTGTCTAGTATTCATCTGATCTTTACAATAATCCTGTGAAGTCTGTGGGGAGAAAAAATGGACATTACATTTGACAAAACTGAAGCTTGGGTTTGGTAATTTGCCAAAGTGAGCATCCCTTGGGTATAATGTGGAGAAGGAACCTGGGAGGAGAAAAGTGAATCTAAGGAGACCAGATTGTAAGGCTATTTCCATACTTGCAGTACAGAGTCATGGTGGCTTGGAATTGGGTAAGTGGCAGTAGGCATGGAGAGAAGTGACCTGTTTGAGAGACTTTTTAAGGCAGTATCAAAGAACAGCTTGGTGAATTCATTGTGAGAAGATGCTCAGGACTGTCAGCAGCGGCCTTGATGAGCTGTGCTGATAGGTTCATGGGCAAGGATGTCAGGGATCCAGTCATGTGTGTTTTAAGATGGGAGAGTCGAGAAGGTTTACATAGTAGTGGGATGCGTTAGACAGAGAGATGAGATACAGAAGAGAGAGCGCTCGGTGAAGAATAGGTTCAGAAGCAAGCGGAATCCAGAGTAGGGTGGAAGGGCTGGCCTGTGATAGATGACCTCCTCTGGCTCCTTCTGTGCAGCTGAGTGAGGACTCCCTGGCCTGACCCGGAAGACATTCCTTATACGACTCTTCTTACACTCCTCGTGGATTAAAGAGGCCGAGGGAGTGGTTTTCTCTTGTCTATTTAAAATTAAATCGGGATGAGAATATGCTCAGTCTTAAACTAGTCACTTGTGTTTCTTGTATTGGCATGTATGGGTTTATTTCCAAGACAGATCGTTAGGCTCCGAGATTACCATCAGCTTTCTCTGATCCTTTTGTTTGATTTTTCTCTAGTTTCGTGGTCTCAGCCCTGTGTGTACATTTAGGATCACAGGCATGATTGTAATAAGTAGCATTGTTTGTGTCCCTCTCCAAACACTTGAACCAGAGTCTCTGAGGACAGGGCAAGGGCATGGGTGGATTTTGGGGGGGAGGAGGGAGGGTTGTTTGTTTAAACAACTTTGTAGTAATGCTAATATGCAGTCAAGGCTGAGAATCAGGACTTTGTTCTTGTACTTTTAAGATCTGAAGGGGCACCTGGGTGGCTCAGTCGGTTAAGCGTCCGGCTTCAGCTCAGGTCATGATCTCACGGTTCGTGGATTTGAGCCCCGCGTCGGGCTCTGTGCTGACAGCTCAGAGCCTGGAGCTTATCTTCAGATTCTGTGTCTTCCTCTCTCTCTGACCCTCCCCTGCTTGTATTGTCTCTGTCTCTGTGTCTCAAAAATAAATAAAAATATTAAAAAAAAAAAAAAGGTCTGAAGATCTCAGGAGAGCTGTTATCTTAAGCTTTTGCTCAGTTCAGGAAGACCCCCGTCCTCCAACCAATTGGTTTCAGGAACTGCACACACTGAAACCAACAGTGAAAGCTTATATACAATAACTTTAATTGTTAATTGAATATCTTTGGTATTTAACTAGTTATGTGGCTTTGATAGTTTTTAGTGTGCTCATTTTGCCATTGCACTTAGGTCTCATGTGTTTCCTGTTATAAATGTCAGGATACTTTGGCCTCCCTAAATAGCATTGAGCATCATGCCACCTATTTGATGGTAGATATTCTTTATAGATTTGGAGTTTCTTAACCTTGCATTTTCCTCTATTTTAGCCCTGTTCTGAAATATTTCAACAACACATATACCCCAAAATGTTTGGATTTTCCAAATATCTACAATCTAGACCATGATCAAAGTAAAGAGATATTAAAAAGAAAAGAATAGGGGCACATGGGTGGCTCAGTCGGTTAAGCAGCCGACTTCAGCTCAGGTCATGATCTCACGGTTTGTGGGTTCAATCCCCACATCGGGCTCTGTGCTGACAGCTCAGAGCCTGGAACCTGTTTCAGATTCTGGTCTCCCTCTCTCTCTGACCCTCCCCTGCTCATGCTCTATGTCTCTCTCAAAAATAAAATTTAAAAATGTTAAAAAATAATATAGTTTAAAAATTTCTCAAGGCACTGCTGGGCAGAAAGCTTAAATTTAAGCAAATGAATACTTAAAATGGATATAAACATTTTAGAGCCAGCAACTATTCAAAACATAAATGTTTTAGGATGAAGAAGCCTTTTATAGTTGTAATAAGCTTGCATTGTTTTTGATATCTGTTATAAATTACAACTCTGATTATTATATAAACATGGAATTATGTTAGTCTATGAGTCTTGGTTAATGGGTGTCACACATTTTCTGTATATTTCTAAATTCTCCAAATTAAAAATATTGATCCAAAACTAGAAGCAAGAATGACAGCTATTTTATATGATTTTTTAACAAGTTATAGCTATTATTTTTCTTCACCTGATTCAAAGGAATGCATAGGATGTATTCATGTAGAACACACCTATTAGTACTTACGATAGAGGAATGGTATTGGCAATTTAATTTCAGTTATCTACATTTTCTAAACAATGAAGATGTATCACTGAACATAACATAGAAATAGCAACCATTCAAAATAGTTGAACATTTATTGTATCATTTACTCTATAGAGGCAATCTCATTATTACAGTAAATATAGCCAGTTATGTGCATTTATAGACACAGGGTTCTATAATGTACATGGCAATTTGTAACAAATACACAAATGTAATGGATATTTGGGGTTATTTTTGATACAAGCTTATATAACAAAGATTCTGTGGCTGTGTGCTAAGGAGCGGTTTCGATTTGAAGACTTGAAAAATTTTTAATGAAATCTTGCCTCCTTCCCCCTTTTTTTGGCAGATGAATTATTGAAGAAAAAGTGTGAAAGCAGATTGATTCTGTACCCACTTTTTAGATTTCAGATTCACATGCATCGTAATAAAGTTGCCTCCATGCGGTCTTAATTCAGTGAAGGCTTTCTGGTTTGGAGTTCATATACATAATTGTGCAAAGGCTCTGTAGTGTAATACCTTTGTGATGTGTACAGACATAACAAAAGTAAGTCTGAAACTAATATATAAATGTGCTCTATAAAATCAATAATATTAATAAATCTGAATTGCTTTAAAGAAAAATCTTGGATGATATGTGAAATTTATAAATAGAGATACCCTGATTTTCCACTATATTTTACTTTTTCAGGTTAAAAAGAGGACCAAATCCTATGTGGTACTTAAGGGTAGGTAGCGGCCGAGATAGGAAGAAGGCAGTACAATTCCTGAGTTTAGAGTTCTGACTCAGAACCCTTCTTTGGCTTAAATGAACACATCTATCTACTAGAATAAACAGTGCTCATTATTCTTAATATCATATGGCTGTATCATTCCAGAATCCAACCTAGCTCAATAATAAAGTCAGCAAGTCCCATGATAAGTTATTAAAGGAGAATTCCCCAGCTAAATCTTACATCAAACTTACCTAGTTTCCTAAAAACCTGTGCCAAAGAATTAGCTATCTTTGCCAGACTTTGCCCACGTCTACGATAATGTCCATCACCATGGTTCTTGAAAGGGATGAAGGGAGTGGTAGTGTTCTCACAATATCTGGGGACACATTCATGATCGTGCCTGCACACTGCTGTGGTTGTAGTCATGTAGTGAACTATTGACACCTTGCACTCTGGAGACAAAGATGTGCCATGTCCTCCAGTGCTCAGGACAGTCCCACATGTTGACAGCTGTTCTGTCCAAACTGCAAGCAGAGAAACACAGATAATAAATATATTGAATGCATACAAGAATAGTGCCAGAATTTTGCTGACTAATAAAATATGTAAATTTAGGTTAGATATTTCACAACTTTTTTAAGTACGAATCAGTAGTGGGCTCAGATTTTAAAACAAATTGGGACAGAAGATTTCTTATGTTATATGTTCATTAAATCTCAAAGCAAAATTATAGTAGCCATTAGGGAATCATGAAGTCCTACATCATTAATGGGGAGATGTTTCTTTAATCATTGACATGTTCTAATGGAAGGTGGATTGTTCAGTGTAAACAATCTCCACTCATAAGCACTAAATTTCAGAAACAATTACATTTGATTAAACTGAAGCAAATGAATAATTTATGAGTAAGTATACTGAATTTCTTAAATTAATTTTGAAAAATTTAAGCCATCCATTTTTCTAATGAACCCAAGCTTCCTTGAACTATATTCTAATTTTTTATACAAAAGCAGGAAAAGGGTACAATTCATTTTGTTCACTAGACCATAGATGAATAATATGCTAAGGGAAAGGCAGTGGTACTAGGAACAAGAACATTTAAACTTTCCTATCCTGTTTCAGCAAGATAGAGATGGTATTCCCCATTTTCACTAGCCCTGTAATACAAATTGCTGAAAATTTTCATTTCTTGAAGCTGTTACTCCAGTCACAGACTTTTACCTTATCCTACTTTGGACTTAATACATTCAACAGTTAAAATTATTGTATAGTAATTAATTTATATTCTTTTCATGTTCCCATTACGATTACACCAACATTAGCTCTTGATTTACCTATCAAGGAACCTACTAATTCAGCTTCTTAGAATCCCAGGAGACCTTGGTTCAGGGTCCAGCTCTAGCTTAAAACCTGTGTGACTTAATTGTGCTCTTCAGTTTCGCATATGCAAAATAAGGTTGATATTTATCTTCACATGATTTATATGAGGCTCAACTTAGGTAGCATTTTAATTTTATTTGGAATGTAAGTAAACTTGGACTTAAGAATCTTTAAAAATTTTTAACCATGGATTTATCTTTCTAAACAATCTCATGTGAACTTACCATGAAAATATGAATAAAGCCTTCAAATAATTTTTGTGATCATTTAGAAGGGGCTGGTATTTGGTATTTGCACTAAATAAGGATGGAGCCTTGAAGTGACAGCTTGTAAGTTGCCTTTGTCAGAAGAAAGTAGCCCAAGGCAGCTTAGTCTATGTGAAATAGGAGTGTTTTCATTCTGCCATGGTTTTGCCTCGGCCATGGCCATGATTCTTTGGGGTCAGAGATGATGGATGGTGATAAAATGACCCAGTCAACTTTCAGTTTGGATTTTTTGGAGATATAAACAGATATAACAATGTCAAAGTATTAGTGCCATTTTTGATGCTGATATGTCTTAAATCTTTTTCCTTTAAGTTTACCTAGGATGTTTCTTATTCTGAACAAAGCAATAACAGAAATTGGTACCAAGAGTGAGATATGAACCACCATTTTAAGACCTTTATTTCATTATCAGTATCTTCTTCATGAACATAGGTGAGTCCCATACATTCAAATTTTATGACGCCAACTAGAGTGCTGGGCCAGAGAGGAATAATAGAGAAGGGCTGAGAATTTAAGTCATGGAGTCACTTCCACCTACCAGTTCTCTCAAGTATTCCCCCAAACTAAGTGCTGAAAGGGAGATGTTAAGCTATAGCTCCCTCAATTGGTCATAGATTCTCCGTGCCTTGTAGTGTGAGCTTCTCACTGTGCAGGGTGTGATTCTAGTGTTTAAAGATAAGTTTTTTATACAAGATGGCCTCAAATACAAGCCAACTACTTCATCTGGTGCTCACCCAGAGAATGAGCCATCTGTTTGAATGCTGAAGGAAAAATTGGCTGTGTTGGACATATTGAGAGTCTGCCTCCAACATGGTCTGTAAATGTTGTATACTGTATTTTAAAGGTGACTTAGATTTCCAAGCATAATTTTGACTTTATGAGATTTCTTTTCCTTGTATGTATATCCCTGTATGAGAAGTAAACTCCAGTAGAGTAAATGCTGCCTCCGTCCAGTTTTCCTTGTTACTGGATAACATAGATAATTGCAGCAATTCTTTATCTTCCAAGGTGTATGGAGACATTTAATTTTTTTCATTAAAGGAATTAAAATAATGACCTGAATATAAAGCAAGGTTTTGAGCAAATATTGTTAAAGTTTGTATATAGCTACAAATGACCCATATAAAGTCAAAGCTGTTGTACAATTTAATCAAACTGCATAGTTAATGAAATAAGCCCTAGTCGTGACAGAAGCCTTGTATGTTTATCCTCTATAATGCTTTGCCCAGTCCAGGAGGCTATGTGGCAGCAGAGTTGGCTATGCTCCAGAAGATGATACTCTAGGCTAGAGATCAGCAAAGTTTTCCTATAAAGGACCAAATTCACCAACAGTGAGTATTCTGGAAGGAACCAGAAAAAGGCTTTGCAGGCCATAAAGTTTGTTGGAGCTACACAACTCTACAATTGCACCAAGAAAGCAGCTATAGACAATCTGTAGACAAATGAGTGTGGCTGTGTTACAATAAAACTATATAAAGAAAGGATGGATTGTGTCCCTGGGCTGTATTGAGATAGAAGATGATCCGCTAGGCAGTGGTTCTCTAAGATTGATTCTGAGACCAGCAGCATTGACATCACGGGAAACTTGTTAGCAATGCAGATTCTCAGACGCCACCAACAGGGCTAGCTAGGATCCAGCAATCAGGGTTTTTCTAAGCCCACCAGCAGACTCCGATGCATGCAGACTGACGTTTAAGAAGCACTGCTATAAAGATCTAGACCCCTCTGATTCCAACCCTAAAACTACACGAGATGGTATTTTTGGTAGTATCACCTTTGGTGCACAGGACAATAAAGTAATTTGAATACTGAAGTAACAATAAGCACTCTATTGAGTCAGAAAACAGTTTTATAGTAAGGCAATTTTTTGTTTTCCTAATTTCTGACATGTCTTTTCTGTTTAATATGTTTGAATGTGTTATAAATTTCTCTTGAAAAAAGTTCTCCTTAAATTTGAGACCAGCTTTTGTTTGTGCTATCATCATACACACTAAAGCCTATGAAAATAGTACAAAGTTTCCCATTGTGGGATTTATTTTAGAATACAGCCTAACAATGTTGCAAAGTTGTTGCATATGATCGTTTCCAATATGTTTAAAAGACCCATCTCCTAGGGGGTGCCTGGCTGGCTCAGTCAGTAGAGGATGTGACTTGATCTGGGGTTGTAAGTTTGAGCCTGATGAAGGATGTGGAGATTACTTTAAAAAGACCCATGTCTTATGCATGAATTCTCCTGTTATTCTGGAATTGCTGGCAAGGCCCAAAGCTGAGAACAAAGGGTTCTAAATTCTCCCATATTCTACTGTCCAATACTACCAAATTCTGGATTTATTGTATCAACCAGTTTCTTCACTCCCAAGTTTATGTAAAAAGAAGTCTGAGGAAAGGGGAGTGAAATTTTGACCTTAAAGGGAAAGAGTGTAGCGGGGGACTTCTTCCTCTCCTGGTGGTTTCTCCCAACCCTGGGGAGTGGGATGGGTGGCTTCAAGACAATCAGTCTGAAGCCAAAAGTCTTAACAGGTCCTTCTGGTATTGTCATTTCAGTGGCCCATGAACAAAGCTGAGAAAGAGCAGGAAATAGATCCCATAGAATTTGGGGCAGTCTATGTAGGTAGAAACTACTATCTGCTTCTGTCTACAGGTCTCTGAAGGCAAGAGGTCAGCAAGAGAAGCCTGTGTCAGCAGAGTGTGAAGGGACCTTGATGTGCATATGGAGTGAGTGCCTACATAGAAGATGGTTGGAGCTGCCACCCTGCTCTAGGTTTGCACAGCCCTCACGCTATGGAGGAGTTCCCTAGAGATTCTTTGGACTCCTTGAGAAGGAACGTGGAAGTTAAAGGAAGGGCAGAAGCTGTACAATACCTAGGTCAAGTGAGAAGACAACCTACCTCAAGAGAGGCTTTGAGGACATTTATCACATATGGGCCCAAGGGACAAGCTCCTCCTCCCTTAAGAGGCTGAGGTGAAGCTGACCGTAGACCAAGAAGACCAGCAGCACGAGACAGAACCAAGTCAAATCAATAGAAATGAGGGCCACTTCCTACCACCATCACCACCAGGCAAACAGTTACGTATTTCTACCTCCTTCATCCATTCTCCTTGCCCCCAACACCAGACTTAAAGAAGAAAAGGGACAAAGTATCACAAGGACAGACGATACTGTTACAAATCCTGGACTTGCCATCCAGCCCATGATTGAGATGGATTTAGGGGTAGGGTTGCAAAAACAGTGTTTTGCATCAGATATAAATGTCAAGAACTATGGAGGGTCTGGTTTCGCATTGCAAGCTAACAAGTTAGCCTCCATGTCTGATGGCAGAAGACTTAGACTCCTGGGTCAGAAAATAATTGCATTTATTACCACACAATAAAAGCATGAGCCTCAGCATATTGGCTGGTTTCCCTTGCCCCCAGGTCCTGTTGGGGGTAGGAGTGATTCATGGGCTACGATAATATGAATACACGGAGTAAGTATGCTCTAGGAGAAGCCAGGGCCAAGAGCCCAGTGCTTTCTGAGCAAACAGTAAACATAGGAAAGAGCAAGCAAGCCAGTTGCCCTCTTCTTAAGAGTGAGCAGTGGGGCGCCTGGGTGGCTTAGTTGGTTAAGCCTCTGACTTTGGCTCAGGTCATGATCTCACGTTCGTGGGTTCGAGCCCCGCGTTGGGTTCTGTGCTGACAGCTCCGAGCCTGGAACCTACTTCAGATTCTGTGTCTCCGTCTCTCTCTGCCCCTCCCCACTCATGCTCTGTCTCTCTCTGTCTCAAAAATAAATAAAACATTAAAAAAATTTAAAAAAAAAAGAGTGAGCAGTTAGATGGTGGTCGTCTAGGCTGGGAGAAGGGCGAGACAAGGGATGGCATCCATGGTGTAAAATTTAGGGAAGCACGCAGTCCTAGGTTTGTACAAATGCAGCATTAGCACCTAAGCATGAGGACCCCCTTGACTTTTGTGTCCTGGACGCCTTGCTTTCCTCACCCTGGTGCTGGCTTTGGTAGTCATGCTGGGCTACCTCGACTTACGTAGTTGTCTATGTGAGTAGTTACAGAATTTGCTTGGTGTCAGAGGACACGTCCAGGCAGTCCGGCACACTCAGCAGGCATGTGCCTCTCCCGACAATGAGACTGAATCCCAAAACTGAACTGTTTCAATAATCCATGGGTCAAATCCAACCCCATCCATAGTTTTGACATTTTTTTAAAGGATTGCAAAATAAACAAGAATATGTAACAGAGATCACATGTGACTCACAAAACCTAAACTATTTACTATCTGGTTCTTTTCAAAAAAAGTCTGCTGACTCCCACAAAAACTGAAAGGAATTTAATTTGTGCATATCTTTAAAAGATGAGAGAGGGAGACTAACAGTGGTATAGCTCCAGGCAATAATTAAAAAAATTGTTTTACATTTATTTCCCTAAAGAGCTGTGTTTCTTCAGTAAACTATTTACACAGATGATAGACAGTAAGCCTCCTTCAAGCGACAAAAACCCAACCTCAATTAAAGCTAAAAGAATGCATTGGTTCATATAGACACCTTGCAGAAAAGGGAGACACAGAGTCAGCCCCAGGTCTGGCTGTATCTGGGGGTTTGGATGCCATTGGAACCTGTGTCCATGTTGACTTCATTCTTGCCTCTGCAGACGGCCCCGGAACGGCAGGGAACAAAGCTCAAGCCACTCCAGAATCCTCCCCATGCCACTCTGAGAGGCAATATGGAGTCTGCCTCCCAGCTACAGGATCGGCCAGTGTCCAACCCTGGACCAGCATCACGACCAGGATGGGAGAGGACCCACGTGCGCAAGCCCGCTCCGTGCCGCCTCCGGGGCCAGCGGGAGGCCAGAGCTGTTAGAGGGCGTGAAGAGCAGACGTGACCCTGGGTGACCACTGGCAGCTGCCTCAATTTGTGTCTAACAGTGTCCTTGAGTTTGGAATAACATGTGAAATTTTTAGGCCCTGTCAATGTCTGCAGTTGAAGCTCTTAGCCTGTAAAATTTTCATGTGTTTAAAATTAGCTGCTCTATTTCTGATTGATGTATCAGATTGGCCTCTCCACCCTTGTCTCTACAGTTTTATCACGTTGTTTGGAGCTGTGCGCTACTGTGACTCTGCCCTGTAGCTCTTCCTCTTTTACTGTGGGCTTTCCCATGGAAGAGTTGCTTAGGGACTTTGATTAGTCCTCCCATTATGCTCAGGCACTCCTGTCTTTCTGCCTTTCTAGCCAGATAGTTCTATGGCAAACATTACATTCCCGACTCTCTGTGTCCTATAATCGCAGTGAGGACTCTGTTTTGCTAATTAATTTTTAGTGTGGCTTGTAGATGGTGCTCGTGAAATGAGTGGAATGTGGCCGGCTTACAGTCCGTAAAGGAGCCTGAGTAAAAGCAGCCCTTCTCCAGATGGTTAACTCTATCTGGGACTTAATGCCAGATTGATTCTAGGGCCCTAGCAGACTTGTTAGGCTAACTCAGTTTCCTTTTGTTTTGTCTGATACTTTGTGGCAGCTTGGGTAATTCCTACTGTTCATATTAGGTCAAATATTGTGTGGAAAATATTTCCCAGGTGTCTACTTTCCCGTCCTGAATTTTGGAAGCAATTGCTTTCCTGTTATACCTACAAGTCAGTGCCCGGGTGTCCTCTCTGGGGTGAGGTCCAGCAAGCCACCTGCTCTATCATCCCGTTTCCTCTTCTCCCACCCGAGAAATCAAGTCACCAGGTTAATTTTAGTTAAAGATATGTTTCACAGGGAAACTTCTACTGGGCGATATACTTTCATTGGTTTTCTGCAATAAACTAGTTTCTATTTCTGGAAGCTTCTTATCCGAGTCCTAAAATGGTCAATAGCCCACAAGCTTAAGAATCTAATCTTTCACTAAAAGTTTCTATTTTAAACTGCATTTTAGGACTTGCGGAACATGAAAAAGGACTTTTCTTAAAGTGAGTGCGGATTTGTGGGAAGTAAGCAACTTCTTAACTTCTGAAACACGCTTGTAAGAGTTGTAAGAGTTCTTAGAGAGAGGGAAAGCGGCAGAGAGAGAGGGAGACACACAATCTGAAGCAGGCTCCCGGCTCTGACAGTGATCTCTGTTAGCACAGAGCCTGACGCAAGGCGCCAACTCAAGAGCTGTGAGATCACAGCCTGGGCTGAAGTCGGATGCCCAACCAAGTGAGCCACCCAGGTGCCCCTATTTTTAATTCTAAAGGTGGCTATCACCAGAGAAAATAGTACTCGTATTCCTCCATTTTAAAAAATGTTTATTTATTTATTTTTGAAAGAGAGAGAGTACGAATAGCAGGGCAAGGGATAGAGGGAGAGAGAGGGAGAGAGAATCTCAAGAGGCTCCATGCTTCAGCACAGAGTCCAGCAGTCCCACGAAGCGTGGGATCATTACCTGAGCTGAAATCAAGGGTCTGAGTGGCTCAACTGACTAGTCACCCAGGCATCTGTTCTGTTTTTTGATGTATCAACGTTAGGCTGTATTAATCAATGTCCTCATGGGGAAGATGACTCCCACCTTCTCCCCAGCCTCACCTCTTCCCTGGAGTTTGTTAGTTATATTATTTTGTGGTCTTTTGGAGGTGGTTACTTTTAGAACTTTAAATAATATTCTTAAACATCTATTCTTTATTCTATTCCAACAACCTTAGGCAGAAAATCTCTGTTCAGACTCTCTGGAACCAGGCATTTCTTACTCCTAGTGATTCTCACCGCCTTGTATTCATGGACTCTCTCACACTGAACAGGGTTGACCTGTGTACCCAAAGGCACACTGCCAAGAAGGTGGTGTGTGACTCCCAAGATTAGGTCAGAGTAGATGTTGCAACTTCTGCCTTACTGTCTTTTGGATCATTTACTCTGGGGGAGGTCAGTTACCCTGTCAGGAGGACATGCAAGCGGCCCTAAGTAGAAGTGCATGTGGCAAAGAGCTGAGACTCCTTGACAAAAGCCGGCCCCGAATTTGCCAGCCATGTGAATGAGCCATCTTGAAAGCAGACCATCCGGCCTTAGTCAAGCTCTTATGACCCAAGATTGAAGCCAACTTCTCGACCACAACCTCATGCGAAACCTGAGTCAGAACCACTCAACAAATCTGTTCATGGACATTCTATAAGATAAGAAATGTGTATTGGTCTTTAGGCCACTAACTTTGGGGGGAGGGATGTTTCTTATATAGCAATAGATAACTGATGATACATACCTTGTAGGTAGGATGATGTCATTTTCCCTTTCAGAGTCACCTTCACCCTTTTCCTAACCCCTTCATTTATCTTCCAAATTTCCTCATCTGTTTCACTACTTGTGTCATTAATTCATTACATGGTTTATTATATTTATATTGGTTTTTAACCATGATTACAAAATATGATCATTCATGCTTTGTGTCATGTTTTATTGTATCATGTTTTATTTCTAACTTTCTAAAGTTATATACTTTTATATATTTTTTAGAAAGTTAGAAATAAAAATAGTATGTAAATTATAGTTATGAAATATAAGTATATATTATTATAAATCATGTAATATAATTCTTCTTAAAATTTTTTAAGTTTATTTATTTATTTTGAGAGAGACAGAGACAGTATGAGTGGGGGAGGGGCAGAGAGAGAGAGAATCCCAAGCAGGCCCTGTGCTGCCAGCACGGAGCCTAATATGGGGCTAAGCCCATGAAGCTATGAGATCATGACATGACCCAACACTAAGAGCCAGACACTTCGCTCGCTGAGCCACCCAGGTGCCCCTGCAATATAACTATTTTAGGCTTTATTTTATTCTTTATTATTTTTTCCAGTTTTTATTGAGATATATTGAGAAAATATTGTGTAAGTTTAAGGAGTACAATTTTATAATTGTATATATATAAATAAAGGGTTTTTTTTAATGTTTATTTTATTTTTTGAGAGAGACACAGAGTGCAAGTGGGGGAGGGGCAGTGAGAGAGGGAGGCACAAAATCTGAAATATGCTCCAGGCTCTGAGCACAATGCAGTGCATGAACTCACAAACAGTGCAATCATGGCCTAAGTCAAAGTCAGACACCTAACCGACTGAGCCACTCAGGCACTCCACTACAATAAAATTTGTTAACACATCCATCACCTCGCATAATTACTTTTTTTTTTTTAGTGAGAGTTTTTAAAGATTTGCTCCCTTAGCAACTTTGAAATTAACTATAGTCACCATGCTGTATATTATAGCTCCAAACTTTACACATGTCCCATGTGACCACCTTCATCCATATCCCCCACTAACCCGTGGTTCTGGTAACCACCAATTTACTCTCTGTTTCTATGAGTTCAGTTTTTTAAGATTTCATGTATAGGGGCGCCTGGGTGGCTCAGTCGGTTAACCGTCCGGCTTCAGCTCAGGTCATGATCTCACAGTTTGTGGGTTCGAGCCCCGCGTCGGGCTCTGTGTTGACAGCTAGCTCAGAGCCTGGAGCCTGCTTCAGATTCTGTGTCTCCCCCTCTCTCTGACCCTCCCCTGCTTGTGCTGTCTCTCTCTGTCTCTCAAAAATAAATTAAAAACAGGAAAAAAAAGATATCATGTATAAGTGAGATCATATAGTATTCACCTCTCTGACTTATTTCACGTATCATAATGCCCTTAAGGTCCATTCATATTGTCACAAATGGCAGGATTTCCTTCCCTTTCATGGCTGAATAACATTTCATTGCGTATTATACACCACATTTTCTTTATCCATTCATCTACCAATGTACACTCAGTTTGTTTCTACATCTCGGCTGTTGTGCATAATGCTGCATGAACATGGGGGATGTCTCTTCAATATATGTCTTCAAGATAGTGATTTCGTTTCCTCTGGATACGTACCCAAGAGAGGAGTTGCTGGATCATACGGTATTTCTATTTTTAAGTTTTTGAGGAACCTCCATACTATTTTCCATAGTGATTATACCAATTCACATTTCCACCAACAGTGTGCAAGGGTTCCCTTTTCTCAACATCCTCCCCAGCACTTACTATTTTTCATCTTTTTTGTAATAGCCATCCAAACAGGCTTGAGGTGATATCTCACTGTGGTTTTGATTGGGGTTTCCCTGATGGTTAGTGATGTTGAGCACCTTTTAGTGAACCTGTTGTATATCTTCTTTGGAAAAATGTCTACTCAAATCATTTGCCCACTTTTTAATATTTATTTATTTAAAGTTTTTGTTTGTTTGTTTTAAAGTAATCTCTATACCCAATGTAGACCTTGAACTCACAACCCTGAGATCAAGAATTACATGCTCTTCCAACTGAGCCAGTCAGGTGTCCCCTTTGCCTACTTTTAAATTGGATTTATTTTTATTTTCTGTTGCTATTGAGTTGTAGGAGTTCCTTACATATTTTGGATATTAAACCCTTATCATATATATGGTTTGCAAATATTCTCTTCCATTCCGTAGGTTGCCTTTTCATTTTGCTGATTACTTCTTTTGCTGCGTAAAAGCTTTTACTTTGGTGTAGACTCACTTGTTTAGTTTTACTTTCGTTGCTTGTACTTTTGATGTCATATCCAAAAAAATCATTGCCCTGACCAGTGTCAAGCAGGTGTTCCCCTATGTTTTTCCTAGGTGTCATGATAATTTTCAGTCTTAACACTTAAGTCTTTAATCCATTTTGAGTTATTTTGTGCGTGTGGTACATGTAATATTATTTAACACAGAGCCAGTCAAATCTTTGCCCCTTAAAAATGGATGCTTCCGGTTTGGCCCATGATTTTTTTTTTTTTTGCATGCTTCTAAAAATTTTCTTAGGGATTCCAAAATTGCCTCTTAAGTTTTTGTTGAGAGGAAAAAAAATACATTTCTTTGCCATATCATTAAGTTCCTTCAGGCTCTTACTCATGATTTGCTGAATAAAATCCATTCCAATATTTTTTTAAAGACATTTTTCTTTATACCTTCTTTTTAAAAATTTTTTTTTAACATTTATTTCTGAGAGAGAGGGAGAGACAGAGCATGAGGGGGCCGGGGCAGAGAGAGAAGGTGATACAGAATCGGAAGTAGGCTCCAGGCTCTGAGCTGTCAGCACAGAGCCGGATGCGGGGCTCAAACTCATGAGCGATGAGATCATGAGATGTGGGGCTCGAACTCACTAGCGGTGAGATCGTGACCTGAGCCGAAGTTGAACGCTTAACCGACTGAGCCACCCAGATGCCTTCTTTATGTCTTCTAATGTCTTGTTTTAGCCACATAGCTCTTATCATGGGATTTCTTTTCTGGGTTAATTTCATTGTTTTCCAATTCTATGGAATTTTTTTTGCAGAAAAGTGTGTCGAAGGAGTCCTTGCATATATATAAAAGTTTTAATTTTTCTTCACACTTGTCTTTGTTGCTGCTCTGAATTGTATCTTAGTTTCAATTATATTTTCTAATTGGTGCGTGTAGAATAATGCTACTGATAAATTAATCTTTACCTGGGAAATTTGCTCAACTTATTATTTCTAGGAGTTGACTGATAATCAGTTTTATCTTTTTTCTTCCAATCCTTATCTTTTTCTTATATCCTTGATCAGGATGTCTGGGTAGTATAGAATTATAGATCCATACCATTTTTTTCCCAAATTTTAAAGATATTATCTTATATCATTTGGGCACTCTGTTGAGAAGTTTAATATTACTTTGAATTCCATTTTTTTTGGTAGGGAACCTGTTTTTACTCTCTAGAAGCTCTATAGTCTTTACTTGTTCCTTAAAATTCTGCAGTTTTATAAGACTATGCCTTGGCATAAGGTACACCTCAGTGTATGTGTGTGTACATATATACATATTTATACCTTGGTGTAAATCCTTTTTGTTTATCTTGCATGGCATTTCATCCTGTAGACTTTTGTCTTTTCCGCTCTATGAATTATTTTCCTTTAATTGTCTCTCTCCTACCTCCACTCCTATTTGACTAATATTAGACTTCCTCAATTGATTCTCCATTATCCAACCTTTTTCTCACATTTTTCACTACTTCATTTTTTGGTGTGCGTTATGGAATTTTCTCAACTTTGTCTTCTAGGACTTTTATTGAAATTTTTATTTAAGACTATCTTATTTTTTATTTTTAAGACCTTCCGATTCTCTGCTCCTTTTTTAAAAAAGTAGGATCCCTCATTTATTGTCTTAGATATTCCTAAGTGTACTAATTATATTCCGTTCTTTTGATTAAAAGTGATAGAAAATCTAAACAGCCTGTGAAAGGAGCTAACTTACTATTCACAAAGCTGAGAAGGTTCAGTAGTAGCGCTTACTTCGGGTGCAGTTTAGTTTTATATGGGAACTTACATGGTAACACTGGCACCTGGTTTCTATCTTTCTAAACCTTACCTCTGTTTATTCTAGTTCCATTCTCAGAGTCTTTGCTCCTGGTAGGGAGAGACAGCAGCAGCTCGGCCTACTTAAGTTCAAGTTGCATGAGAATGAGTGAGGGCCTCTTTCCTGGAGTTCCCAGCAGGTGGCTCATGGTACCTCACTGGTTCCAACCGGGCACATTGCTAAACATACTCTAGTGGTCATAGGAGCAGAATCTAGAAATTTTGCACTAGGGGAGCTATCGGTATCTTTCTCCTACATGGTCTGTCTGTCTGTCTGTCCATAGAATTTAGGCCTAGATTGTGAAGTGAACTCAAAGGCATTTGAACATGAAAGCTGAGTGTAGTGAGGTATGGATCAACAGAGCAAAATGGGGTAACCACAAGGAGGAGGAATATGAGGCACAAAATATAACAAATATTTTCTGTAATCACATGACTTGAAAAAATAAAGAAGTTTTGAATATGTAGGGTCAAAGGCAGATGAGTGTTGGGCATTTTACTGAAATGGAGGGCAGTGAGCCAAGGACTGGCCAGTATGTAGCATACAAAGTATCTGTCTAGAGATATTTATGTCCCATTGTTAGGGAGGAGTGGGGCGGGGTAGAGAAAGAAAACCATAATGAGTAAGAATATCTCTGCGTTTATACCTGAAGTTTCATCAATTTTGTTAGAACAGGGAAATATTGGGTGGATTGGGAAGATTAGAAAATATTAACCGTTTACATTTTAATGGGAATTGTCCTAATCAGTTTTCCTATTTCTAGAAGAGATCAGGCTATACTTACATATATAGTGTTGGGAGCTATTTGAGCTCACCAGTAGAGTGACTATTCCTGGTGAGGGTACAGCAAGTTTGCACGGTCTCTTGCCCCCAGATAGCTCCCAAAACTTTCATTTCTGCTTGAGCACCAAACCTCAGAGTGTTTTGCTAATTAGAGTCAGGAGCTGGCTGTCCCCCGCCCCTGTCCCTGAGATGTGACAGCACCTGGTCAGGGAAAAGATAAGCAAGTAAAGTAGATACACCCTAATGCAACACATAACTTTCCCCTAAGCAATACGGATAACTGAATACCTTCTGGGTCTGAATGCCTTTGTGAAAGTCACTACGATAAAACGTATCCATCATCTTTGGGACTATGAGAGCAAGCATATCTCCTGAGAACTTGTTTTTCTGGGAACTTTCTCTTAGAGTTATAAATGGCCTAATGACCCTTACTCATAAAAAACTGACCTTTACTAAAGAACGCTGCTGCCTCTTGGTTAAAGGTCGCTTCCTTGAGGCTAGACCTGAGGTTTTGTAAAAATATCTATGACACCATGAGTGCCTGTGGCTAAAATTGTAAAACTTATCTATGGGAAATCATTTACTGCCCTTTCTTGTCCTTGTACCTTTTGCCATAAATAAACCTTGAGAACCAGACAAGATGGAGACGCCTGCCAGATGGGCAGGAGTGCTTGTCTGGGGATCAGAACGAAACGCAAGGCTCTCCCACTTTCTCTTTGGCCTGCACCGTCATCCTTCGGGGGACCCCTGGACCTGCAGGAGCTGGACTCCGGCAATATAGGAACATAGACTCTTTCTAGGGAGATGGAGACAAAGCTTCCCCACACAACATCAAGGACTTCTGAGAGGAAGATGCTCTAAGTAAAGGAGTATTTGAAGAAAGGGAAGTTAGAGGAAAAGGAAGACAAGTACTCCACCAGGCTGAAGTCATTTCTCTTAGAGAGAGAATCTCAGCTCTGTTCTTCTTTCTCCTTCTTCCCCCTCTTTATTCTTTTAAGTTAAAGTGACAAGCAGAGGAAAGAAGGCAATAAATAACTCATCAGCAATTCATAAGTCAATTTCTATACTCTATTTGCTCTGAGAACCAGTTGTCAACTGTTTGAATTTTCCTAACCAGTTTGTTTCCGTTAAGTCCACAGATAAGCCTATTGACTCAACCTCCCAGGACAAAGGATGGAATGAGTAGATTTTATCTGCTGAATTAGCTGGAAGCATCACATTTGACCTTAATAACTTTCTGTTTTTCTTCCTAAGCCCGCTGTGCACTTCGCTCTGGCTGGAGTGTTATAATGTGGCAGCAGGCATTGTAACTCTTTTTAAAATTCTCTCTGCTTTGACAGCTTTGGCGTCTGGAAGAATAAACTTATTTTTTATTTGGAACCTGAGATATGGACCAATCTGTCCTCATGGCCAGACCTCACCTGAAGAAGCAGAGGCCAGGACAAGACTCTGGACAGAGTCTGCAGATTGGGGGCAGCTGCTCTGATGGCCACAGATATGGGGCTGTGGACTGTTTTGTCAAACAGACATGCTTGATGTGATCTCTAAGGTTATTTCCAGCTTTGACATTTTATCATCTGACAATGTGTAGGTTTTGATATTATCCACGAATCAGACAGTTCTGCACTCTTTGCTTAAAATAAATCTCTTCACCTGTCAGTCACACTTCATTAGTGATGAGGCCAGGTTCTATTGGAGGGCAGAAGTGAGGGTGAAATCTGCAACTCCTCGAGATTCCTTCCTACATTTACATGTGTATCAACTCTGCTTTCTCTTCCTTCTACTAGACCATGGATTGTTCAGGAACAGAAGCTGTGTCTTGATAACATTGTTCTTCCCAACCTGCATCCAGGGGTGCTTACTAAGTGTCTGAACTACTGAACTGAACAATTCTGTCTGACCTTCAATTCTACTTTAAATTATAACCTTTATGTAATTTGCCTTACTTTTTATCCCCTTATATTTGGAAAGCCTGTTACTCAGTGTAATCTTATGCTACTTTATTATAATAATTAACAATATTTATTATAATAATTAACAATATGAATTTTATATTAAAAAGGAATTACTAGTTTGTTTCCTTTTTCCTAGTTGATATGTCGATTTTCTTTAATATTCCCTTTGGGGAAGGGGAAGATTAGGGTTGTTAGATAAAATTCAGGATGCTAGTTGGAAATTTGAATTTCAGATAAACAATGAGTAAGTTTTTAATATAAGTATGTCCCAGTTCCTTTTTTAAATCTGAAATTTTAATTTAACTGGGTGTCCTCTTTTAATTTTCTTTCCTAAATTAAGCAACCCAGGCTTTCCACCTGGTCGATGTAATATTCTATCTCGAAGTTCCCAGGCATAGATTCCACAGAACCTAATGGAGAAGTGGCATTTTAGACCCAGGATCTGGCTCAGAAGATATGGTCTATCAGGTCAGAACCTTTTTCTTGTTGTGGGATTATCCAAATTACAGCCAGAGGTTAAAAAAATACCAAATGACAACACATACTAGTACCTGCGCTCCCACCGTTCCTTAAAGCGGACTTACTAAATGTATTATGTCCCAAGGACCAGCCTGCTGCAAGGTGGTGGTCTTTCAGTGAATGTAGAAATCAAGTCCTCTTTGTTCATGGGATTCTGAAGAACAAACTTGAAGGATCTCATAAACCTTCCCTTAACACATTCTTTAAAGTTCTCAAGTGGGAAAACGCTGTACCTCCTCCGGTTTACTGAGGAAAGAAGTTAGGGAGGGCGAGGCAGCAGAACGTTTCCTGTTTTTTCTTCAGTTCGCCAATATATACATTATGACTAACAAGGATTTTATTTTTATTGCTGACCCTAAAACTTGGGCACTCCAAGGAATGCCTGCAAGTCCAGAAATTGTATGAGACACTGCAGCATGAACCAATAGTAGCAATTAAGACAACCAATAACAACAAGCAAGTCAATAACATGTAAGGTCTTGGGGCCTGAGCTACCTGCCAGTGGGTTCGGCAGCTACATAGGAAACGTATCCCCCCACATTTCACTTTAGCATTCACCCTCTGGAGCGGCACTCAGAATCTGAGGAGGAGCGGTGTGCACGGTCCCGACACCACTTCCATTATGTGCGTTTTCCAACATCATCAAGCCATTCTCTGGCACCAGCTGGGAATCCTACAGTTCAACTCACTTCTGACACTGTCTGCAGATCATGCCTCCTGTGACACACTAGGGGCTCAGTTCCACAAGACCGCCCCCTCCACACACTTCAGATGACAACTCCAAGTCCAGGTTGTCACCAGTGTTCTGACTGACCACTTATAGATTGGAGTTCTAAGGACCCCTCTTTAGGGTGCGATTGATTTGCTAGAGTGGCCCATAGAACGCAGATAAACATTTAAATAACTAGATTACTGGTTTATTATAAAAGGATGTCACTCAGGAGCAATTAGATGGAAGCGTTGCACAGGGCAAGGTATGGGGGGGTCTTCCATGCTCTTTGAGGGTTGCCTCTCTTTTCCTGTGTGTGCGCGTGTCTTAGAGAGAGAGAGAGAGCCCGCGAGCGCCTGAGGCGGGGAGAAGCGCAGCGGGAGAATCTTAAGCAAGTTCCATGCTTAGTGTGGAGCCTGATGTGGAGCTGGATCCCACTACCCTAGGATCACAGTCTGAGCTGAATTACAAGTCCGATGTTCAACTGACTGAGCCACCAGGTGCTCCTCTTTTTGGGTTTTTTAAGGTAGTTTCTTTACATAGGCATGATTGAATAAAGCATTGGCTTTTGGGCCTCACTGTCACTACATTAACATAACAAAAGATACGTTCATTGCTTTCATCCTGTAGGAAATTCCAAGAGGTTTAGGAGCTCTGTGATGGGAATGGGGACACAGACCACGTGTATATATCGTATTCCCATTTCCCCTTTCCCTGATTCCTTTCTTTGCTCTCAGTTTTGTGGAGGGAACACCTCTGAAGTTACCCTACTCCCGCTGACCTAGTCAAAGTCAGGCTGGGGGTTCTTTCAGTGGGTGATCCTGTCTCTGCAGCACAGCCACATCACCAGGTGAGCTCGGGAGGACGACCGGGAGGGCCAGGCGACTCGTGATGGGAACCCGAGCCTGTGATTGGACCCCCTGCCTGTGATGGATCCAAGACAGTGATCGATTTGATCTTCACCACCTATCTGAAGGCACCCACCCACCTTTGTCCCACATTTTCCTTATATAAGCCTGGAAGTATTTTTGGCACTTTGGAGACAGTATTTAAAACGATAGTCCCCTGTCTTCTCAGTGTCGGCCTCACTGGAATTCCTGTCTCCCTTGGCCACCCCTCTCTGCTCTGGCTTTGGATTTTGTCAGTGGTGAGTGGCCGAATCTGGCCTGTGTGCAGTCCCTGGAGCCACATGCTCTTGCACCACTGTGCCCACCTAGGGCAACCCAGGCACGTGGGTTTGAAGGGACTGGGTTTGCAGTTAGGCCAAATGCCATGTATATTATCTTTTAGAGAGGGGATTTAAAATCTCTCTCTCTCTCTCTCCCTTTTAAGTTAATGTATTTAAATAGTCTCTACACCCAATGTGGGGCTCGAACTCCTAACCACGAGATCCAGAGTCGTGTGTTCCATTTACCAAGCCAGCCAGGCATCCCCAGATTTTAACTTTCTTTTCTAAATTTTAGTATAAGGTGGTAGAGATGAGGCCAATGGTGTATATCAAAAAAATTAGGCTTTTTTAAAGTGACCAGTACCTCAATATAGTATATTTATAATGTCTTTTATAATAACTGTTGCCTAAACAGTGACAAAAGCATTTGTTTCCCTATCAAGGTAACATTGGAAAGCTCAAAGATCTTAAACTTAAAAATAAATCTGGTTCTTAGGAAGACGTTTAATATAATATGTTAGAAATAGTATGCCATATAAACTAGGTTATGTTTTGTCCTGTCAAATAAATGGCCTTAAACAATCAATAAGTTAATCTCGGGCATAACTTTGGGGGAAAGGACTTTAGATTTGCCTGTTCCTGAGCTTTGACTGAATTACCTCAATATTCCACGAGATGGCAGCAGAGAAATGTTCATTTAAATTTATCATTCAACAGAGAGGTTGTTCTAAGTTCACTTTAACCAAAAATAGACTAACCTTTGTAATGTGGTTCTTTCTGAGCATAGAGTGGCCAGTGAGGGCTTCCAAATGACTTCTCAGGTATTTTATGAGAGATGTTCTGAGGATTTTATGTTCTTTATTCATCTTAAAGTTGTTTTCCGTGCCTAACCGTCAGGTCTGCACATGGTGCAGCGTGCATGATGGGCTGTGTGCTTCTGTCACAGCATTCTCCTATGTGATCTTAGAAAATCTGGGAACATTATACTTCGGAATCTTGCTGTGTCCTTTGTGGTGATTAACAATCCACTGTCATTAGAACAAGCAAGACAATGAAAGAAAGTGCTTTCAGGTCTGGGGCCTGAGCTTTCTCTCGGGGGTTTGTGTGGGTAGGGCATGAAGAGAGAGAGTACTTTGGGGAAAGAAGGTGTTTCTACCAGGCTGCAGCTTTCACCTAAGTTCATCTTTACTTTACTGGCTTCCTTTTCACTTATTTGTTCCAGTGGGTGACTGGAGTTAACAATAGATGGTTTCAGGGGCTTTTGAGTCAGAAAAAAAGAAACTGTTTTCCTGTGAATAACCTCTGTTTTCTCATCTGAGGATCACGTATTTCTTATGAAGTGATAAAAGGCATAATCTGAGTCTGTTCTATAGACGCGATTAATAATTGTTATTACTCTGTACCATTCATTACTTTGGATTTTATTAAGTGCAAAGCTTGGAGAACTTAATCACATGTACACGTGCATACACACACACTTCTGAATGTGTTTTTTGTTTGTAGTAATAATAAATGCTTGCTGCAAACTTTTAAAACATAGAGGACTATGTGAAATAGAAAATGAAGTCTCCCATAACCTCCTCAGGTGGTTTGCTAATATCCTTCTAGGTATTTATTTATGTAAAAGCAAACATTTAAATTTTTAATGAAATGAGATAGTGCAACAATGGTACTGTTTTGTAGCTTACACTTTACATTTACTTTATCATGGACATCTCCCCATGTTTAATTTTTATAGGCTATATATTATTCCAAAAGTATGTTGGTGATGTAATGTCTTTTTTCTTTTTTTTAATTTTGTAATGTTTACGTATTTGGGAGAGAGAGAGAGAGCAAGCCAGCACGAGCAGGGGAGGGGCAGAGAGAGGAAGGCACAGAATCTGAAGCAGGTTCCAGGCTCCAGGCTCCGAGCTGTCAGCACATACAGAGCCCCACGTGGGACTTGAACTCACAAATTGTGAGATCATGACCTGAGCTGAAGTCAGATGCTTAACCGACTGAGCCACTCAGGTGCCCCTGTGATTTCTTAAACGACCTCAATTGATGAATGTTGTTTTCCATGTTGTTCTTGTTCCTACAATGACAATTTTATATGTTTATCTTTGTGTATTTAAAATCTAAACTGTTGACCAAACGACATTTTCAAAACTGGAACACCACCTTTGAAATTAGTAATAAAATCCTATGGTTACCTTGTAGCCAGAATGGGCAAATCCTGTTCAATAAACATAGGAACAGGTGATAAGCTCTCCTCTTTTTTAAAATATTAACATGAAACCCATGCAGCAAAGGAGAGAAGAGGTGCTTTCCCAGGTTTTTAAATGTATTACACAGCAATGGTATTAATAAAAGCCCTCCTCTCTCCATGGAATGAATTTACACCTGTGCCGCCCTGACATGGCAGGCTCCCCGTTCCACTAGTGGACCAGGTGCCAGCTTTCATCTACACGGCCGGGTAGAATGGAAATGTGCTCTCCCCAGGAACCCTCCTTTCTGTGATTCCTCCTTGGTGCCAGTCTGGGAACCCAGGGGCAGGATATTCTCAAGGAGAGAGACAGGACCCTGGAATGCACCCCCTCCCGGAGGTCCAGCAGAGCAGGTGTCTGTTTGCCTTCGGGGCACAGCGGAAGACCCATCTGTTTGCTCAGGCTTCTGAGTGGTCGCCTTCTGGTGGCTCCACTCACCCACCAGCCCGGGCGGCAGCAGCATCCTCTTGTCACCTTTGCCACCTCGCACGGAGGGGCTAATGCTGGCAGAGATGGTTTGACAGTAGGACTTCTCTGCCAAAGGACTCAGACTCTTTATTCCACGTGGTGTTTGATCAACACTGTATACAAATGGTCGGAATTAAAATCGAAGATGCCGATGGGTAATGTTTCAAAATCACAACTCTTTTTCAAGCCTGATGGTTGTTTTGTTATTTACTGCATCCTTTATCTCACTAGTTCTATAAGCTGAGGATCTAGGATCTTAAAAGAAAAAACAACTGGTTTTGTATGAAGGGGGGAAAAAGACCTTGACACTAGACGATTCTAGATTTGCAAGTAAGACAGTTAGAAACAACTTTTTCTTTGCCTCTAAGGCAACATCTTGTTCTTATTCTTGCACAATAACTCATCTTCTTGTTCTACCTTTCTTCCCCTTCTTGTTCCACTTCTAAACTGTGTTAGTTCTCGAGTCTGGACTGCTCGCTGTGTGTCTGGTGTCTGGGAGCCCCTCTTAGGTTCTGAGCGCGCCGAATACATCGCTGTTTGTGACTTTACGTACAAACAGCAGGGCTCTGCTGCTTATGAGGGAAACGTCAGGCAGCTGACCCTGGGCACCCCGGTGAGTGAACCGTCGGACTTTGGCTCAGGTCGTGGTTGCATGGTTCATGAACCTGAGCCCTGCATGCAGTTCAGTGTCAGCCTGGAGCCTGGAGCCTGCTTCAGAGTCTGTGTCTCCTTCTCTCTCTGCTCCCTCCCCCCACTTGTGGTTTCTCTCTCTCTCTCAAAAATAAATAAACATTTTTTTAAAAAAGGCAAAAAATCCATATATGTGTACTTCTCTACCATATAGCCTATGTTTTATGTATCTTGTATCTCTGTGAACTTTAAACAGTAACCAGGGCAAAATATAAAGCTTGTAATGCATTAATGCTTTGATTTCACTCATTCAACAAGTTTGCTTTGAGTGCCTGTGATGGGCCAGGCACTGTTCTTGTCACTGTTTTGTGAAAAAAATAGACAATTCTTGCCCTCAGGGTACTGAATTAATAAAACAATTTTTTAATATTTATTTCTGTTTAAGAGAGAGAAACAGAGCATGAATGAGAAAGGTCCGAGAGAGGGAGACACAGAATCTGAAGCAGGCTCCAGTCTCTGAGCTGTCAGCACAGAACCCAAGATGGGGCTTGAACCTATAGACCGTAAGATCATGACCTGAGCTGATGTGGATGCCTAACTAGTAAGCCACCCAGATGTCACTAGGTACTGAATTTTTAGAGACAGCTAATAAGCAAATAAACCAATCTCAGTATATTAGACAGTGATCAGTGCCAAGGAGAAAAATAAAACAGGAAAGGGGTTGTGTTGTGTTTTTAAGTCAGGGTATGCCTAACTATTCCAATAAATAAGATGGCATTTGAACAGTGACTCAAAGGAGAGGATAAATGGGGAAAAGAGGGCCCCAAACAGGAGGGCTAGCACATGCCAACACCCCAAAGCAGTAGCTGACCTTGCAAGTATATGGCTGGAGAGCGGCAAGAGGGGGAGAATATGATATGAGGTTAGAGAGGGAAGCAGGCTGACTGTAGTCTAGGCTCTGGAGGACTTCACCTTCACTATGAGTGACCGTGGAGCTTCTTAGGATTTTAACAGAGGAGAGAAGTGATTTGAGTATATTTTTATTTTTATTTATTTATTTATTTATTTTTAAATGTTTATTTTTATTTTGGGGAGAGAGAGCGAGAGAGAGCGAATGGGAATGGGAGAAGGCCAGAGAGAGAGGGAGAGAGAGAGAATTCCAAGCGGGCTCCACACTGACAGAATGGAGCCCAATGTGGGGCTCGAACTCATGAACCGTGAGATCATGACCTGAGCTGAAGTCGGACAATTAACTAACTGAGCCACCCAGGCCCCCCATTTGATTATATTTTAAAAAGGATCACAGGAAGTCATGGTTGAGAACAGAGTGCAGAGGGTCAGCTGAGACCCTGGAGATGACTGCCCCAGACAGGGTGCTTGCCCACCCCACTTAGCGGCACTGGACCTAGAGACTGTATTTATTTTGAGAGTCATGCTGATAGGATTTCCTGATAGTGTGGGATCTAATAAGACTCTGTTTGAATAAATGGAGAAACAGAAGGAGAAGAAACTGAAAAGGCAGAGTAGGGAGAGATCATTAAGGATCTCTTGGTGAGAGGGGGAGACTCTGAAACACAGAAGGAACCTAAAGAATTCAGGTAATTCATAGAATCTTGATCAAATGTACAGTGAAGACTTCTGATGGACCCAAAGGCCTGTGAGATCGTGCTATGGCTTAGAGAGTGAAATTGCCCTATTTAAAGCAAAACACACAGAAAATGCCTTTGTCAGCAGTAATATGGACAATCTAAAGCCAAAGAATGTTGGGAAAAATATAATGAATTCAACAAGCGTGTAGTGAGTGAGAAGTAGAAGGGAAGGCATGGTCATGAAAAGTTTGGTACAGAAGACATTGGGAAAATTTGGTGATTTAGTGTTGAGAGAATGGGATAGAAGAGAAATTCAGTACTTCTGCAAGGTTCCTAGTTTGTAGTTTTGAAGAGATGTTCGCAGTTTTTCCAATACTCGGAAATTAGAACGAGGGAAGAGTCGTGAGTGAAGAGTAAATAATGTGTCTTTTGAGAAACATTTAATGAAACAGACCTTATAGAAAGAATAGGAGGCAAACTAAAGAAACTCAGAGGATGAAAATACAGGGTCAAAGTAGACTGGGGGTTTACCAAGGTCAGGTAGAATCGTCGGCAAAGAGCAAGTGATCTTCTCTTGTAATGGAAAAAGGAAAGAGAGGGTCACCAAAATGCCTTTAAATGATAAAACGTTCCACGATGAGGCGCCCTGGGTGGCTCAGTCAGTTAAGCGTCAGACTCTTGATTTTGGCTCAGGTCATGGTTTCAGGGTTAGGAGATCTGAGCCTAAGTCGGGCTCCCCACTGGGTGTGGAACCTTCCTGAGATTCTCTCTCTTCCTCTCTGTCTGCCCCTCCCCAGCTTGCACACACACATGCACTTCCTCAAAAAAAAAAAAAAAAAAGAAAAGAAAGATAGAAAGAAAGAAAAAAGTTCTAGGAGAGGAGAAAGAGAAAAACGGCAAAGCTCTCCTGGAAGCCAATCCAAACAGGACTCTGAGAAGCCCTGTGATATCACAAGTGACATGGAGGGTTTAGGTGGGGTCTCTGGACCATGTGATATAAAAACCCCATAGGCAAGGCTGCTACAATATCATCTTCAAGGATGCCAGTATGCATTGGAAACGGTCTTTTTCAGTTCTCCTGGGAATCAGTTTTGGACACAACAGGAAAAAGGAAAGGTACAGGCATAAATTAGGATGAGGGAAGGGACATCCGTGAGCTCATACCTACTTTTAAATAACCAGCTGATGAATAAAGTTCACCAAACATTTGCCTGCAATGAACACCACTACTACGTGTGTTGTACCCAAGATCCCTTTATCGCCCCCAGAAACCAGAGACCGCCAGGGAGGCCGAAGAATGCATGCAAAAGCAAAGGGCTTTATTACAAATTTAGGCCCGGCCAGCCTAAACCCGGGCTCACAGACTTCACCAACACAGTGGATCCACATGGAGCGAGCCCCGAACATGGCGGGGCAGGGCCTTTTGTGAGATTGGGAAGGGGGAGTTACAGGAAATTGTGACACAGGTACAGGGGTCCAATCATTATAGCATCACATCATTGACAGTTACTTTAACCAATTACATAGTGGACCCAGAACCCTCAGGTAGGGCGTGACTAGGACCCTCCATCTTTAGGCCCGCCCTCAGAAATGTTAATGGTGTTAGCTGGCCTTCAAGGTCTGAGGGGAAACCTGAATCAAATCTGCATGCTTACATTTGGAAAAACATTTCACCTCCACAGGGAAAGGAACGCCTTGCCTCAATACCTGCTTGGCTAAATTTATGTATTCACTCATTCAGCAGAAATTACATAGGGCCCACTGTGTGTCCATCATTGAGTTAGATTCTGAGGATACAAAATTGAGCGAGGTGTGAACCTTATCCATAAGATACTTGACATTTCACAGGGGCATCGAATAATCAGTAATCAAAGTAAGTAAGTGACTTGGGTTTTGAAGTCAGACAGACAACATTTATTTTTTATTTTTATTTATTTTTTATTTTTTTTAATGTTTACTTTTGGAAGAGAGAGAGAGACAGAATGTGAGCAGGGGAGGGGTAAAGAGAGAGAGGAGGAAACACAGAATACGAAGCAGTCTCTAGGCTCTGAGCTGTCAGCACAGAGCCTGACGTCGGGCCCAAACCCTCAGACCGTGATATTATTACTTAGGCTGAAGTTGGACGCTCAACCGGCTGAGCCACCCAGGCGCCCCAGACAGACAACATTTAACCCCCTGCTTCACCACTTCCTTTCTTGGGAATGCTTTGGAAATTTATTTCTGATTCTTAACTGCCTTATCTAGAAAACTGATATAATTTCTGCTTTGCATTTCAGGTGCAGGACAACAACATATGCCAAGGCAGGTGGCCACAGAACAGCGTGATTGGTAAGACTTTTTTTTTTAAATTAAAATAAATTTTTTTTATATAATCAGTAAGAAGTTTGAGAAAATCAGATAAGGGCTTTTCTGAAAGAAACCTTTGACTTTTCAAATCTGTGAAATATTCTTATTGAAAACACTGATATCTGTAACTACATTATTGCCCACCATTCCCAGCCCCGGCTTTCTAAGACTATTTTCATGTAATCTTTACTTCCGCCAGACTGTTAATTACTGTCCCTCTCCATTCTCTGCTCTTTCCCGCTTCTGAGCTTTCAGCAGGGTGTTCCCACCTGGTGTCTTCTTCTTCTTCTTCTTCTTCTTCTTCTTCTTCTTCTTCTTCTTCTTCTTCTTCTTCTTCTTCAATGTTTATTTTGAAAGAGAGAGAGACAGGGAGAGAGAATCCTAAGCACGCTCTATGGAGCCTGATGTGGGGCCTGAACTCATGAATTGTGAGCTGGAATCGAGTTAGATGCGTAACTGACTGAGGCACGCAGGCGCCCCTGTCTTCTGCCTGTTTGTAACCCGTCAGAACTTACTCCATGTCTTATATGCCGTACGCACAGTGGGCGACACCTAAATATTGGTGAAGTTGGATTGGGTGAAGCAAGCCATTTCTTGTCTTATAGCTACAGAGCAAGAGCTAATCTGTAGTTGTGAAGGGTCTGGATCCGTGAATGGAAGCTGCTCTTTCAGCAGATCATCATTGTGCAAAGCTGTTAAAGTATATACTTTTTGAAAAACAGGTTTTGCTGTGTTACTGAGTTCATGTTGCCATGACAACCTTAACTTTTGGCACTTTCTGAATTTAGTGTCCTACTTAATTTCCTGTGTTTGGCTCTGAGAGACCATATTGTTCTGTCCCTTTTGCTTGCTTTTACAAATCTTTGAACTGAATATTATTTATAAATTTATTTTATTTGCCCTATTAGATCCTTGTTGTTTTTTAAAAAATTCTTTTTAATGTTTTATTTATTTTTGAGAGAGAGACAGCATGAGCAGGGAAGGGTCAGAGAGAGAGGGAGACACAGGATCAGAAGACGGGCTCCAGGCTCTGAGATAGCTGTCAGCACAGAGCCTGACACAGGGCTCAAACCCACAAACTGTGAGATCATGACCTGAGCCAAAGTCGGATGCTTAACCGACTGAGCCACCCAGGCGCCCCTGCCCTATTGGATCCTTAATAGGATCCTAAGATTGGGACTTGGTCTCTTGTCTTTAGGATCTCTGATAGCACCCAGGAGTGCCCTATACTTTTTAAACATTGTGTATGTCAATATACATTTTAGATGAATTAAGAAACCGTTGGTGCAGTAGGGTAGAACAATGTTTGTCCCACAGAAGTTTAAATTCCAATTCTTGGAACCTGTGAATATGTCACCTTTCAAAGTAAAAGGGGCTTTGCAGAGGTGATTAAGAATTTTAAGGGGCTCCTGCTCAGGGTTAAGCATCTGACTTCACTTTGGCTCATGTTGTGATCTTGGGGTTCGTGAGTTCAAGCCCCACATTGGGCTCTCTCGCTGTCAGTGCAGAGCCCACTTGGGATCCTCTGTCTCCTTTTCTCTGCCCCTCCCCCACTTGCCCTCTCTCTCTCAAAAAATAAGTAAACATTAAAAAAAAAAAAGAATTTCGAGACAGGGAGGTTATCATCCAGGTGGGCCAGTGTAATCATGAGGGGCTCTGTAAGAGGGAGGCAGGAGGAGCAGGGTCAGTAGCAGGAAACTGATGATGGAAGGAAGGGGTTGGAGTGGTGTGAAGGAGCCATTAAGTCAAGGAATGTGGCAGTTTCTAGAAGCTGGAAAAGTCAAGGAAATAAATTCTCCCCTGAAGTCTACAGAAGGAATCTAGCCCTGTGTCCACTTTGATTTTAGACTCTTGACCTCTAGAACCGTAGGACAATGAATGCGCTGTTGTAAGCCACTCAGTTTGTGTAACTTTGCCTTGATGGTGATAGGGAACCAGACCAGCTGGGTTACTGCTTTTAACAAGTTCCCAAGACCACTTAGTGGAGTGAAGCGCAAGTCCAATTGGATATTTTTTTTGGTTCAATTCCAGACAATACTACTTCTAGTAGTACAGAAAGGTGAAGTGCGGGGCGCCTGGGTGGCTCAGTCAGTTGAGTGTCTGGCTTCGGCTCAGGTCATGATCTCACAGTTCGTGGGTTCAAGCCCAGTGTCGGGCTCTGTGCTGACAGCTCACAGCCTGGAGCCTGCTTCTGATTCTGTGTCTCCCTCTCTCTCTGCCCCTCCCCTGCTCATGATCTGTCTCTCAAAAATAAATAAATGTTAGAAAAAACCCAAAAAACAAAGGTGAAGTGGGAAGGAAGCATGGAGATATCTTGTTAATTACAATGGAGTTGTTGAAATTATCAGAATTTCAATAATATATGAGATGAATATAGAGTTATTTTAAACTAATCCACTGAGTTTAAAACTGCCATTCACTTGAAAAACGTACAATAGGTGTCAGTGGCTACTAAGCATTGGGCTACGTGCTGGGCCCCAGGTCAGACCGCACAGGGGTTGCAGTAAGACCCCCTGTGGTTAGTGGGGCCTTGGACTAGTGAGTGTGTAGGGCTCCAGGGAGGACTGATGTGACTCCATTTATTGTGAAGTGGGAATTTGCATGTCAAGCCACGTGTCAAAACCCAGAGTGGATGGTGTCTTCAGGATCCATGTAAACCTTCCACAACAGTTGTTTTCAGCGTCGACCAGGCATTACACCCTTTAATGGAGCTTTTTACAGATAGAGATACCAGTGCCTCATCCTTGGAGATTATGACTTACTGGTCTGGGGTGGAGCCTGGGAATCTGTCTTAAGTCTATTGTGTCCCAAAGTGTTGAACGTGGCTTATGTGTTGGGCAATTAAACTTACTGAGTCCTAAATGGACAGCATACTAGTGATCACACTGTGAGCAGCCTTCCTGATGTGTGTTCCTAAGAACACATGTTGTCTCGCATGGTAGGCCCACACCAGTTGGATGAGCTTTGCAAAACCATGCATAGTACATTACTTTTCTGGAAGGTCATGATGCATGTTTGCACATTAAAACTCTAAATTGGGGTGCCTGAATGGCTCAGTCAGTTAACTGCCTGACTTTGGTGCAGGTCATGATCTCACAGATTTGTGCGTTCAAGCCCACGTCAGGTTCTGGGCTGGCCGTGTGGAGCCTGCTTGGGATTCTCGCTCTTCTCTCTCTCCCTCTACCCCTCCCCAGCTCATGTTTTCTCTCTCTGAAACCAAATAAACAAACTTTAAAAGAATTTCTTAAAAATCTCTAGGTTATCCTAGATTAAAAGAAACTGTTTAACTCCTTTTCACCCATATTCTCCAAACTTATTTGACCATTGAACTGCCTCATCATGTACTTTTAATTAAATATGCTGTGACCTGAATGCTCTCCAGGGCGCACTTGACAAAACACTGATCCAGAAAAATGGAGGTTATAATGGCATTTGCCTTATTTAGAAAGTACCTGTTTATGGGTGGGGATCTCTGCAATTATCATAAGCATACATATGATGCATCAATTCACAGGACAAACAACAGCCACAGTATTTCCTAACCTAGAGAGTCCATTAAACATATATATTTTAAGTCACAGAATCATAAAGCTTCCATCCAGATGGTCTTTTCCGTATTGATCATGGGTGGGAGGTTGACGTTCCCAGAGTGCTCACTGCCTCCACGTGCTCTGCATGCTCTGTTTCCCTTCCATTGTATTGCTGCTCTCCGTATTATCACTACCATTTTAAAGATGAAAAAGCAGAGATAAGGGAGTTAAGTGGCTTCCTGAAAACAGACGCTTATTAATTCCACTCCTGTTATTTGCACAGTACTGTGTGTTTTACATGCAGTGTCTAATTTAATTCTCCCACTGAACCTATAGAGTAGGCATTAATGGGAATGAACTTGGCCAGAGTCCCTCAGCTCACGTGACAAAGACAAGACTGTGTCCATAGACCACAGGGTCCCCACTGCAACAGGTTATCTTCCTAGGACACCCCATTTTTGTCTTCTCAGGGTGTAGCTAGAGATGTAGATGTTGCCGTAGTATTAAATTGAGTTAGTGCAGAAGCAAAGTATACGGTTAAGCAAAAGAAGTTTAAGTCCTAATAGGACTGAATGCCACCAGAAGGAGAACAACAGAGATATTACAAACTGAGTCTTAATCAGGAAGAAAGGGAAAAGTAATATAATACTTAAAAAATACATTATGCCAGGAGATCCAGTTATCTGTATTTTAATTAAAATTTTTCTATGTGTTAAAAACACTGCCTTTTGTTTGAAGAGTCTTCTTTCTGAGTCATAGTTTCTGAAATACAGTTGTTAAGTCAACGTATGAAAACTTTTAAAAGCACAAGCGCTTGATGACCACACGGACAGTTGTCTGGAAGTGTGTCATATGGCAGTATGGGACTTTCCTGCGACAGCAGCATCGATGCACAGCAGCGGGAGCAGCCAGCACAGAAAGCAAGTCAATAGGAAGTGGAAAAAAAGGTCTGTGCAAAGTTCCACAACATTCTTGCGTGTTCATGTGAGGAACTGATGAATTTGTCGTACAACTTTTCTCTGCCAGCCATTCACATGTGAAGTAGCCACAAAGAACCGTGGCAGTGCTCAGTGAGGAAGGGTAGTATCTAAGTTAGGACCGCTGGAGATTTGACATAAGCGTCTTCTCTCTGCGTCCGCACGAAATTATTCAGATGTGTTCTGGCCCTCACAACTTCCCCAATTCCCCAAATTATGTTTTGTTATAACCTTTGTGAAGAATCACTTGCGGAAAAATGAGCATAACATTTTAAGGCAGGCTCCTGATGTTTCCCTTCACCTGTAACTCAGGCTCACAATTGGGAAATTGTTTTCTGTTGTTAGGATTACTACCAAAGAGAAGAAAAGGAGCAAGGTTTAATATTTTTTGCCTTTGTAGTAAAAGGACTGAAACTGTGAGAGGCCTCCCTTCCTGTTAAGAAGGAGTTTACATCCTTCTTTAGATTGGGTATCTCGGGGTTTCTCCTCACTTTTATCTTTTAATGTGAGAAAAAGATCATTTCTGAAAAATGATATCGTTCGATGTTGCCTTAAAGAATTCCTTAGAGAATCCAGTGTGCATCTTCTTCGTTGCTTTACAGATGACAGAGGAAAAGCGAGCAACGCTCACGTATGAGGTACGCTGGTGAGCAGGAGGCAGAGTCAGGGAATGTGAAGTCTCACTCTGCGTGGGCCTTGCAGGGCGAGGAAGGCCGCTCTCCTGCTCTATGTCAGCCTTTCTGTCTGTAAATGAGGTCACACCACTAATCCAGCTCACAGAGCAGCTGTGAGATAAATGAATAAAAGCAACACTATTGTTGGGTTTTTATATGAAATGCCTGCATCCTAGGCTTTAGCAAGATGTATTATTATTCTTAGAAACAAATGTACATTAATAAACTATCAGGCACCTCTCACTAAAAGTCGGTAGGGAACGGAGTGCCTGGCTGGCTCAGTCAGGTAAGTGTCTGATTTCAGCTCAGGTCATGATCTCACAGTCCTTAGGTTTGAGCCCTGTGACAGGCTCTGTGCTGACAGCTCAGAACCTGGAGCCTGCTTTGGATTCTGTGTCTCCTACCCTCTCTGCTCCTCCCCTGCTCATGCTCTGTCTCTCTCCATCTCTCAAAAGTGAATAAATGTTAAAAATTTTTTTTTTAAGTTGGTAGGGGAACAAAAATATTTGTGTTTTAATCAATGGCCCAGAAACACCTGGGCATCCATATTATTTAAAAAATGAATCTAGGTACAGACCTCATACCCATCATAAAAATTAACTCAGAATGGATTGTCGACCTAAATATAAAATGCAAAACTATAAAACTCCTAGAATATAACATGGAGAAAAATCTAGATAAACTTGGATAATGAATTTATAGATAAGAGCACCGAAGGCATGATCTATGAATGGAAGAATTGATAAACTAGATTTGATTAATATTAAAAATTTCTGCTCTGCAAATGACATTGTTAAGAAAGGAGAAAAAGAAAGACACAGACTGGGAGGAAATATTTGCAGAAGACGTCTGATGAAAGATGTCCCAAACATACAAAGAGCCCTTAACACTCAACAATAGGAAAATAAATAACCCAACTAAAAATTGGCCAAAGACCTTAATAAACACCTCACCAAAGAAGACATACAGATGGTAACTATGCATATGAAAAGATGCTGCATATCATATGTCATCAGAGAAATGCAAATTAACACAACAATAAGATACCACTACACACCTATTAGAATGGCCCAGATCCACTACACCAACAGCACTAAATGATGTGAGGATGTGGAGGAATACGAAGTCTCATTAATTACTGGTAGGAATGCAACACGGTACAGACACTTGAGAAGGTTGGTGGTTTCTTGCAAAAGTAAACTCTTATCATATGATCCCGTAATTGTATTCTTTGGTATTTACCCAAAGGAGTTGAAAAGTTATATCCATGCAGAAACCTGAACATGGATGTTTACAGCACTTGTATTCATAATTGTCAAAATTTGGAAGCAACCAAGATGTCCTTCAGTAGATGAATGAATAAATATATTGTGGTACAGTCATACAGTGGACTGTTATTCAGCACTAAAAAGAAATGAGCTATCAAGCTATGAAAAGACATGGAGGAAACTTAAAAATGCATATCACTAGGTAAAGCAGGCAATCTACAAAACCTACATATTATATGGTTCAAACTATGCGACATTCTGGAAAAAGCAAACTATGCAGACAGTAAAAAGATCAGGGGTTGCCAGGGGTTGGGGGAGGTGAGATGACAGGCAGAACACAGAGGACTTTTATGGCAGTGAAACTACATTTGTCCAAAGCCATAAGATGTACAAGACCACGAGGGGACGAGCCCTAACATAACTCTGGCCTTTGGGTGATGATGATGTGTTGGTGTAGGTTCACCAAGTGTAACACATTATCACTCTTGTGGGGGATATTGGCAGTGGGAGAGGCTGTGTAGACATCAGGGAGGGGAGTGTGTGGGAACTCGTACCTTCTGCTGAATTCTGCGGTGAACTCAAAACTGCTTTCAAAAATAAAGTTTATTTAAAAACACCTTTTGTAAGTCATAGCTTCACATCTTTCTTTCCTTCTTTTTCCTCCTTCTCTCCTTCCCTCCCTCCTTCTCTTCCTTTGTTCTTCCCTTTCTCTCTCCTCCCTCCTTTTTTCTCCCCTCCACCCCTCCTCCCTTCCTCACTTCTTACCTTTCTCCCTCCTTCCCTTCCCATCTCTTCCCTCCCTTCCCTTTCCTTCCTCTCTTCCTCTCTTTCTTTCTTGTAAGCTCTAGGCCCAACATTGGGCTTGAATTTATGACTCTGAGATTAAGAGTCACATGCTCTACAGATTGAGTCGGCTAGGAACCCCTACCCCTTTAAAAAAAAATCACATTATTCTTTAATATAAGGACTTCAGTATTCACATGTATTAAGTTGTACATAACCAGATACAACTCTTAGTAAATGACAAAGCTACCTCTATCTCTCTGTCATTTAATCTGTCAATTCACTAGTTAGAATAGTTCAAAATCATTCAGTGAAAATTAAAAAAAATTAAACAATTGGTTTACAGGTTAGTGTGAACAGCAGGAAACATAAAACTTAGCTTATCCTCCAACTTCAGATTTCTTACCCCACGTGTTTTGAACCATTTGCTGAGCTAGGGCTCTGCTAGGCGCTGGCAGTAAGTCACAAGGTTCTCCTTATATATTTGTCCCATGTAAGTAAATATCATAATCATATATTTGCCTATAAATTCACACTCACTTAGCTGAGTTATAAATGTAACTATACATTACAGTTATTCATTGGCAAATTTTGCTATCAGTGTTCCAGAAGTACTGTGTTTTAGGAGTTATAAAGACCATGTTTCTTCCTATGTGACTTTCGTAGATCTTCTGTGTTGATAATCTATCTTATCCAAAAGTCAGTTACTATTTGCCACTTGCTCTTAGTATGTGAACAGTCTTTTCTTCAGTAAGATTCTTCCCTTCAGCTCCACCTCCTTACATTTTTTCTTCACTGTTCTTGCCAAAATACTTTTCTGTTTCCCAATTGATTTGACAAATGTATTTGTTATCTACTACTGTGTAACAAACTATCACAAATTTCAAAATGTGCTTCAAAAAGCACTGATTTATTAAACCACAGTTAAAAAAATTTTTAAATGTTTATTTATTTTTGAGAGAGCGAGAGAGACAGAGAGAGAGAGACAGAGTGTGAGTGGGGAGGGAGTGCAGAGAGAGAAGGAGATAGAGAATCTGAAGCAGGCTCCTGGCTCTGAGCTGTCAGCACAGAGCCCAACATGGGGCTTGAACCTGTGAAGTGCTAGATCATGATCTGAACTGTGAGATCATGACCTGAGCCAAAGTCTGATGCATAATTAACTGAGCCTCCCAGGCAACCTGAAAAAATCAACTTCTAAGCTCCTGCTTACTATTGGCAGAATTCAGATATCTGCAGTTGTAGGTCTAAGATTTCTGCCCACCTGGGTGGGGCACCTTGGTGGCTCATGCAGTGAAGCACCCAACTTCGGCTCAGGTCATGATCTCCAGGTTCACATTAGTTTGGCCCTGCATTGGGCTCTGTGCTGACAGCTCAAAGCCTGGACCCTGCTTCAGATTCTTTGTCTCCTTTTCTCTCTGCCCTTCTCCTGCTCATGTGTCTCTCTCTCAAAAATAAATAAACATTAAAAAAAAAGATTTCTGCCTACTTGCTGGATGTCAGCTGGCACCTGCTTTTAGCACCTAGATCCCCCCATCTTGCCCCTCCATCTTCAGGCCAGCAATCGTGAACTGAATCATTCTCAGGCTCCAAATCTCTGATTTCCTCTTCTGTTGCCATCCAGAGAAAACGCCAAGCTTTTAAAGGTTTTGGGCCATCAAGTTATATACATCTTGAAAATACTATTTTTTTACAGTCACCTGTGTCACATAACATAATCTAATCATGGGAGTGAAAGCCATCAGATTCATAGTGCTGAAGATTACGCCGTGGGTGTGGGGGTGGGGGGGGAGGCGGGGCATCCTGGGGGTCTCGGAGAGTCCCACCTACACTGCCCTCCTCCCCTCCAAACGAAGCTGCCTTCTGCAGCGTGCCATGGGCAACCTCAATTCCTTTTTGTCCCAGGCTGACTGTCACATGCCATTGTTCTCCTATTTTCAACCCTCCCTCAGGGCAGCCCCCACGGTGCAGTTCCCGAATGTTCCCAAGTGCCCACTGAGCTCCATTACCTGAGTCCTCAGAAGATCCAGCTGCTCGAAGCCCACTCCTCGGGGATCCTCGGCTGAACAATCATGGTGTCAGACCCAAGGGGCGCCCTGTGGGGTGTCTCTGGGCATGGGCTATGAGTATTATGATATGTTACAGTTATTAAAAACAAAACAACAACAGAAACGAAGACAGCACAGTTCCCAAATATACAGTGCCTATAGTCACTTGACTGAATTACTTAAAATCTTAAGAGCTGACGGTCCTAAAATTTCTACCAAGAGACCAGAAATTAAGTTTCTGCAGTCTGCCATCTGGGCTTTGAAAGCAAAAGAAAATCGTACCTAATCCTCAATTCCAGTTTTATTCAGAGACAAAAAAATTTAAAAAGGAAAACAAAATATACAATAAAAGACATTTTTTGTAGGCGGGGGCTGAGAAATGGTATGGTGTCTTATCCTAACTGATCACACTTGCTCATTTGTCACAGCTCCTGGGTGGCCTGGTGGTAAATAGTGTATAAAGTTATAGACCAAAATGCTTTATTTCATTTTTGACATGGTGCTTCTTGATTTAGACTTTCAATACATATAATTTATTTTTTTAGTACTTTTTAAAAATTGTGGATAACTGAAAATTTGTCTCTCATCACCTTAAAATTAAAAGAGGTGTTTTTTTGTCGCTGAAAAACATAGGGTGAGTCAGGTTTTGGGACTTCATTCGGAACTTAGTAACGTTATTAAGGACCAGTTTTCCCCCTTTCCACTTTACCTTCTAATACGTGATATTTATTCCACGTCTGATGCCCTCTAGTGGTTATAAGGTGACTCGCAACAACTCACCATACAGCGTGCTGTTACCATTCACATCTAGTAGGAGAAAAAACTGGTCTGAACCTACGTGCTGAGTTTCATGTTTACTGGATGTGGATAAGGTCCATGGCCACTTCTGAACTTCTGACTTAGCCAGGGAAATGGAATGTGTGGGTGTGTTGTCGTCAACATAGGATACCTGGAGAGGAGTAAGATACTTGGAAACAAATCCTGATATTATATTCAAGATATCAAATGCTATGTGATACAATCTCTGTTTTTGTTTTTTAAGAGAGAAAGAAAGAGAGAGGACACAAGTGAGTGAGGGACAGAGAGAGAGAAGTGGGGCTTCACCCAAAGTGGGATTCAAGCTCATCCAATGTGGGACTTGAACTCCCGAACTGTGAAATCATGACCTGAGCTGAAGTCAGATGCTTAAGGACTGAGCTACCCAGGTGCCCTACAACCTCTGATTTATAAGGAAATCTATAAAAACCCTCTTTTTATACTTTTAAAATGTTTGGCATATATGCAGTCACTCTAGAAATGTATTTAGATAAACTATTTATTGGCATTGTATACTTTTTATGGTTTTTATCTAGTTCATAGATAGTCTAATTCCCAAGGGTTGAGAGATACCAAAAGGTGGTTGAAATAATTTCACACTTGCTTAATAAATAACGGGTAGATGCTGCCCTCAGGGTAGTCCAAGAGGATTTTCCTAAAAGGCTTAAACTCCTTAAAGACAAGGCAGGTGGAGAGGAGAGGCTCAAAGTTGCTGGGAAGCAATAGGAGAAAACTGGAGTGGAAGCCTTTTTTGTCTAAATTATGGGTTGGATTTTTTCAATGAATACAAATAACAGTATTCTCAAAATGTCTTATTAAGTTAATGCTAATTGCAGAGAATAACTTTTTTTAATTAAATGTTTATTTATTTTTGAAAGAGAATGAGAGTATGTGAGCAGGGGAGGGGCAGAAAGAAAGGGAGACACAGAATCCCAAGCAGGCTCCAGGCCCTGAGCTGTCAACACAGAGCCCAATGAGGGGCTCAAACTCATGAACCGAACCATGAGATCATGACCTGAGCTGAAGTCAGACGCTTCACTGACTGAGCCACTCAGGCTTCCCAAGAATAGCGTTTAATAGGCGGAAGAAACAGTAACGTGTTGTGAATAAGCCAGTTCTCCAAACAGCAAGATTATCCCTTTCTTGATATGGGGATGGAAGATGAACTCCGTCTCTGATGTCAGGATTCTCACAGCTTGGAGATTTAAATATTGTCGTTGCTTGGAAAAGGATAATTCAGTAAAAAAAGGTCAGTACATAAAATAGGGTTGTAATAGTATATACGAAAAGGATCTTTTCATGACAGTGGTTTCTCTCTCCCTCTGATTTGGCACGGATCGTGAAACCTTCAAGCTGCTCTTGCTGACATCTGACAGTGAGCAAGGCCTTTCCCTAAAACATACCTGTCAATTCAAATACTGAAAAGGAAAAGATCAAACTAGTCTCACCTATGTGCTTTGCAAAGCTCAGAAAGGAATTTTCTTACCAAATACCTGAGCTTTGGTGGGTTATGGTTTCCCCCTAAATGACATTAACCCCTTCATTCCCCATCAGTGGCTCCAACATTCCCATCACGCTGCATATGTCCTGTGGCAGCTTCTTCAGAAAACTAACGGCCTGGCCTTCGGCCTTTGGCAGTGGCCTCACACCCAGGGCTGATAAGACCACAGCACCAAAGGTACATATTTAGTGGAGGAAGAGATTTCTCAACATTTTGCCCTCAACTCCTAGGACTCCCTCTTCAGTGCTTCTTGGAGGTCTTATAAAAGACTCTATCTCCTCTATTTCCTCCAGTGGGATATTTTACCTGGATTATTATCACAACTATTTTGCTACGTGCAATGAAATTAGTGGTGATTCCATTTGTTGAAATCATATGTAGACGGCAGTGCTCTCTGCCTTATTACCAAATGAGTACAGCGTGCCCTTCAATAATTCTTTAAACTCTCAAATGCCATGGAAATAATATGCTGGAATATTACTGAGCTGTGACTGAAGCACCATTTGTGCTAAATATGACAGCGCACAAATGATATTCCTCTATAAAAGTTCAAACTACATTAATCTTTTAGGGGAGGTTCATTGACTGGGATGATGGCTTAGATATAAAATATGTAAAATAAAGACACTGAGGGCTCACTGAGGAGAGCTTTTCTGGTCAGGATTTCTAGGAACAAGTGTAACGTAAGGTCCGTAAGTTAACCCTTTCTGGTTGGAATGTGAGCAAGAAAATGCAGTGCTGAAGGGGAGAGATTCAAATGATAATACCCCATATTTCAATAGGAGGAAGAACGGGCTTTCAGGTCCAAGAAATAAAAATTAAAGGACAGGGATTAAATACCGAGACAAATACACATTATTATTATTGGGGAATCTGGAGAAACATGTGATGAGAATTCCCAGGTTGGTGTTTAGAGTCCCAGCCCTTATCCAGCTGCTGTTTAGAAGAATGGCAGGTTCTTCCTATGCAGTCTCCCCACAGCCATTTTGTCTGTCATTTTCTCTTATCTTAGGGCTGCACAAAGAGAAACAAATGCATGAACATCGTCTTCTTTTCCTGGGTTTCTAGAGGTGGCAGTAAGTCAGTAGGGTAGTTGTACACATATCAAGAGGTAAAAATGGGTAAGAGATTTATTTAGCATTAACAAAAGTAGTTTCAATGTAAATATGATATATGACTAGGTACTAGTTTTTAAAAAATGTATGGAATGTATAAAAACAACATTGCCATTTAAAAAAATTGTAAATGTAATATATATTTATTCAATGCATAAAACATGTACCAGTGTTGAAACACACAAAGGAAAGTCCCTGGTCGTCACAGCGTCCAGAGAAAACCATCACTAATATGCTGGCATGATCTCATAGTCTCCATTCTGTAAAGACAGAGACACAGTATCCTTTTATTTTATTTTATTTTATTTTGTATTTTAGGTAAGGTTTGTTGAGGGGCCTGGGTGGCTCAGTTGGTTGAGTGTTGGACTTTGGCTCAGGTCATGATCTCGGGGTTTGTGCGTTTGAGCCCCACAACGGGCTCTGTGCTGACAGCAGAAAGCCTGGAGCCTGGCTGGGATTCTGTGTCTCCCTCTCTTTCCACCCTCCCCTTCTTGTACTCTGTCTTTCTTTCTCTCTCCAAAATTAACATTTCAAAAATTAAAAAAATTAAGAAAATTCCAGTTAGTTAACATAGTGTAATATTAGTTTCAGGTGGACAACATAGTGATTCAGTACTTCCATGGGACACCCAGGGCTCATCACAAGTGCAATCCTTAATATCCATCACCAGTTTAACCCCTTCTATCACCCACCTCCCCTCTGGTAGCCATCATTTTGTTCTCTATAGTTAATAATCTATTTCTTGGTTTGCCCCCTTCTCTCTCCTTTTTACAGTATCATCAATAAATACTCAACAATGTATTTCCCCATGTCAATAAATAAGTAAGATAATCCCCCAGAAGGAGTTTATGATTAACATTTTATTAAAAATTTTATATTATTTATTATAAATGTAATATATACTTTCCAAAAGAAAAAGTAAGCAATACAAAAAGCTCTAAAAGGAAGTACATATCAGGGCGCCTGGGTGGCTCAGTTGGTTGAGCATTCCACTCTTGATTTTGGCTCAGGTCATGATTTCAGGGTCACAGGATCGAGTCCCACATGGGACTCTGCGCGGAGCGTGGAGCCTGCTTGGGATTCTCACTCTCCCGCTCTGTCCCTCCCCACCTGCTCATGCTCTCCCGGGGTGGGGGGGGGGGAAGGTAAAGAGCATCTGAAATCCTATCACCCAGAGATAATCCCAATTAAAATTTTAGAAAACATTCTTGGATGTATCTTTATCATCAGTGAGATAAATGGGTCCTCCCCAGTTTCCTAAGGTGACAACCTGGGTCACTTCTGAGGCATTCCTGAAATTCACAGGTGGATTGGAGGCTAGATAAGGCCTACTTCAGCAATCTCTGTAAGGAACGATGACAGTGTGAAGTAAGTCAGAAGAGACATTGGAAGGGCATTTATGAGGGAAAAGTCACATGATGCAATGATGAAGTTGATGGCCATGGGAGGAAAAGAGAAGTCTGTGGTAACTCTTATATTTCTGACGTGAGTCCTGCTGAGGAGAAGGGAAAAGAACCCAATCTCACCTCTACCACTCGCTTCACGCATTGCAGTAACTAGGGCTCCTTGCACTTTGGCTGTGGGCTCTTGTTCTGTTCCCTCTGCCTGGAACCCTTTCCCCACAGATCTTGCCTCACCAACTCTTCCTCCTTCACCAGGCAAATCTCTGCTCAGACTTTACCTTCTCTATGAGGATTTCCTGACCAGATATCCCTCTCTTACTACCATACTGATTCCTCCTTCCCTTACTTTGCCTTGTCTTTTTGTTTGTTCATAGCATTTGCTGCCTGCTACCATATACTATATAATTTGTTTGCATATTGTGTTTCTTGTTTGTGTGTTTACCTCAGGAGAATGTAGTTTTGTCTGTTTGGTTCCCAAGTACCCAGAGTAGTGTCTGCCATATAAATAGCGACTCAGTTAATATATGTTGACTATATTAATTAAATAGCATTAGAGGGTGAGATCATGAGCGTGGGTAACAAGAGAGGAGAGGAAAGATCTGAGAGCTCTTACAGGGGTAGAATCTCTAAGACTTAGAGGGGAAAAACAAAGGAACCAGAGATGTCACTTAGATCCTGTACGAAAGTGATTCCCTGCCTTTTCACTATTGAATTATCCTGTCAATTATTTTTAAGTCTTTCCCCAATAACTCATAGCTAACTAATAGAGATTCATAGAACTGGGTCAAAAGAGTCTATTATTTTTAGGTTAAATATATATTGAATACTTGGAGCCAGAACCAATTGACCTATTGATTTGAGAGCCAGGACAGGAAGTCCATTTAGCTGCCAAGTTCTGGTTGTCCATGTCAGAAAGAATCCCTGCACTATTGATTAGCTGCTTCTGGGTACCACCAATACATTTCACAACTGGATGTTTCTAAATTAGGATTAAGGCAGAGATGGCGACTTTTAGATACCAATTAATGCAATAACAGAGACCAGCATTGTAAATAAAGGGTTTCTATTTACCCGAGCTATGGGACAGGATGTTGACTTTGCCATTCAGCCTCATTTATTACAGGGAAGTCATTTAACTTTTCCCCCAAAGCATTTCTGTTTGCCTTTGAGTCTTGCCTGTGGCAGTAAGATGGTAAAGAATATCACTGCCTAGACTCTTCACTGTCAGTGATATGTGGTGTAAGAGTGCTAATAAGCTACTTGATGATGGGTAAATATTTTGTAATTTTTTTTCTGGCATGTATTTCAAAGAATCTACTCAGCTTCATTTTGCAAGCTTTGCTCTCTCCCAGCCCGCTGAAACCCCTAATCCTTGCACTTGGATGCAAAAAAAGCCAACAGATCAAAGCCCTAAATATCCATAGCCAATCCACAGTGGTGTATTCATACATCTTGGAAACTCTGAGGCAATTCTAATATTCAGCACTTGAGATGCCTTTTCTTACTTATATCCCCAGTCAAAAACACCCGAATAAGAACGTTTTCCGTGAGAGCTTTGTTTTTTCCCTTAAACTTCTTTTTCTCCCACCAGTTTTCCGTGCCGCAATAAAAGTCATCGCAGACTTCTGATTACTTAAGGCAGAAATACAGCAGTATGCATGATGCCACCATTATCCTCACCACATACCCAGCCCAATTAGGAGCCCTATCTTAAGATATGTTAACATTAACCCCTTTACATGTCCCATGAGACCACCTTCATCTTCCCAACCGCCTTTGAAGGAATCTTTCCTCTATAGCCTCTGATCCCCTTCAACTCCTTTTCTGTACAACAGCAAAGTGACCTTTTAAAAACCTAAATTGGATCAGACCAATCTTAGGTTTAAGCCTTTCAGTGACTTTTTTGCATGTATCCCCTTTAGAATACAGGCCCAGTCGGACAGGGGGCTGTCTTGTTCACTATTGTATTTTCAGGGCTTTGGACATTGCCTTGTATATAGTTTGTGCCTGGTAAGTACACCATAAGGAGGGGAAGGGGGAAAGAGAGTTGGGGAGAGAGAGGGATGCAAATCATGAGAGACTATTGAATACTGAAAATGAACCGAGGGCTGAAGGGGAAGGGGAAGGGGGAGGCGGGGAAGGGGGGTGGTGGGGAAGAGCACTGTGTGTTTTATGGAAACCAATGTGACAATAAACTATTTTAAAAAAGTACTTTTAGAATGAAGGAAGTTTGATGACCTATATATTTCTAAAACCTGTGAGGTCCTCTTCCATTGTTGTTTGATGAGTTGGAACGGACCTTAGAGATTATCTGGTTCAACCTCCTGATTTCACAGCTCCTTGTATTTACCTCAGTAGAATGTGAACTCCTTAAGGACAAGAGTTTTGTCTGTTTGGTCCCCAAGTGCCCAGAATAGTGCTTATCATATAAATAGCTGCTCAGTTAATATATACTGACTACATTAATTAAATAGCATTTCATAATTAGATGTTGCCTGGCTCACGATTTTGGAGCTCTTTTGATGCTAGCCTCTGCTTCAGCTTCCTGTGTGATCAGTCTCTGGTCCTTAACATTCACTATCTACAGGGCCTCTTGGATTGGGTTCTTTTTCATTGCTTCTACAGCTAGACCTCATCTGGTCCCCCATCACTGAATATAATTATTCAATAATTTGAATTACTGAAAAAATACGGTATCTCTGTTTCTTTCTGATTTATTTTCTACCAGTTTGTAATAGGACACATTTCTCCAGATAATTATTAGTCTGCTATTCTTCTATTTAAGTGTGTACCTGCCTGGGGACACCTAGGTGGCTCAGTCGGTTAAGCATTTGACTCTTGATTTCGGCTCATGTCATGATCTCATGGTTTGGTTCATGAGATTGAGCTCTGTGTCAAGCATCCCCTGCATGGGATTCCCTCTCTCCTGCTCTCTCTGCCTCTCCTCCACTTATGTGCACACACACGTGCACTCTCTTTCTCAAAATAAATAAACCTAAAAAACTAAAGAGTGTAGCTGCCTGATCAAATCTAAATTCCTTTGCTTAAAATGAAGGGGCAGGAACCTTCTTGTCTTCTCTTTTCCTATTCATGCCACTTTTCAGACACAGCCTCTCCTTTCTCAGCAAGTCTTATAATAAAGAGGTGCTTGTTCCTACTTTTTTTTAAGGTATTAAATCACTTTCCTCAGGATCCAGGTCATGACTTTGTCTCAAAGACCTAATTCCTAACTAATTCATTTCACATAAATACTTAAAAAAAAAAAAAAAGGTCAGGAGCACCTGGGTGGCTCAGTTGGTTAAGCTGCAGACTCTTGGTTTCAGCTCTGGTCATGATCTCATGGTTCATAAGTTCGAGCCTCGCATCGGCTCTATGCTGATGGCGTGGAGCCTGCTTGGGATTTTCTTCTCCCTCTCCCTCTTTCTGCCCCTCCCTTGCTCATGTGTTCTCTCTCTCAAAATAAATAAATAAACATTAAAAAATAGGTCATAATACTTAATATGACTTACTACTTGCATTTTTTATGAATTTCTTATGCAACAAGGGTCATGGGTAGGGCCTAATTGACAAGTGTACCTTATGAAATGTGATATAACTGTGTAAATACCAGAACACTTACTTCCATAAGGAGCCTAAGTATCCTGTGGGATGTATTGAAGAGAGCTTTTGAATTTATTATTGGGCTTCTAAGATACTAGGATAAAGATGTCTCTAGGAAGAGAAGAAGCAAAGTTTATTTGTTTTAGGGGCGCCTGGGTGGCTCAGTCGGTTGAGCATCTGACTTTGGCTCAGGTCAGATCTCATGGTTCGTGGGATCATGCTCTGCATCAGGCTCTGTGCTGACAGCTCAGAGCCTGGAGCCTGTCTTTGGATTCTGTGTCTCCCTCTCTCTCTGACCCTTCCCTGCTCACGCTCTCTCTTTCTCTCAAAAATAAGTAAATGTAAAAAAAATTTTTTTTAATTTATTTGTTTTAAAAGCTAAAAAAAGCAGCTGTCCTAGTAAGAAAGGGAGGGCAGGGGAGCCTCACTGTCTGAGATTTGGTCTTGATTGGCTCCAGGGCAATGTATTTGTCATCTTTTCCCAAATAAGGAATAAAATTCAGGAAAGGTTAGAGTATGTTATCACTTCTTTAAAAAAATCCTATAAAAATGTGGTGTATATTAAATAAATTATAATATTTGCACTGGCAGATTGAACATTTTTATATGGACTCTGTGCAAGTAACTCCTCAGCTTATAGATTTGTGCGAGTGTGAATGGAAGTCAAGGACATTGTGAGACTAATTTGGAGGTTTCTGAGCTACGGAAGACCTTGATGAACATTTGTGATGTGAATGAATTGGCCTCATCCAAGGAATGACTCTCTTGGAGTAATAAGAGTGTTGTTACTTTGTGAAAATATCCTTCGAAACACAGTCTATTGCCAGTTATGTGTTACTATTACTGAATAGTCTTAAGATCTGGAAGGTTACAGGACACATCCCTCATGGATGTCAAGCCTTTCATGTGTTGAATTTGGTAATTAATGTTCACCAGGCCAATCAGCCAGTGGGGACATTTTGGCTTAAAGAAAAATTGATGTTTGGGCTTTGTAAATACTTTGTTTTCATGGCCTTGGGACTTTTTGATTATATAGCCATTTTGAGGAACATTCCTGGTAAAACTCATGATAGTCCTCCAAATACATGGAAACATGTTCTCCCTTCACCCTTCTTCTTAAAAGACCAATATGGGGCACCTGGGTGGCTCAGTTGGTTAAGCGTCCAACTTTGGCTCAGGTCATGATCTCACAGTTCATGATTTTGAGCCTCGCATCAGGCTCTGTGTTGACAGCTCAGAGCCTGGAGCCTGTTTCACATTCTGTGTCTCCCTCTCTCTCTGCCCCTCCTCTGCTCAGGCTTTCTCTCTCTCAAAAGTAAATAAATATTAAGAAAAAATTTTTTAAAGACCAAATGACAGGAATAAAAGAAGCAGCATATCCAGGAAAAATCTGAATCATTCTTTGTAATTAAATCACTTCCTGCTTTGATAAGTCTGTAATTCGGCTCGGACCCTAGAAACAGCAACATAAAATTCCTTGTTCATATATTGAAATTCTGGTTTGCCCTTGAAGTACTTCAAAATGTTCTTCTCCTGTTGTAAGATTGGGTTAAATTTTTTCTAAACAGCATAAACTTATCCCAGTATTTCACAGAAATATATCTTAAAATGCCAACATCTCAGCACATTTAGGTGGATCTGTCCACTGGCAGGGCAAAATAATCACTTTCTTTAATCTTTAAAACCAGCTGTTCACAGACATTAATTGCCATGTCACTTACACTCCTTGAAACAGTGTCATTTGACAAAGACACACATTTTAATTTGTTTGCTGCGTCTGGTCCTATTATGCTTGATACCTAGCCATTGTCAATGGTGAAAGATTCTCAGCAACTTTGGTGCTTGGCATTATTGTGCATGACGTAGTGATTCCAAATAGGACATTTTGAGACTAATTGCATTCATATAGCATTAGTTTGGAATATAAGTCTTTTTTAGTTGAAAACATCACATTTTCAATGAAAGCACAAAATAACCCAGTGCCGAATCATTTTTTTTTGAAGTCAAGTAGTGATGTAGAAGGCTTGGTATCTTCATCTAACTAGCCTTCACAATGCATTGACATTTTCATAGGAAAATAAATAGTTGTATACTTAATGTCTGGGTCAGCATATTTTTCCAGTTTCTTTTCTTTCACTAAGATTTTGACAATCATGCAATAAAACAAAGAAGCTATTTCTCATCAATTACTATCTTTATACACTTCTACATAAAAATATATAATGTATGTAAACCCATATCTTCTTAAATCACAACAGAATTCTACAGAACCTAATGATGGATTGATCAATTGATTTATGTTTTTCATGTATTTATTTACTATGTATATATAGAGGAGTTGCTTTTTTCCAGGCAGTGTGCTAGATTTTAGTAATATAAATAAAAGTACAACATTTCTGTGCACTATAACCTCGCAAGCTGGAAGAAGAGAAAAATTGTAAAGATGTAATTACAATATAGCAATAGTGAGGCAGTAAAGTGGGGTTAAAGTGTGTGAGTCCAGAGTATCTAATGAGAGTTTTACCTGGGAAGCTCAACGATTGACACAACGACAACCTCAGTAGTCAGAGTTCAAACTGCTTGCAACTTCTTCTGTTCTACCTTGATTTTAAAGACAACATAACACCAAGAGTCTAATGACCCAGGTTGAGAGGTAGAGATTTGATGACGCTGTTAGTAGGCCTCAGCCAGGGGGGCTGGGGTACTGTAGAACACAGGTGACCTTACTGCCCCTGCTTACACAGGAGCACTGATTGCCACTTCTATGGCTTTGATTCTCAAATCACATCCTCCTCTGCAGTCAGTGTCTGTTGCCATTCTCATCTCCTGCCATTTACTAGCCTATTCCTATTTGTTTTGGGCTTAAATATCTTCTTTAGCAATACTTTTCTTGGCCCCTTAATTTTAATTACTCTCCTCAAAATGTTCATCAAACTCTTGTAACTTCTCTCCATTACCTTTAAAGCAGTTTATAATCACAGCTTTATTTGTATGTCCATTGATTCATATGGCAAGAACTGTGTCTACCTGTTAATGGACATTTTCAGTAAATATTTGGGGAATGATTAAAATACCTGTGATTTATACAGCAACCCAATCCTGGATGCAGTGTACTGCAAAGAGACCATACCCCTCTGAAGATGCCAGCATTACTTCCTAAACTCTTTACTTTCTCTTATTCCACGCCAGTGGGTTATTCACCTTTTGTAGTTGCTCTGAGCTGAATTAATTATGGCTCTAATCAATCATGAGGGCTCATACTACAGGTACACCTACGGAACAGAATTCCCTATTCTTTACCTAAGAGTTCCAGTCTTGACTTGTGTGAATCGTGACAGCAGGATTGTTCATTATCAAGTCACTTCATTCTCTTTTATGATAGTATATGTTTCTGATCCTATGAACACTTGCCAAAGGTATCTTAGCCCATAAGAGTTTAAGGGGTGCGCTAGTTGGGTTGATGATACAACTATTCTGTCATTTTACTTTTATTAGTAGTAGTGACCATAACTAACATTTAGTAGCAACTGGTTATTATAGGATATTGTCTGTCATAAACACTGGTTGTCCAGGGAAAAGCTTTAGGATAGGGGAGTCAATGAAAGCATCAATACAGTAGTCGCCACTCGTCCGTGGTTTTGTTTTCCGTGGCTTCAGTTACCCATGGTTTGAAAATATTACAAGGAAAACTCCGGAATTAAACAACTCATAAGTTTGAAATTGACGCGCGCGCGCGGTTCTGAGTAGCGTGAGGAAATCTCGCGCTATCTGCTCGGTCCTGCCCGGAAGTGAATCGGGCCTCTGCACGCAGCGGACGCAAGCTGCGTGCGCTGCCGCCGGCCTGGGTGTTCAGACCTAGCGCTCAGGTGCTGCGGTCCCTGTGTTCAAGCAACCTTTATTTTACTTCTCTGGTCCCAAGGCCCAAGAACAGTGATGGTGGCTCTTAGGATATGCCAGAGAGAAGCCACAAAGTTCTTTTTGAGTGGAAGGGTGGAAGTTTTCAATTTCGTAAGGAAAGGAAAACAATTAGATGCAGAGGCTGCAAAGATGGAAGGTAAGAACAAATCTGTTTTTGAAGATTTGTGAAATTGTGAAGACAGACGAGAAATTTGTGTGTTATTGTTAATCTATTACTGTGCCTAATTTATAAATGACACTTTATCACAGGTATATACGTATAGGAGAAAAACGGTATATAGAGGGTTTGGTACTGTCCCCCGTTTCAGATAACTCACTGTGGGCTCTTGGGATGTCTCCCCTACAGATAAGGGGAACTTCCATGCCAGGGAGGCAAGGGGCCCCAGGAAAAGATAGTTCTTGGTAAAGACCAAATTAACTTGAGTCAGGAGGGGCTCCTAGGCGCCTGGGGGGCTCTGTTGGTCAAAGGTCAACGGGGCGCCAGGGTGGTTCAGTCGGTTGAGCATCTGGCTTCAGCTCAGGTCAGGGTCTCACGGTTGGTGGGTTGGTGGGTTCAAGCTTCCCGAGAGACTCTGTGCTGACAGCTCAGCGCCTGGAGCCTGCTTCGGATTCTGTGTCTCCCTCTCTGACCCTCCCCTGCTCGCCGCACTCTTTCTGTCTCTCAAAAATGAACGAAAAAACATTAAAAAAAAAATCAAACTTTGGCTCAAGACATGATCTTGCCTTGCCATTAGTGGGTTTGAGCCTTTACTCGGGTTCTGTGCTGACAGCTCAGGGCCTGGAGCCTGCTTCGGATTCTGTGTCTCCCTCTCTCTGACCCTCCCCTGCTTGTGCTGTCTCTCTCTGTCTCTCAAAAATAAATACACATTAAAAAAGAAAATACAAGTCAGGATTTGGAAATGAGAATCAGAGGAAAATCAATGATAAAATAAGCCGATTCTATTTTTTTTTCTTATCTTTTCTCTATAACTCTTAGGCCACCTTTTTGCAACCATGAGAAAAAGGCTTAAAGTAGCAATAGTTGCATACTGTGGTCTACGTGGAGAAATTTCTCTGGGCGGAATGGGCCCTTCCCTCCTGGTTATGATTGGGGTCCTCCTTCCCTCCTGGTTGTGAATAGTCCCTCTTCCTCTTTATATCAGGCAGGCCGTGGCCCTCACCAGCCAGTACTTTCCCTAGTACAGCATTGGTTACCCATTACTGTGAGACAATATGTAATGTCTGTTTTCCCTGCTAGACTTTGTGTTCTGTGAGAGAAGGGTTGATTTTGCTTCAGTCCATCTCTGTATTCCAACTCCTCGGTGGTTTCTGAGAAAAGCATGGTACACCATGTATGTTGCTTATGACTAAATATAGACAGAGTCCCTTCCAGGCCCTAAAACATGGACGCTGATGATGGCGCTGTGCAGGAGATCCCCCTCCAGTGAGCGGGGACAGAGAATGGCAGGTTACCTCTACACTCAGGATTTGCTGGGCCCCAGGGGAGAACAAGCTCTGCGTGGTGAGCAGAGGCCGTAGCTCGTCTGTTCCACCCCGGCATCATGTATCATCCAGCCCGAAACAGCCTTCTTGCCCTCCTTCCAGTTCCCTGTCTCCACTCTAGTTCCTCCTGGGAACCCAGCTTTCCATCTCATCCCTGTCAGCTCAGAGCTTTTTGTAACTGTCTAGTTCACTTCAGTTCAGGTTTATGGAGAAGTCACGTGACCACCTCACGCTACTGCCACTTAGCTCTCTGAGCTTGGGAAAGTTGCTTTACTCCTCCAGATTAAACCCTTCTCTCTAAAATGAGGACTGCGTATCCACTTCATTTGTTTGCTGTGGGGGTTAAATGAGTTAGTGCACGTAGATCATTTAGCACAACGCTTGAGACTTAAAAAGATTCCGGTTGACAGTACCAGCATTGCACCAGTAGCAGAGGCCTCTCAAGGGTCTGGTATGAGAAATGCTGTCACCTGTGTGCTCAGGCTGGGTGAACCCAGTACTCTCTAAGCCTAAATTTGAACTAGATTTGGCACTGCTGCTAATTGTCGCCTGCCCCATATCCATTCCCTCCTTCAGTTCAAGAATCCTGAATTTCAGGGGGTACAGTGGCTGCCCAAGTAGGGACTCCGCTTCCCAATGTGTGGCCAGTGGGATGTGAACAGAAGTCACACGTGCTATTCTACTTTCTCCTTACAGACTATGGTGAGGTTAGTCAGCTCTAAAAGTGGGGATGCGGGGCGCCTGGGTGGCTCAGTTGGTTAAGTGTCCAGCTTCAGCTCAGGTCATGATCTCACGGTTCTTGGATTTGAGCCCCGCATTGGGCTCTGTGCTGACAGCTAGCTCAGAGCCTGGAGCCTGTCTTCGAATTCTGTGTCTCCCTCTCTCTCTGACCCTCCCTTGTTCATGCTTTCTCTGTCTCTCAAAATTAATAAAAAAACATTTAAAAAAATGGGGATGAGGGAACACCCTTGGACACAGAGGGATATATGTATATAAAACATAAATATAAATATAAATATTATATATATTTAAAAATGTGGGTCTCTGGATATTTTCATGGAGCAGAGATATCAACCTTCAGAATTGTCTACCTCTTCAGGTTGTTGTGGGAGAGAGACAAATATCTTCTATAGTGTTGTTTTTGGGAGTCTCTGTGTTAAACAGCTTACTACAATGTGACTAATACACCAGCCTGGTGAGAAAATCTGAGAATGTGATTTGGTTGGACTTCAGGAATGAGAAGAGGAAATGGTGGGAGAGAACATGGGAAAGCAATTGATATACTGAACACCTGTAATTCTCTTTTTTCCTTTATAGTTATGTGAGCAAAAGCAGACATCAAATACTAACACATATCAAGTCATTAGTACATAGGTCAATGAGAAGTCCTTTAATATCCTACATGTGCAAAATAACCGTGGTTACCATGAGTGTTGTATGTGTTGTGTGAGTTTGTACGATGTGTGTGAGATGCATGAAAGCAAAGCAAAGCGTGTGGGGTGTGCTTCGAGGCGATAGGTCCTCCCCCACTTGCGCAGCCGAGGCAGTCCCCTGGCCGACCGAGGTGATCTGAGAACTGGGTGTTCTGAGAGAGGTGTGCTCAGAGAGAGAGATGTCAGCACAGATGGAGGGGGGATACTTGACCTGAATGTGCCAGTTATAATTTTTAGCAGAAGCACACCTCTAAAATAATTCACCTCCAAAGTTCATGGAGTGTCAACTGAGGAAAACATTTTTGTGTTCTTGAGTGCGGCTACAACAAACTGAGTCACTGACTAAGGCAACTGCGAGGGAGCAGGGGGAGAGCCCTTGAAAAGGACCCTGCAGGAAACTCAGAGCGAGGACAGGTCTGGCCTCAGGTTGATCTTAACAGAAAGAGAATGTCTCTAGCCTGGTTAAATTAATATAATATTATGTAGGTTGAAGAGAAATAAGTGTTAGTGACAGAACTGATGTTCTGGAAGCTGTCAAAATCCTGTCCAGAGATGACAGGGAGCTTTGTGACTGAGCCAGCAAGTGACTGTAACTGACGGATAGGACAGTGCCTGGGTATGAAAGACAGCTCTAAAGAAGCTGGCTAACTAGAGTCCAGAAGAGTAGACTCAACAAGAAGTGCTTGCAGTTTCCGTCTGCAATTGCTGTGTTAACTATTTCTTATTTCAGTAATGAGTTTAATACTAAGTTTCTTGTCAGTTTTAAAATAATGATTTAACTTTTCATGGCTGGTAGAATTCTGTTTCTTATTGACAGTTTCTTGGCACATCAGCTATATACAAACCTCGGTTGCCCAGTGACAGCTACCAAATTAATTGGCACCTGAAATGACCTAGAACTTCAGTCTGGGTTAAGGTGCTAACAGCTTAGTTGAAGAGGTTTCCAGGAAGAATAATGATAAAAGAGGTGAGGTGGATGTAAGGAAAAGAAAAGGGAGGAAAAGGAATGTTTCATAGGTCAGTGCAACCTTGGGAAGAGAAGGGTAGCTGAGGCAAAGTGCATGCATCCGAGCATTTGAATTGTCCTGTAACCCCCTCAGGAGGACTGGCCTGTGCGAGGAAGGCCAGTGGGACTCCAGGGAGTGAGTCTGAGACCTCTCAGGAGATTTGGAGGGCCAAGTCTACGTACTGCTGTAAATATGCAGGGAATTTGAAACTAACTCATAGATGGAAGTTATCCTTAACAATGTGAGTCAGTTAAATGAAATTTACCCCCAAATTTTCATATTGTATATATCTGCAGTACCCTATGGTTGTGACAACATTTTCAAGTGTGCTGTTCTTATATTTGCATCTATTTGCTTCTTCAGGCAGATAGATTTGTAAATAAGGACAAATGATGTTTTTGCTTGCATGTTTGGGGCTGATCCCAAAGTCCTCACAAGAGAAATAGCAATTGAAAGCACAATATATAGACAAGTATAAGATTTATATAAAAATAAATCAAGCTGGAGAGAATTTAATACCATGGCATGGGTTATTTGGGCATTTTCTGTGATTACTAATACTTTTGTGGAGATGACCTCATCTGATTATCATGAGAATCTAGTAGTCAGTATTATTATTGCCCACATCTCCACTGTTTCTTGGAGGCTGAGCTGTGGCCTTCATGGCTGTGTGTATGAGAAGGAGCAGTGACAGGGTTATTGGCTGGAGCAGAAAGTCCACATCTAAGGCAAGAGTGAAGGAGCTGGTGAAATGGAATGAATGAGCCAAGCCCAAACTCCTGAGGAATGTTAACATCCACAAATTCAACAGGAGGCTTTGAAGGGTCCTCAAACTCCAAAGAGCCCGAGGAGCAGACAGCATCAGGAGTGGAGGCCACCCACCTGTGAATGAAAGGTGAGGTGGGAGCGAAGGGTGGAGTCTTACACAGCAGGGCCCCTTTACCTCTCACAGATGGACGGGCTCCTGAAACATCGAGAGCTTGAGTGAAATGTCCCCTCACACAGTAAGGAGCCAGACTGGACTGTACATTGACTTTGGCTGATTCCTGTGTCAGTGTTGCTTTCAACATGTTCTAGGATGTATTTAAGGTATTTCTTAGTTCCTGATTTGTAGTTTTGTATGTATTTAACTGTAAGAGTTTTGATAAGATAACTACCATTTTTGAATAGTTTAGCATCACTGTAACTTTAACTTTCTCTTCTTAGCTTTGGTTTCTTTCTGACTTTGGGTTGGTACATGGATAGGTGTACAATTACATAAAATCTTAAGTTAGTCATGGTATGTGAGGTAATAATTGCCATCAGAGTATCCCATGTTCTCCAGCTTTCATATTTTCTTTAATATCTCTTTCGATCAGGGACACTGAAGCTTCCCATCACATTAGATGTTGGAGGTTCCCCTCTCCCCCCACCATTATTTCCAAGGATCCCTGGTAGAACTTACATTCTTTCTGACATTTTTGTTGTTAATTCACCTAGCTCTTCAGTTCTCTTTTCCTCTCACCAGCATCCTGTCCCTGGGCTCCTGCCTTTTCCTTACTCGACAGCACTCAACCTGCAACCCAGCCTTGCTTCTTCATTGCCAAGATCACCACTGACAAGGTACTGGGCACAACAGACTGTCAGAAAGGTTTAAGGAAAATAGGGTCATCCCAGGTCCATTGAATAAGGAAAAACTTCAACATCAGAAGTGATTTTTCCAAAAATAGTTTATGAACCACTTTCCATCATGGATCACCTTTTACTGGCCACAGCTTGCTTATGGGTCTTAAGCTGTTTAAATATTGTTGGCCTATCTTCATAGCTGGAGAGCTCATCGCCTCTCTTTTCCAAGTTTCCAGGGCCCCTGAAACTTTGGAGCTAACCTGCCAGAGTCCAGCTCCAGCAGGTCCAGGAGTCCCAGAAAGGATGGGCGGTGTCGGGGCAAGAGAGTGATAAGAGAGCCACATGTTTCTTTCTTGATCACCAGGCAGGCATCTCTGCTCTGTCTGCTTTGGTGTCTTTTTTATTGATCAAGCAATAACATGACATCAGAAAATAGGAATTGTTTACAGTGACTAATTCTTAGTGATAAGATGTTTTAGTTATTAGAAGTGATGTCAGAAAAATAAAAAAATTTTTATAATGACTAATTTTTTATAAGACACTTTAATCATTGAAATTATACAGAGAACTATCTCATTCATTTTTTTTGTGTCAGTCCCCAAGATTAAGAAAGTGACAAACCTATCTCATTTTGTATGGGTTGGTTTTTTGCCAATAATTATGACTTTTTTTGATTAACAAATTACAGCCAAGTCATGTAATGCACTTACAGTGAGGTTCAGCAAATCCCACAAACAAGAACATAACAGGATGTCTTTAGCAAAAAACAGGATGATATACATATCATTTAAGCCAGTGAAACTAAGATGAAAACATAGGTCAAGCTGTACACAGATAGGCTGGGAGTCATTTTATTAGGCTCACAAACCACAAGAAAGAGAATGCTTGTTAACAAGTTGTTTGAGAAGGCCCTTTTTTTGATGCAAGCACAATGTGGGCGCTATGTGTTTTGGCCTTGGACCTGGGTTTCTCACATTCTTATCCATCCTCATAACTGAAGTCAGCACAAGGTAGAATGTAGACCTGGGGAAGGCACTATGTTCTGTCCTTGTCTTCCACTTCTAATCTCCAGTTTAGGCTCCAATTCTCTTCAGACCAGACTATGTTTTTGACCTTGTATTTATTTCTTATCTCCAAATTAGGCTCCTTTTCTCCGGGCCAGACTCAAATGCAATTTTTGTGTTTTTAACCCCTTTAAGTCCATGTTTTGGATCTGCAAGGCTCATTAGAAGGGACTTTTGTCAAATATTTATAATGTTTTGATCTAACATCCCTTATGCAGGGACAGGAAAATGTTTTTTATTATGGGGTAACTGTGTGGGAAATATCGGTCTGATTTGGAACTCTGTAAGGCCTAATTAATGACAACAGGCTTATTTTCAACATGAGCAGTAGTAGTAGAAGGAGATACCAGTTTCGGCTCTCATGGCAGGAGCTGTGCAAATGTCTGCCATTTCCTCACTGTGGCTGTGTCATCCAGCAAGGCCGGTGCAGCTCCCAGCACTACCCAGAGACAACTCTCCCAAATTCCTGCTCCTTTATCACATAATTTAGGTACATTTCAGGCTCCCCATTTGGATGAGCTCCTGGCCTCATCTTTCATTGGGTTATTCTGTACAAAGGGAGAGATTCCTGGCCTTTAGGATATGTGATACAGAGGACTGGTAAAAGCCTCAGTTCTTAGGCAGAGCTTTTTCCTCATCCACAGCTCATTAGTGAAGGGTGCAGTTTAAAATGTATTCCCCCACTTCAGGAGTGATGATTCATCTTGTTTCTACTGCCGCTGTTTTTCTTTTTGTTATACGAAAAAATAATAATAAGTATTGCTCATCACTACTCATTTTACTTTGCATGAGGCACAGAACTTAGTGCTATGTATTCATTTATCACATTGAATCTTCGCAAGCATCAAGTGAGGTAAGCCCTGCCGTCGCTCCCCATTTTGCGGTGGTTGGAGCTGAAGCTCAGAGTTGTGCAGTTCATACATGGGAACCAAGCCTGCATGACTGCAAGTCTTTGCTCTGAGGTGCTGTGTTATCTGATGTGCTGGGCAGGGGTGGACCCCGTGGTACATTTGTATCAGGCAGAAATTCTCTCTCCCAGGGTCTTTTCCTGAACTTCTGTATATGTGTGTAAGAGATGGTTTATGAATTAAAAATTGTTACAGGAGGAGGGAAAGGATATTGTTAAAGTGAAAATTCTGCTTGCCAGCAGACCAATAGAAATGTAAAGAGTTTGGTTACAGTGCTTCAGCCACCTCACTCCATTTATCTGGCATGCAGCTACTCAGAACATATAATGAGGCAATTGCTTGTAGAGGACAACTGTTAAACAGACTAGGATGAGGGGGGAAACATCTGTTGTGCAAAATTATTTACTGTGAAGTCCTTGCAATGCATAGAGTTATGGAGTAAACTTTGGGTATTGAAAACAAACTTTGTTGCATTCAAGTTTTCTTGGTACTGATGTAAAACTACTGGAAGTTATCTTTAGCTTTATTTGGAAGAGTTTTATTAAAATTTAAAAAAAAATGTTCATTCATTTTTGGGAAAGAATGAGACCAAGAGTGTGAGTAGGGGAGGGGCAGAGAGACAGGGAGACACAGAGTCTGAAGCAGGCGCCAGGCTCTGAGCTGTCAGCACCTGGGGCTCAAACCCACAAGCCGTGAGATATGACTGGAGCTGAAGTTGGACGCTTAACTGTCTGAGTCACCCAGGCACCCCTATTTGAAATAGTTTTAAAAGTCATTTGCCAAGCACTCTATGCTAAATAACTTGGATGTAAATTTTAAAAAATAAATTAAAAAAAAGTCATTTGCCAAATTTGCTCTGAATACTTTTTAAAAAAGATTTTATTTTATTTAGTTGGCTTTTAAAGTCTTATTTTTTTATTTTGAGAGAAAGAGACAGAGCTTGCAAGCAGGGGAGGGGCAGAGAGAGAGAGAGATGAGAAGAGAGAGGGAGATAGAGAATCTCAAACAGTCTCTGCACTGTCAGCACAGAGCTGGATGTGGGGCTTGAACCCAGGAATCGGGAGATCATGACCTGAGCTGAAACTCAGAGGCTTAACCAACTGAGCCACCCAAATGCCCCTTTAAGATTTTATTTTAATTAATTAATTATTTAATTTTTAATATTTTTAAAATTATTTATTATTGAGAGACAGAGAGACAGAGTATGCGCAGGGGAGGGGCAGAGAGAGAAGGAGACACAGAATCTGAAGCAGGCTCCAGGTTCTAAGCTGTCAGCACAGAGCCCGACGCAGGGGTTGAACTCCCGAACTGCGAGATCATGATCTGAGCTGAAGTTGGCCACTTAACCAACTGAGCCGACTGAGCCACCCAGACGCTCAAGATTTTATTTTATTTTTTTAATGTTTTATTTATTTTTGATACAGAGAGAGACAGAGCATGAGAGGGGGAGGGGCAGAGAGAGAAGGAGACACAGAACCGGAAGCAGGCTCCAGGCTCCCAGCTAGCGTCAGCACAGAGCCTGACGCGGGGCTAGAACCCACGAACGTGAGATCTGACCTGAGCTGAAGTCGGAGGCATAACCGACTGAGCCACCCAGGCGCCCCTCAAGATTTTATTTTTAAGTAATCTCACACCCAATGTGGAGTTTGAGCTTACAACTCCGAGATCAAGAGTTGCATGCTCTACAGACTGAGCCAGCCAGGCCCCCCTGCTAGGAATACTTTTTGATGTTTTGTTTGTATTTTCTTATTTCTATCTAGTTTTCAATTACTTACACTGACCTTTTTGGTAATTGTACTTCCCAAAGTCCTGGGGTAACTTGAAAAAAAGCTAGGAACTTGGGGGGTTGCTATTGTGTAGTGTAATTGTGTTATGTAAGGCAGAATATAAAAATCTTTCACCTAGTTCTGACAAAGGCATTTTAATTTTTTATTTAAAAAAATTTTTGCATGTTTATTCTTGAGAGAGACAGACCATAAGTGAGGGAGGGGCAGAGAGAGAGAGGGAGACATCCAATCCAAATCAGCCTCCAGGCTCTAAGCCCAATGCAGGGCTTGAACTCACAAGCCGTGAAATCATGGCCTAAGCCAGAGTCGGCTACTTAACCGACTGAGCCACCTAGGCACCCCTGACATAGGCAGTTTTAAAAGCTTATATGAGAAAGATGGTGATGATTATTCATGGCAATGTTCTCATTGCTTCTGAGCTGATTGTTAATGTTACTGATCTGTACACTTAAAAATGGTTAAAATGGTCAATTTTGTTATATATGTGCTTCCACAATTAAAAAAAAAAAATGATGGGGGTGGGGAAGAAAGAGAACTGCAGCCTAATGTTGCCATTGTCATCTTCTCTAGTGATTCGGAGATGTTTCTTCTGGGAGACCTCCAGGAGTGCCCAAGTCTCTGAGCATTGGTGAATCTTGACATTTTAAAACATCTTGATATTCTGTTCTCCCCTGTATCCAGCTAAAACAGACCAAATATACACAAAATCACATGAATTCTCAGTAGAAGTATAAGATAAGGGTCATGTTCTCAAAGACTTGACAAAAGGTTGGGGAAATAGTTTGTAAGGTTAGCCACACACACATACAGTTGATGTATCATGTAAGGCCTTTATAGTAACTGATTAATGTTGATTATTAGGGTTCAGGAGATGGTCAAGGAGGAGAATCCCAGAGTACTAGGACTTTCAGAGAAGAATTCATGAAAAAGGTGAAACATGAATTGGTGCTTGAAAGATGAGGAAGAATTAGATTGCTGCAGAAGTTGTCACTGTAAGAGACACATTCTAATTGCATGAAGAACAAATCATTTCTTCCTTATGTGAACTTTGTTCTCTTTATTCCTTCCCTGAATAATATCATCTGCATACCTTGATTTATAAATCATTCAGTAATTCATTTGTTAGCACTGTGTGTCCTGCACATAGCCTGACTCTTATCCATACAGTCGGGTACAGTGTGAACAAAATTGAATCCCTGCCCCCTTGGAGTTTATATTCCAATGAGGGAGACAGATGATAAAAAAAAGGTATATAAATGAAATATAGTGATAACTGTAGAAAAAAAGCAAATTAGAGGAAAAGATATAAATTGCTGGGGAATATTGAAATATGATGGAGGGCCAAGGAAGGCCTCACTGAGTATGTGAATTTTGAAAAAAGATCTGAACACAGTGAGGGAATTACCTAGGGGAGGAGCATTCTGGGCTGAGGGTCCAGCCAGCACAGGGTCCTGGTGTGGGCATATTCCTGGTGTGTTCGGGGACTGCAGGAAGGCCAATGGGGCTGGAGTAGGGAGAAGGTGAGAGTGTCAGAAGACGAGATAATGTGCTACAAGGTGAGCCTGGTCACATGGGGCCATTCATGTCATTGTAATGAGTGAGTTAGGTCATCTTTGCAGGATTTGAGCATAGAAGTAACATTATCTGACTGGGTTTTAAATATACTCATCTGAAAGGGACTGAAGGGGAGAAACTAGTTAGGAGGTTATTGGAGAAGAATAGAAGAGAGATGCTCTTTGGTGAAGATCAGTAAAGTGAGGAGAAGTATTCAAATTCTTCATGTAATTTGTAGGTAATGCTGATAGAATGACCAGATAAGGGAAGTGAAGGAAAAGAGGAATTAAGTTTTTGCCTTGAGTGACTATAAGGATATAGTTATGTGGAGGATTTTCAGAGGAGCTGTTTTGGGGAAAATATGAGGAGCTTGTTTTGGACACGTTGAGTTTGAGATGCTTAAAAGGCATTCACTGGCAATATCAAATAGGCAGTTGGATATATAGGTTTGGAGTTGAGGGGAAAGGGTCTGTTTATAGATATAAACTTGGGCATAAGGGTGTATTTAAGGTCATGTGATGAAATAGAGAATGAATTAGAGAGATGGCTCTAAGGCTTTCTAACGTTTTGAGATTGGGGAGAAAAGATATGAGCAAAAGAACCTTGGAGCATGTAGAAATGGATAAAACCTAGAGTGTGTGGTGTTGGGGTCACTGGTGACTTTGAAAAGGCAAGTTTTGGTGACACAGGATGAAAATCCCGATGTGTTTAAGAGAAAATGGGAGAGGAGAAATTGGAAGTAACTGAGCACCGTTTCAGGGAGTTTTGCTGAAAAGGAACGAAGAAAAACAGTAGTAGCTGGAGGAGAGAAGTGAGGTCAGAAGACAGTTACAAAAATTGTATGAGAGCAATACTTGTGGGTTTGTATGTCAAACGGAATAATCTAGTAGAAAAGGAAAAACTGATAATGCAGAACAGGTATAATTGCTGGGCTAATACCCTTGTAAAGAATGGATCATATTTAAGGAATAGTTATAATAAGTTGAAGTAATCTGAGAAAAGGTAGAGTATGTGTACATACTTGAAGGTAGGTGAAAAGATGAGAAAGTGGCAGTTTGCACATTTAGTTCAACACATTTTATGTTATTTCTGAGTCCTTTATGAACTCCTTGAAGACAGAGACTACTGCATATTCAAATTATATTTTTACTTTGAGAGTCAGAAGAGGGGGATGGGCAGAGAAAAAGAGAGAGAGAATCCTAAGCAGGTTCCATGCCCAGCATGGAGCCCAATTTGGGGCTCCATCCCACCACCACAAGATCACACCCTGAGCCAAAACCAAGAGTCGGATACTCAACCGACTGAGCCACCCAGACGCCCCCTACTATTGCATTTTTGTGTGTGGGCTCATCATTCAACACATGTTCCTTGAATGAAGGAATAAAAATGAAAAACTCAACATTTATGGCTTTGAAAACACATAAATGAAAACCTTGGTTTTAAGCATTATAAGAAACAAAGAAGAACCAAATATTTTTAGTCTTCCTCCATGAAGGTTAGAAAGTTAGTGTTGGGAAGATGTAATGCAATTTTTATTCTCGAAAGAAAAGTTTTCATGATTATTACCTAAGAAGATATTAATAAGAAATGACTTTTAAACATTTGCAGCTTTACTGAGATATAATTAATATACCATAAGGTTCACTCTTTTAAGTGTACAACTGAATGTTTTTTAGCGTATTCACAGAAAATTTCTTGTCACTGTCTTTCTTTCTTTCCTGAAAGAAAACTGGATAAAAGCAACTGCATAGCTGTAGCAGTCCTTTCTGTCTCCCAAACCACTGGCAAACACTACTCTACTTTCTCTTTCTATGGATTTGCATATTCTGGACGTTTCTACCTAGACAACGTGTCCTTTGTGCCTCACTTCTTTCACTTAGCACGTTTTCAGAGTTCATTTGCATTGTAGCATGTATCAAAACTTCATTTCTTTTTATGGTCAAATAATATTCCATCATATGGATATCCCATGTTTCATTTATCTAGCATCAGCTGGTGGACATTTGGATTACGTCTACTTTTTTGGCTATCATTGGTAGTGTTGCTATGAACATTTATGTATAAGGTTTTTTTTTTCGTAGTTTTTTAAAATATATTTTTTAAAGTTCATTTATTTTGAGAGAAGGGCAGAGGAGCAGAGAGAGAAAGAGAGAGAATCCCAAGCAGCTCCATGCTAACAGTGCAGAGCCCAATGTGGGGCTCAAACTCACGAACTGTGAGATCATGACCTGAGCTGAGCTCAAGAGTCAGACACTTAAACAACTGAGCCACCCAGGCGCCCTTTATACAAGTTTTTGGGTGGACATATGTTTTAAATTCTCAGCTTGTTACTGCATCAAATCAGATTTCATAATCTATTCTAAATATTATTAGCTCAGAGAAGTTAAACCATGATTAGTTTAAATCACACAGATTAGGTATGGGTGAGGCTCTTATCATAATCTGTCCGGGGGCAAAGTTTTCATCTGTGGATCTATGAAACTAGAAAACAAATTTTCTGCACACAAATACAGTGGTGGGACAAGTATAGCCTAACAGTTATAGACATTCTTGTATGAAAAAGGGAGGAAATTGAGTGAAAAAAGGACCCACTGGTCCCAAGAAACCTTTCTAGTTGGGAAACTTCATTAGGTTTCAAGGTCTGGGAATAATTCTCTGTAAATCTTGATGCTACCCTCTAGGCACTCAATTCCACCCTCAGAATTACCCTTTCTTTTTTGTGAAAGGTAGCTCAATCTTTGCAGCTGTGTAGTTTTATCAGCTTGATTCCTGCCTGTAGAATTTTGGGTGTCTAACAGCTTTCTTTCATTTTGTACTCTTTTTGTGCTTTTGGGTCCAAGCTGGTAGTGTTTCTGCTAACATTTGAAATTCTTAAGAATTTTGTGGATTGTCTCTGTATGTCATGGGATTTGATCCTTTATTGGTGAGATCCTCCAAGATATTTCGTAGATAATCCCATCTTTAATTTTGGTCTCTGCTGAGACAGCTGAAGAGATTTATGAGTCCCAGACTTAATCTTTTCAAAGAACCTTGTCTGGGATATGTGACTGAATATTCTGACCTTTTGACTGAACTGAGTTATTAGCAAAAGTTTATATAGCCACACATTCAGCCTTTTCTCTCCTGATGGAACATCCTTTAAATTTTAGCATCTTTGGCCATCTGAAAAAGCTGAGAATTCCTCAGATCATCATGTCCTGGTTCCTTTTTGCTTAATTTTTTCTCCCCTCTTTCTTGGAACAGTCTGTCAAGCATGATTCACTTACTCTAAGGTGATGCATGTTTTCCATATCATGCTTCCTCATTTCCTTCTGAGGCTTCCCTAGCAGAGTTGTTAATATCCATGTTTTTGCTACCAATCTGTTCAAGGAAACGTAGGCCTTTCTTATCCTGCTTCTCAGAAACTTTCCAGCCTTTGCCAGGTGTCCATTTCAACAGTGACTGGCACATGTTTAGGTGTTTGTTGCATCAGTACCCCCCCACCCCCATCATCGCCATCACCTTTATGAGTTTTCTGTTGCTGCTCAAAAAACTGATCCTGGTGTAAAGCAATACAAAGCTGTTATCTTGCAAATTTATTTGAAGTCTGACAAAGATCTCGCTGGGCTAAGATCAAGGTGCCAGCAGGGCTGACAGGGTTTATGAAAGAATATAATTGCTTGCTTTTTCTAGCTTCTAGAGGCTGCCTGTTCTCCTTGGTGTTCAGCCTCCTCTTTCCATCTTCAGAGCCAGAAATAGGGGTTTGAATCCTCCCATTGCATCCTCTGACATCCTCCTTTAGTACTCTTTCCCATTTTAAGGATTCTTGTGATTAAATTGAGTCTACCCAGATAATTTAGGATAATTTCCCTATTTTAAGGTAATTTTATTAGAAATCTTAATTCTTTGTGCAACCTTAAATCTCCTTTGCCATGTAACCTAACATATTCTTGGGCTTAGGGGGTTAGGAAGGACATGGACATTCTTGGGGTGCCATTATTGTGACTGCCATGCTCATGTAATCTCTTTATTTGTTGTAGGTCTATTCAGATTTTCTATTATTATTATTACTTCTTATTACTTTTTATTTGAGTTAATTTTGGTAGTTGTGTCTTGGTAGAAATTTGTTGCATCTAAGTTGTCTAATTTATTGGCATACATTTGTTCATATCCTTTATCATTGTTTTTATTTCTGTTAGGTTGATAGTGATATAATTTACTTTCATTCTTGGCTTTAGCAATTTGAGTCTTTTTTTTTTTTTTGCTTTATTTGTGTATCTAAAGTTTTGCCAATTAAAAACAATTTTTTCAAAGAAGCAACTTTTGATTGTGTTGTTTTTCTGTTTTGTTTTTCATTCCCTATTCCATCTATTTCTACTTTTGTCTTTATCATTTTCTATCTCTTGCTTGCTTAAAATTTAATATGCTTCTCTTTTCCCTAAAACTAGAGAAAGAAAAACAAAATGGATTCTTAAAGTGAAAGATTAGATTACTAGTTTGAAACCATTTTCCTTTTTAAACGTAGATATTTATAGCTATAAATTTCCCTCTAACCACTGCCTTAGCCATATTCATAAGTTTTGGTATATTGTATTTTGTTTTCAGCATTTAAAATATTTTCCAATTTCCTTTGTAATTTCTTCTTTGACCCATTTGATTATTTAGGAGTGTGTTGTTTAATTTCCACATATTTGTGAATTTCCTAGATTTCTTTCTGTTATTAATTTTGTAAAAGGTGAAAGATTTATGTAATCTGAAGAGAAACCAGAGTGTTCTGTTATTAATTTTGAATTTTATTCCATTGTGATCAGAGGATACACTTGGTATGATTTCAGTCAATTTTTATTTTTTGAGACTTGTCTTATGATCTATTACATGGATTAGCCTTGAAGTTTCATGTACACTTGAGAAGCATGTGTATTCTACTATTATTAGGTGGTATGTTTTATAGGTGTATATTTTAGTCGGGTTATTGTATTGCTCAAGACGTCAGTTTCCTTGTTGATCTTCTATTGGCTGTTCTATCCATTATTGCAAGTATAATATTGTATTCTCCAACTATTATTGTTTAATTTTCTATTTCCTTTTTTAGTTATGCCCATATTTTCTTTGTGGATTTGGGGCTTTGTTATTAGTTATATATGTTTACAATTGTTTTGTCTTCCTGACAGACTAATCTTTTTATCATTATAAGATATCCTTCTTTCTCCCTTGTAACAATTTTTGTCTTAAAGCGTATTTTTTCCTGATACATACATAGTTAGGTCTCTTTTGGTTACTGTTTGCATGGTATATCTTTTACCAACCTTTTACTTTTTACTCATTGGTGTCTTATTGTTACTCATTTGTATCTAATATGAGGCTCTTGGAGACAGCGTATAATCAGATCATTTAAAAAATTCATTCTGCCAATTTCTGTTTTTTTTTTTTTTTTTTATTGTAGTGGGTAGTCCATTACATTTGGTGTAATTTAACAGTAAGGTAGGATTTAGGTCTGACATTTTCTGTGTATTCTGTTGTGTTAAGTAGATGTTTCCTAGCATGCCATTTTAATTCTGTTATTGTTTTTTCACCATATGCTTTTGAGTTATTTTAGCTATGTTTGTCATAGGAATTACAATTAACATCTTAATTTAAAACAATCTAGTTAGATTAATATCAACCTAATATTTAGAATATACAAAAATTTTCCTCCAGTATAGCCCTATTCCCAACCTTCCTTCTTTGTATGATTCTTGTTATACAAATTTACATCTATATATAATACTTCAACACATATTTAACATAGTTTTATATAATTATTTTTTATCTAGTATTTTTAATTAGATAGAAGAAAGTATTTCAAGCAAAATACACTTTTACTACTTTTTATATTCTGATATTTACCTTTAGTTGTGCTCTTTATTTTTTAATATGGATTTGAATTACAGTCTAGTGTCCTTATATTTCAACCTGAAAGACTCCTTTTAGTATTTCTTGTGGGGCTTGTCTCCTAGTGACAAATCCTTTCAGGTTGTGTTCATCTGGTGTTAAAGAGCAAAATTATCCTGACAACTTGTTAAAATGGTAAAAAAGACTTTACTTGAGACTGTTGAAATAGAGGAAGACTATTGCAATAGGGGAGAGAGATTGGGTTTAACTCTTAACACAATAAGGACAAAAGGGGCTTTATAGCCAAGAAGTAGAGTGAGGTGCTAGTGGATATAAAATGACTAAGAGGAGACATCAAGAGTAGGATTCTTGCTAAACTGACCTAACAGGAATTTTGCTAAAGTCTAGCTAAGGATTTAGACAACAAGAGAGGGAGATAAGGAACTTGACTGGATATCAAGGGTGGGAAAATTCTTGCTAAACTGACTTCATAGGTTCTTGCTAAAAGCAGGTCAAGGTTTACATCTAATTGAGAAAAGGGCTCAGAGTAGCCTAAATGAAATTTGGTCAAGGAAAGAGTCTTTGTTACTGAGAATGTTGTAATTTATCTTTTGTTTTTGAAGGATAGTTTTGCTGGATATGGTATTCTTGGTTGACAGTCTTTCTTTTTAGAACCTTGAAACATCATTCCCCTGCTTTTTGGCCTCCATGGTTTCTAATGAGAAGTCAAGTTTTAATCTTACTAAGGATCCCATGAACATGATGACTTTTCTCTTGCTGTTTTCAAGATTCTTTCTTTGTCTTTCGCCAGTTTGATTATGTTATGTCTAGGTGTGCATCTTTTTTATTTGATCCTATGTGGAGTTCTTGAGCTTCTTAGACATGCAGATTAATGTATCTCATCAAATTTAGGAAGTTTTTGGCCATGATTTCTGCAGATGCTCTTTCTGCACCTTTCTCTCTCCCCTTTTTTTCTGGGGCTCTCCTTATTGATGTGTTGGTGTGCCTGAAGGCATCCCATAGGTCTCTGAGTCTTTGTTCTTTTTCTTCATTTATTTTTCCTGCTATTCTCCAATCAATCTGTCTTCAAGTTTTGATTCTTTCTTCTGCCAGGTAAAATCTGTATTGAGACTTTCTAGTGAATTTTTCATTTCCATTATTGTACTTTAAAATACCCAGAATATTTATTTCATTCTTTTTTCCTCCTCTTCTTCCTCCTTCATTTTCTTTCTCCCGCTCTCCCTCCTTCTTTGTTCTCTTCCTTCCTTTCTCCTCTTCCTTCTTATTCTTCATAATTTCTATGTATTACATCAATAGTATATAGGTGAGGTATTATTCTAATAATTTTTTAAATTCATTACACATGGTTTCTTTTATTTATTAAGGCTTATTTGAGAGTGAGTGAGAGAGAGAGAGAGCATGCATATGACTTGGAGAGGGGCAAAGGAAGAGGGAGAGAGAGAATTCCAAGCAGGCTCCATGCTGTCAGTGCAGCGCTCAGCGCAGACTTTGATCTCATGAATTATGAGATCATGACCTGAGCTAAAATCAATAGTTGGGCACTTAACTGAGTGAGCTACCCTGGTGTTCCACACATTGTTTCTTTTAGTTCTTTGAATGTGTTTATAATAGATGCCTTAAAGTCTTTGCCTAGTAAGTTCAACATTTGGGTTTTCTTAAGGACAGTTTCTATAACTGGTGTTTTTCCTGTGAATGAGTCATACTTTCCCTTTCTTTGCATATCTTATTTTTTCTTTATACTTGTTGCAGTCTTGACACATTTATAACATTATGTGGCAACTCTGGAAATTCCTCTCTACTCCCCACTCTTGAGTTTTTGTTTTTGCCTTTTACTTGTTTACTTAGTGATATCTGACCCATTCTCTAAGTCTGTAAAATTGTGTATAGTCACTAATGTCTCTTCTTGGTTAACTGTAGTGATCAGCTAATGAATGGACAGAGATTTCCTTAAGTGCCTTGAATCTAGTTTTTGCTAAGGGATGTGTGTGTGTTTGTTATGTATTTCTGTATGTGTGTGTGTGTGTGTGTGTGTGTGTGTGTGTTCTTAAAAAGTAAAGGCTAAGACAGAGTTGTAAATTACTCACCATAGCACTGAAAGTACTTTTTGCTTGAGCAAGGCCTCAAGGTAAGCCAGGGTTATGAGATTCTGGCCTTCTCAAATATTTTCTGAGCATATGTGCAGCCTTGGGTTTGAGCACAACCACATTCATGCACATGATCTTTTTGCTTGCCAGGGGTATTACTGAGCTTTTCAAAGTGTATGGACATGTTATTCCCAAATTTTTAAGTATTTTGAGCAGCTTTTTATTAACCCAAATTGATAATGCTATCTCAGGCAGCATGAATGTTAAACAGTTGCCATTGATTGTTTTTGACAAATGCCCTGTAGATAAACCTGTTTGTACAGAGTGAATTCTGAGTCCTGTCAAATAAAGACAAGTCCTCGATAGAGCTTTTTAGTGAGCTGCGAGACAGATCACATGGTGACAGTTCTGTGGGTACAGAAATTTTGTGGGGAGCTCCAAACCCACTCTTTCTCTTCCAATGGCTGTTAGACTGCTGTTTTTCACAGCTACCATAGAGCTTTTATTCTCATGATTTCCATCTGTGGCTTTCTTTAAGAATTAGACGGGATAAAAACTGAAGTGGTCATTTATTTTATTAAGAAAGAAAAAATAAAATAAAAGGGAGGTATTATGTCTTTTTAAAAATGATGATTATCCTGTTCACAAAGGAATTTATTAAAGGAAAGTTAAGTATCATCTGTCACTTCCATTCACCACGAAAAATGATATTGATTTCTCCACAGTGCTGGGTGAACGAGTCTCCATGAATTGCAGGGAATCCTTGTTCAGAGAGATCCAACACCCTCCATGTTGATCCAAGCACAGAAAAATCTAGAATCCTACCATTTAATAGGAACATTTAGGTTTATTTTATAATAAATGAGTTAAATGCTTTTCCCTGAGGCTAATTTTCTGTTCCTGAATTCTGAGTATATAAGAGGATCACAACAATTCTGGCTTCATTTCCAAGTAGATTTGGTTAAGCAAGTCTGTAAGCTCTAGCCTACAAGCCAGCGTTTCCAGTCCGCGTCATCCTTGGATTTGCTCAGCTCAGTAGACAACAACACCAGCTACAACAACAACACCTGCAGAAGACAAGCAGATATAGACTCAAACAGCTACAAGCATGAACATCTGAACTTTACTGGGATGAGGCAGAATAACCAATAATTCTTTTTATTTTGGTGCTAATGTTATGGAGCTTTGAATTTAAATAAAAATTATATGATTTGGGGGAAACCTGGCTGCTCAGTTGCTAGAGCACATGACTCTGGATCTCAGAGTTGTGAGTTTGAACCCCATGTTACATGTAGAGATTACTTAAAAATAAAATATTAAAAAATATTATATGATTTGGCTTTCTATTTTTTTCTTTAAATATGACTAGTCCATTCACTTGAATAGAAGATGCCATAATTGAGTGCCTAGTATCTTGGGTTAAGCTTGATATATTCATCTTTTTTTTTTTTATTTTTATTTTTTAATGCTTTTTTAAATTTATTTTTGAGAGACAGAGAGAGACAGCTGGAGCAGGGGAGGGTCAGAGAGAGGGAGATACAGAATCTGAAACAGGCTCCAGGCTCTGAGCTAGCTGTCAGCACAGAGCCCGACGCAGGGCTCGAACCCACGAACCGTGAGATCTGACCTGAGCCGAAGCCGGATGCTTAACCGACTGAGCCACCCAGGCGCCCCAATATATTCATCTTTAATTAGTGACTAAACTTTTTAGTCAGTCAAAAGAGGTTATTCATAATTTCAGTATTCTTTTCGCCTCTTTTAAACATGAGAAAAGTAAACTAGTTGTTTTCCTTCTATTTTTGCCTGCCAATTCCTTTGGTGCTACTTTAAATCTTTTTAAGTTAAAGCCTGAGTATTAATAACAATTTTTCCTTGATGGGAGTGCTGATGAATAATTACATGGTAAAAAGGTTTTTTTTTGTTGTTTTGTTTTGTGTTGTTTTTCGGTAGGAAGGAGTGGCCACAAATAATGTGATTCAACTTTCTAATCAGATCTGGGGCCTGAGCTGCCAGATATACTTTTTTGTCCTTGGCACCTTAACAGATCAGGTCAGAGTAGAATTCCTCACATTTGTTACAACACAGAGATTAGTCCCAGTCCAACTTGGAGTTTCTTTCTCATACTTGGTGTAGCTTTGTATGCACTCATTACCAGACCTAATAAATATTTACCTAAATATTAAAATGACCAGTACTTTAGAAATATATAGATCCACTTGATTTACCTGTGTAAGTATATTACCATCAGTGGTGTTGGCTAATGGTTATATAGAAAACCTTAAATACAGGTTTTCCTCCCCATCCCTCCATAGAAGTACATGAATGTGGCTGCTGGTTTATGGAGTAGGGAATATCCATTAGTCTCTGGTGGCTTCAGCCAACATAAATGATTCCTTAGAGCAGTGAGATGGAAAACTAGAAATAGAACTAGCTGTATGGCAGACAAGGACTAGACTTCCTCCTATAATTAACGTGTGAGGTAGGAACATTGTTTCTTGTGAGGCTCAATGGCCTCTCTGCTTCATGTAGCTCACTGGGTGTGAATGATGTCTGCTTGTTTATCTGGAAATTTGAAAGTTTGCCTTTGTCTTCTCTTTACACCTCATTGCTCCTCCACCTCTTTTTCAAATCTCATTTAAAAAGTATTTAGGTATTTTTTCCTTGCCCATCTTTCTTAATTTTACTCTGCTTCTCTTGATGGCCTAGATTCCAATATCTAACATTATTTTTTTTCCAGGGTGTTTGCTGGTCTTTTTCTTCAATTCAAACCTTGATGTAAAATATCTGGAAATTTGGCTTGTAAAACTCAGACATGCATAGAAATATGGTTGTCTAAATTAGTTCAGTACAGTAAACTGTTTCTAAAATATAAGTTGGTCATTTATGAAATTGCATTAGCTAAGCCACTGATACTTTCTTAAGTTATTAGTACAGTGTGCTAGGACATTTGTTATTCAGAAATAATTTATGGATTAAAATATGCAAAGGTTCTGAAATGAAGTTATCCTTTTAAGAGAGTGGCCCCTCTTTTCATAGTAAAGGGTTATTCTAGCCAGAAGAGGTTGTGGGCACTAATGAGTTTGTAAGGATGTTAGGCAAGGTGGTAACTATGGAGAAGTGTGGAAAGGAGTTTAGAAAGTTCTGACCAGGATTTCCTGCCATTAAATTGAAGGGAGTATACTGTAAGAATACCCTCTGAAATTTAAATTTCTTGTAGCTTCTGTATACTTGTTTTTTCCCTAAAACAAGGAAGGGGACCATGATAATCATCTGTGGTCACATCACTACTCTCTGTAGCCTCAGGGCATTTTAAATCAGTGAGACAAACTTCAACTTAGCTTTACTGAATATGTGCATTTTACTGGATATAGACTGAGGTCAGTTAATTAATTTTAGCTAACCTGTTGGGGACCCTTGTCCCTGGTATGTAACTTCAGTCATGATAGAATACAGACAGTGGCTGAATCTGATCCAGTGATGCTGGATAGAATCTGATAGAATCAGATTTTACCCAAGTCTCCAATTCTTGAGCATAGGCTCCTCCCACCTCCCCACCCCCGTTTTTTTTTTTCTTCAGTGACTTATCTCTTGAGCTAGTCTTTGATCATTAGTAGTGGGCTAGCAAAGTCTCTTAGGTATATGGTAGGTAGTCCAAAGAAGTGAGGGTACATGCCTTTTCCTGCTGTGAGTGGGCTGAGCATCTCAGTTTCTGGGCTACTTTCAAAGTTTGTGAATGCCAACATGTTTGTCTGTATTATTCTTGGCAGTATTGGTCCTGGAGAGACGATTTCTTGGATGGATGCTGCACTGCAGGAAACAAGGATCTCTGGCCAATGTGGTACCATTCCAAAGGAGCTCTGCCTTTCAGGGAGAAGCTTTCTGTGAAATGTACTATGCCACTGCTCTGAGAGATGTCTGTCAGCAACTTAAGGAGACCAATTGTGATAAGTGGCTAAAGTGGAGATTAAAGGGTAGGTGAGAAACTCCAATGAATTTTTCTCCACAACCATACCATTTGCAAACACATTTCAGAACTTTGGATCCGGGAGCTTGAGTATCAGTTTTCCCTAGAGAAAGAAGGGACAGCCTTAACTTATTCTTGCTCCAAAGTGTTGTTTCTTTGATGCATAGGTCTTCTTTTTAATATCTTGTAGGAGAAGTAAGACATAGGATTTAATTTACTTACTTGTATTGGGGTCAAGGGGAAACTTGGACAAGTTAAGAATCTCTAATTGTTGCTTCCTTGAAGAAGAGCCTAGAGGAAAGGCCAACCCATTGAAATGGAAGAGATAGATATATACCATGGTATGTAATCATGGCTTTCCAAATTCTGTCTGTTGAGTCTGGGATCCTATGAGACCCCCCTGAAGACTTCTTGAAGGTGGGCTGTGGCTGGCTGATATTTCATCTCTGCCTGTTCTGTTATCTCCAGATTTTATCCTATTCTGTGTCTTTTCAGAGAAGACATTTTACATATGAACTCCTTATCTTCAGAATAATGTTGAATTGAGCTGAATGTATTCATCCTCTTATTCCTTTTTAAAAAATTTATTTTCATTTTTGTGGATATTTCTTTTTTTTTTATCCCCTTATTCTTTTGGTCAACATTTATTGATGCCAAATGTGTGAAAACAGAAATACATGAAATTTCCTCTGCCTCTGTGACAGAGTGTTTTGTGCTTCTAGTAAGTCAGGTACTCACTGGTACCAAGCGCCTCTTCAGAAGGTAGAAGGTCCCTTTTCTCAGAGCAATAGCACGAGTCTAATTTTTTTTTAGTGCACGTGGCGGTTAGGCTATAGGTTCTTCCTCATGCTGCTTCATCTGGACGTTTTTTCTTGTTCAGGATAAGCTTTCATGAGTTAAAATGATTTCCCAATGGTCTGTCTTGTCTCCTCAGAGTATCTTTCAGTTCAGTGCCCTCAGATGATGATGAGTATGCTGGATATGAAAGCTTTTGGCTGAGGCTGAATAAGCTCACTCTATGACAGATGTTCAGTCCGTAGAAATGTAATAGAAAATCCATTCAGTGTCTCATCAGCCGCAGGTTGATGATGTGATTCAACTTCAGGTGCTTTGTCTTTGGTGTAAACTTTTTCATCTATTGCTTTGAAGACAGAATGATGGTTTCAAATTGGATTTAGGATGCTGATGGAAACCAGGGTCTACCTCATTGCTCCTGGTGGCCTGCACACTTGTCATTCTTGTCAGCCAGAGAAAAGGCCACTTTTTACCACCTTAATCTCCTTTTTAACATCTCCCTGCTAGTCAGTATTGCTTCTCTTTCTTTAATGTCCACAGTACTGACCCTGTTAGCTGTTGTGATAGGTATAGTTATCCCTGGACTCATTTCCCTTTCTTTCTTTCCTTACTTTCTCTCCCTCCTGTCCCATTGTGTTCTGATGGGAAGATGACAAGTGCATTTGTGCTGCATCTGTGTGTTCAATGTAAGTCACCAGTGTCTCTTTGAACTACTTCTTCTTTAGGTCTAGCCTAGTATGATAGATGTTTCTTTCTTTCTTTCTTTCTTTCTTTCTTTCTTTCTTTCTTTCTTTCTTTCTTTCTTTCTTTCTTTCTTTCTTTCTCTCTCTCTCTCTCTCTCTCTCTCTCTCTCTCTCTGTCTCTCTCTCTCTTTCTTTCTTTCCTTCTTTTAGATGTTTCTTATAGGTAGGAGCAAGGCTCTGTGAATTAGTATGCACAGGTATATATGTACACCAGTCATTATAATATTGAAATATGTCTGAACTGGTCAGGAAATGACCCCTTTCTTGAGACCCTGGATACTCTTTAGTCCCTCCTCTAGGATCATTCCTTGGAAACCCCTGTTATGGGGACTTTCAGACCCTACATCATTGCAGTGGCATGTAGGAATTCATTCTGATTGGTTGGTCCCTATGCCAGCCAGTCATAAATATTTTGAGCATTCCCCCTGGTTATGAATAAAATAGAACTTATTGGCAGAGCTTAGCAAACTTAAAACATATATACGTCTTCTGAGGACTAACATTTTTGGCTGAGAAGCTTGAAATCCAGGATTAGATACCAATGTCCTGGGAATGAAGGTGAAAGTCATTATTAGAAGACAAAATCATATTCATGTCAGTCCAGGAGTAGTTTAAAAACAGTTGCTCAGACCTAGGCTAACCCTCCCCCCAAGACAGTATTTGGATCCAACTTGACTTTTGAAGTTTTGGGGCAATGACAGATCACATATTTAAGAATAGTCCCCTCCACATTATTGAGAAAAGGTTCTGATCTTCCTGCATGCGTTTTGGGAAGCTGTTTAGTTATCACCTTTTTATTTAGTGGTTTGGCAGATTTAACCAGCTTCCAGGAGTTAAGATTTCTCTTTTCCAGTAACAAACATTTGTCCTTTGTTTGGCAGTTAAAAAATGTGATTCAGTTTGCACTGTACACATAAACTCTAGAGTTACATTTCGGAAACCTGCAAATAAATGGAATGAACTCGCTTTTGTGTGTCAATATGTGGTTTTATGGATGGGAAGCGATGGGCACATGCCCATTGCAGACCCATTCATCCCTCTCATGTTTGAAAGCTTCACTCTGAAATGCCTTTAATGGAAGATGTTTGTGTAATATCGAGGTGGTTGTTCACTGTACCATCACTGATGTGCTGCATTTTGATCAAATGACTAACTTTGCAAATAGACTGTTTATATCGAGTAGGAGAAAAGCTTCTCCACCGAAGTGCATTTTTAATGATCTACTTTAAGAGTAAGTGGGTTCAGAAGTAGCTTCCCAGGAATCTGATTGGCTGGCACCAATGCCACTTTCCATAATTACCCAATAAACCATAAGGGCTTCGTTGGCACATTTATTCATGCCTGTCATGTCACACCAGCTGCCACCCAGCACCCTAAGTCCACTTCTAATATCCCCTTTAAAATCTTTGTGGAGAAATTTGGTGCCTACATACCTTTGAAAAATCTTTATGGAGAAATTTGGTATCCAAGCACTGCAAATTTCATGATGAAATGTTGTGTTGTTTTAAAAGCAAGTTAATTTTTTTCTAAATAGCTAAAATTATGAATTGTGATCTAGACTAAGCTGTTATAATGAGTTTTGAAAAAATGTTTCACTCAGTACATTTGGGATATGCACTAAAAAATATAGATGTAACGTAACCTAAAAGTTGTAATATGTAAATTCCATGTTGAAACCAACTCTTGGAACTTGTGGAAATAATGTATTAAAAAATTAAAAGAATAAAAAGAAATTTAAATTGTATCCTGGAGGTAGGAAGTAACCTGCTTCATTTCTATGGTAATAAAAAAAAAAGACCCAAAGAAACTATAATATAAGAAATCAAAAAAGTATCCTGTACACTAAGTATAATCAAAGTAGTTTTCCATTTCTATATGAAGTATTTCAATTGTACTGTAGACCAAGGGCATTATAAATGTTTCTTACACCATTTTTTGAGGAGTAATAGGAAAATATTGGAACTATAGTAAATACAGTACATTTAGGGGGAAAACGTTTCATTTTCCAGGAGTCTAGAGATTTTGGATCTTTCACTTATGCCTTCAGATCTTTCTGCTAAGATCTCAGTTGTGTTTTTGTTGACTGGCGGGTGAGTAAATGGCCATCTGTGGGCTCTGCTGTTTGTTGTCGCCATCTAGAGTAATTCAGCTTGTTTTCCCAGACTGCTGTGGTGCTCTCTACATTATCACATAATTAGTGGGGCATGGGGACAGTGACAAACTGAAGAAAGAACATGGACATACACTAAAAGGTTCAAAGTAACCAGCTCTTACACTGGCTGTGTAGGCCTTCCAGAAAAGAACAGTTTCACTTTTAAGAAATTATCACAGAGTGACTCTCTGTATCAGTGGAAAGTAAAAATCCAGTATTTCCCCAGAAGAATATCAGCTCTATGGGGATGAGGGTATTGGCAATGCACTAACACGAAACAGAAGACATTAAATGTGCTTGACAATAATTGGCTGAAGAAAATTCAGGAGATGTTTGATAGCAGCAGAGCACAACAAAATAACAAAATTAGGGACACATTAGCCATATGTCTCTCTTACGTTGAGAACACAGCAGTATAAATGACCAGGTGATGACCTTCACCCCAAACTGGAAGGTGGATGATAAAGTCCATGTTGGTTTTGGAAACTAAAGGTGGAAAAAAAAGATGAAAAATTAATAGACACAGGAATGCCAGTGGTCAGCAGATTGGAGCTGATGAAGATTTGATAAATAAAGGGTTAGTAAAGGTTCAATACTGGAAAAAATTGTCTTGGTGTAGGTCCTATGGATTAAATGAAATTAAAAATAGTTTTTGTTAGATCTTAACATGAGCCCTTGTAGCTTGTACTTCATGTCAGGAAATAATTATATGTAGCCCATGTTAATGCATCAGAGTAAGTCTGCCCTTGGTATTCAGGACTGAATACCATCCATAGCCACTGCATCTTATGCATGCTACAATTAGGGCCCTGATCAAATGGTCCTGTCATGCTAGTTTACACATCTCTCTTTTGACCGGCCTCTGGTGTTCTATGAAATGCGCACAGTGTCCTCAGAATCTAGCCTAGTGCCAAGTACAGTGTAGTCACTCAGTAAAGTCACTGAATGAATGGGTTTTATGGTGAATTTAATTATGAGACTTGAGATGTCTGCACAGACTATCGACTGGCATCTTTGGGGCATTCTCTCTGTCTCACATGCATTTGGTCTCTTCTTATGGGCTTGTCCTAAAGGAGGGCTTTGTTAGAATACTGTGTGGTTTTCTCATATTCATTCTATGGTTGTTACCAGACTGTGTACACAGCTGAAGTAAGTATGTGGTAATGTGGTAAAGGAAGGAGGGAAGAATACATTAATGAGACAGTTTAACTTAAAGAAATGAAATCCCAAAAATGTTTTATGAGTAGTGGCAGGGTAAAGAATTTAATTATAAGTATGTTTATAAGTATGTTTATAGAATTATAGGTTAGATAAGTTCTGCAGAAAAACTTAAGAATAGGGGTGCCTGGGTGGCTCAGTCAGTTAAGTGTCTGGCTTCGGCTTGGGTCATGATCTCACAAGTTGTGGGTTCGAGCCCCGTATCGGGCTCTGTGCTGACAGCTCAGAGCCTGGAGCCTGCTTCAGATTCTATGTCTCCCTCTCTCTCTGACCCTCCCCTGCTTGCACTGTCTCTCTCTGTCTCTCAAAAATAAATTAAAAAAACCATAAAAAATAAAAGAAACTCACATTATATTAAAAAAAGAAAAATTTAAGAATAAATACATATACATATGTGTACAATACCTAATATTTACCAGTATATACAAATACCTAATTTAACATGATTGAAAATAGAATCATAGATCTATCTGTCCTGCTTCCCCTATATTCATTCTGTCTCAATTTTATGATGAGCACTGCTTATTCAAGTATTCCAGTAGTGGGTGAAATTTTATGTTTTATCTTACTCTCCTTTATTTCTATGATTTCTGTTTTGTTTGCAAAAGGAATAAGCATTTTTATGTACCTTTTTATAGGTACCTGTTACAGCTTAAAAATTCTTGGTTTTTGAGTATATATTGGGATGTAGGTAAAATTTTTTCTCATGCTTGTGTTTTGGATTTAGTTTGTTTTCTTTTATAGAAAGGGCTATTCAGTTTGCATCAATATAGTTTACTGGCGTACAACTCTCAAATTTAGTAACTTGGCTTGGTAACTGCTGAGGCCACCAGAAGCCAAAGGTGGAGGAAGCAGGCTTTCGAGGCAGATTAGCCTTTATTTAGATTCCAGCTCTTCCTCTTACTGCTTGAGTAATCACAAGCAAGCTACTTACCACTTCAAAGTGTCAGTTTTCTCATTTTTAAAGATGAGATGATATATTCTTCACTGGGTTGTGATGAATAAATAATATAATATAAAGTACTATGGAAGTATTCAATTAATGATAAATCTTAGTGTAGGAGAACAATTTTCTTCCTTTTAGTATTTATCTTCCTAGTTATGGGAGTGCTATCATTTTACCTCTTGTTACCTTATTTCTCTGCGACAATGTTAATACTATAATATTACTAGGTGATGTTGTTTATTACATTGATTCATTATGTGACAGGACTTCCTCAGGCCCAAATGCACTGTAATGCATTTAAGGTGATGAATTCTGGGCATCTGGGTGGCTCAGTCTGTTAAGCATCTGACTTTGACTCAGGTCATGGTCTCGCGGTTTGTAAGTTTGAGCCCTGTGTTGGGTTCTGTGCTGACAGCTCAGACTGGAGCCTGCTTCGGATTCTGTGTCTCCCTCTTTCTCTGCCCCATCCCCTGCTTTCTCTCTGTCTCTTTCTCCCTCTCAAAAATAAATAAACACTGAAAAATGAAAAAAAAAAATAAAGTGATGAATTCTGGGGCACCTGGGTGGCTCAGTTGGTTAAGTGTCTGACTTTGGGTCAGGTCATGATCTCACGGTTCATTAGTTCCAGACCCATACTGGGCTCTGTGCTGACAGCTCAGATCCTGGAGCCTGCTTCAGATTCTGTGTCTCCCTCTCTTTCTGCCCCTCTCACATCATCTCTCAAAAATAAATAAAACCATTAAAAAATAATGAATTTTGATTCTGTCAGAGTGAGGCTCCTGTTCTTGCTGATTTTTAAAATTTGATTTGTAGGCATATTGGAAGCCCTAACAAATAAATCATTTGAACTCTTTGAACATAAGAATTATATTAAAATATATTACCATAATCACAAAACTGTGCACTAATTGAATGTTATTATATGCCCAGGAAAGTACTATGCACTTTATGCAAGTTTAAATCATTTTATAGGTAACAAAACTGAGGAACAGGTAGTCTAAACTTTTCCAAAGTCAGAGGTGGATACAAACTGAAGTCAGTGTCACTCTAGTACGTACGTATCTCCTAAACCATTGAATGGCTCTTGTCATTATTATTTTTAAATTTATATTATTCTTATGGCTCCCAAGAGTATTTAAACCATTATCATAGAGACCTAGATTTCTAGAACTCCAAGTGATCTCTTAGGATGAGTTTACTCTATTTTCCTGGATATCACAAGCTATTTTATGGTGTGTGTGTGTGTGTGCACGTGCGTATTTTACCTTAATTGATGCTCCTTATATTCTGTCAATTCAGACTCTTTTGCTTTAGCTCATCCATCCCTTGAATGTTGTCCTGGATGACAGAAGGGAAATTTCTAGGTCATCCAGTTGTAAAGGGATTCTGATTTAGGATGTTACTCTGAATGTAACTACTTTATGAGGACTATGTTTCAGATGTTCCTCATCCTACTGGCTTTTCTGGCTTCCTCAGCCAAGCTCAGCCCTTGGTACTTGGCAGTAGTCAGCCAGATAATCTCATGTTTATCACCTAACCCATCATTCTTCTTTGCCAGATTCCCTAGTCCAGTCTTCTAGAATCTCGTTCCAGGTCCCCAGCCGGATCTTCCTCTTTACTTCTTATCTTTCGGTCACGATTTTGGCATCTTCTTGATGAATTACTGTAGTGACTTCCCATTTGTTAGCATGGTAAGTTCTTACTCCTCCGCTCATATGAGAACAGTCAGCAGCTAGGGCCACTTGGCTGGCTTATTTGATGGAGTATGTATGTGACTCTTGATCTTGGGTTTGTGGGTTAGTTGTAGAGATTACTTAAGATAAAATCTTAGGAAACTACCAACAGAACTAAAAGGCAACCAATGGAATGGGTGAAGATATTTGCAAATGACATATTGGATAAAGGGTTAGTATCCACAGTCTATAAAGAACTGAGCAAACTTAACACCGAGAAAACAAATGATCCAATGAAGAAATGGACAAAAGACATGAACACTTTTCCAGAGAAGACATCCAGATGGCTAACAGACATGAAAAGATGCTCAACATCACTCATCATCCTGGAAATACAAATCAAAACCACAATGAAGAACCACCTCACACTTGTCAGAGTGGCTAAAATTAACCTCTCAGGAAATAACAGATGTTGGTGAGGACGTGAAGAAAGGGGAACCTTCTTACACTGTTGGTCAGAATGCAAACTGGTTCAGACGCTCTGGAACACAGTATGGAGGTTTCTCAAAAAATTAAAAATAGAGCTACCTTACAACCCTGCAATTGCACTGTGAGGTATTTATCCAAAGTATGCACAAATGCTGATTTGAAGGGGTACATGCACCCCAGTGTTTTTAGCAGCACTATCAATAATAGCCAAATAATGGAAAGAGTCCAAATGTCCACTGACTGATGAATGGATCAAGAAGAGGTGGTGTATATGTGTACACACACACACACACACACACACACACACACACACTGGAATATTACTTGGTGATCAAAAATAATGAAATCTTGACATTTGCAACAATGTGGATAGAAATAGAAGGTATTATGCTAAGCAAAATAAATCAATCAGAGAAAGACAAATATCATATGACTTCACTCATATGTGGAATTTAAGAAACAAAACAGATGAACATAGAATGGAAGGAAAAATAAAGAAACAGAGAGGGAGGCAAATTATGAGATGCTTAAATATAGAGAACAAACTAAGGGTTGTTGGAGGGGTGTTGGGTAGGGTGATGGGCTAAATGATTGATGGGCATTAAGGAGGGCACTTGGGATGAACACCAAGTGTTATATGTATGTGATAAATCACTAAATTCTACTCCATTATAACACTGTGTGTTAACTAACATGGATTTAAAGAAATAAAAATTTTTAAAAAAATATTTAAAACAATAAATTAAGCCCAAAAAACAAAAACAAAAAAAAATCTTTAAAAAGTAGAACAATCAGCAGCTAAACTTGACCTCTGCTGCTAAGGTCCTGGATTTGACACAATCATCATCATCATTGTTATTATTATTATTCCTTCTTTTCTCCCTATCTTCTTTTCTTCTTTTCTTTTTAAACTAGGGCATTCCCTAAGTCCTATTAAAGAAAAAAATGCAGAAGTTTCCTCCCAGTCTCTTTACCCAAGTGAATATATAAGAGGAAGGGCTGGAGAAGGAATGGTAGCACATGGAACTTCTCTATTTCATGACAAAGCAGGGCCCTTTGAATGATCTCATTGTCCAGGGCTCTTTGGGATCTTCTCACTGTGTGGCTGAACTACTTCTAGTGGCATATATCAGTTTGTGTTTCATGTATTGATCTAGGGCACTTCTGGGTAGGCTCATTGTTTTGGACATTAGTCCCTAAAGTCAGGTTAAAATGAATATTGGAGATAGTTTTGGGAGACAAAATTCATCCTTGCCATTTCCTTTCAGACAACTTTAAGTGCATTGGAGGCCAGTGACTGAGGGTGAGTTGAAAAAAGCCTATAGTTCTCTCCTGAGTCTTTCTCATTTGCTTTCTCATGGAGCACTTCACTTCTGATGTGTTAGGTTACCAGAGGTGTGAGGTTTTTTCCCTCACCAAGCAATTCTAATACCAGGTAGAATTAAATAATTTAGCTCAATTTATTCTCAATTCTGGAGATAGTGTCAGATCCCACAGATGAAGGGCTCAGTCCATGATACTGCTCCCCACTTCTGATTCCATTCACGAGTAGTAGTTTTCCAGGTTACCCACAACTTCTTTCTGATGGGGCTACAAATTGCAAGTTTCCATGACCTCCTCCCCCTTGAATTAATTATTTGCTAGAATATATTAGCTCACAGAACTCAGGGAAACACTTACTTACATTTACCAGCTTATTAAAGTATTGAAATGATAGCCAGATGAAGAGATACATAGAGTGAGATATGGGAGGGTCCTGAGCATGGAAGTGTGTCACTGTCTCAGAATGTGGGTGTGTTCAACAGCCTGGATGTTCTCTGCACCCCATCCTCATGGGGTTCTACTGAGGCTTCATCATGTCAGCATGATCAGTTATTAACTCCATTCCAGCCCCTCTCTCCTCTCCAGAGAAGTTGGGGGGCTGGGTAGGGCTGAAAATTCCAAGCTTCTAATCATGGCTTGATATTTCTGGTGACCATCCTCCATGTGGGGACTCCCACAAAATTGCCTCCTTAGAGCAGAAGATGCGCCTAGTGCTCTTATCACTTAGGAAATTGCAAGGGTTTTAGAAGCCCTGTGTCAGAAACTGGGGGCAAAGACAATTATATATATTTTCTATTATCTTACCGCAGGGTTTGGAAAAAGCAATAGTAAGTCCACATGATCTGTTCTACTTGGAGTGTGGCTGAGGTTTTTGGGCTGTGGTGTACTGTTCAGCCGAGTGGGCAGAAAAGCTGATCAGTTGCTTCAAATTGGAGTGCGGTAATTATGTCTGAGTTTCTATAATCCTCTGACATGATCTGTCAGTCATGTGAAGCTGGAAAGGAATCTGGTGTGCATTTGTCTCAGCTCTTACTCATTTACACAAAATATCTTTTTCTAACTGAATTAAGTCTGTGTTATTGAATGGAAATTGAGTCTAGTTTTGGAGTTAAGGTAAAATATTTGAAAGTAGAATTTCCATATATGACAGGAGTTTAATTTTTCTATGAAGTTCCAATTCAACTTGAATGTATATATTTTTTTGCCTCTGTATGAATTCAAGCCATCCTGGGACATTCTGATGCTCAGGATTTATCCATTAAATTAGGTGGAAGGGTCGTAAAACATTCTGTAGAAGCCAGCACTGATATATCACTCTTGAAAGGTGTTAATTTGGTTCTCTAGCTCTGATTTGTTTAGTAGAACATATTAATTGCTTGGTGGATAGAACTAAACCATTTTAGGCTTCAAAAAATTAGAAGCTTTCAAAAATAAATAGCTTGATCACTGTAAAACATTCATTCTGATTACAGCAGCTTATTTGATCAAAGACAATGTAAGTTTATTTTCAGAATTTTTAACAATTGCTTTTAAAATGGGATTTGATGCTGATATAGTTCAAATGAAATACATCTTTCTTCAACAGCTAAATCAAAATGGTAGGAATAAAATATAGTCAGTCTACCCTTGAGGGCATTATCACATGAAAGTGTAGCAGTCAGGAAGAAGGAAGATGTTTTGGTCCAGACTGTGCTTCAGCTAAATATTAGAATTATTAATTCTTCATATTGATACCTGCCGTTTTCTGAACCTATTGTGTATCTGCCCTGCACCTTGTGAGTCTTTACATGCATTAACTTATTCAATCCCCAAAGACTCACCTGCAAATACAATTCTCATAATACAGTGAAGGGACTGTAGGCTAGGGAGGTATGCTTTGCCAAATGTCTCTGATTCCTGACATTGTCAACCCCATGAACTCACCATATTTAATCATTCCACCTTCCTAGAGGAATCTCCAACTCACTGTTGAACATAAGAATGCCATTTCTGCCATCTAAGAAATTTAGACAAAATTTTAAAATAACTGAAAATATGGGATGTGGGAAATGCTCTGTATTTTTTTTAGCATTACTGAGGTATAATTGACAAAATTATTATATATTTCAAGTATACTATGTGATACTTTGATATACATTGTGAAAGATTCCCACCGTCGAGTTAATTAGTATATCCATCACCTCACATACTAACTTTTGTTTCTATTTTTGTTTTTTTGGTGAGAACACTTAAGTTTGACTTTATTAGAAAATTTCAGTTACATCGTGCAAGTTATCAACTGTAGTCACCATGTTATGCATTAGATTCCCAGACTTCATTCATTTTATAACTGAAAGTTTTGACTCTCTTATCAACCTCTGTTCTCCCCACTCTCAGCCCCTGGTAACCACCATTCTCCTCTCTGTTTCTATGAGTTTGATTTTTTAAAAATATATTCCACATATAAATGATACCATGCAGTATTTGTCATTCTTTATCTGGATTACTTAGTATAGTGCCCTCTAGATTCATCCACATTGCAAATGGCAGGCTTTATCCTTTTTCAAGACTGAATAATATCCTATTGCGTATTTGTACACACATTTTGCTTATCTTTTCATCTGTCTGCAGATACTTAAGTTATTTCCATGTCTCAGCTATTGTAAATAATGCTGAAGTAAACATAGGAGTAGAGATATCTCTTTGAGATAGTAATTTTGTTTCCTTTGGGTGTACTCCCAAATATGGAATTGCTGGATCATATGGTAGTTCTATTTTTAATTTTTTGAGGTAACTCAGTATTGCTTTCCATAGTGGCTATACCACACTACATTCCCACCAGTATTTATCCGTTCCTGATATATAAATATTCCTTTTTCTCCACATCCTTGCCAACATTTGTTATCTCTTATATTTTTGATAGTAGATTCGAGGTGATGTCTCATTGTGATTTTAATATGCATGTTCCTTATGAGTAGTTGTATTGAACTTTTCATTTACCTGTTGGCCATTTGGATGTTGTCTTTGGAAAAATGTCTTTTCAGGTACTTTGCCAATTTTTCAACTTGGGTTATTTTGTTCTAATATTTTAATTTTTGCTATTGAAAAAATTTTGATAAATTTTGGCTATTAATCCCTAATTGGATACATCATTTTCAAATATATTATTCCATTCCATAAGTTGCTCTTTATTTATTTATTTTGTTAATGACTTCTTTTGTTCAGAAGCTTTTTAATTTGATGTGGTCCTACTTACATAGTTTTTATTTTGTTGCCTGTGCTTTTGGTGTCAAATACAAAAAGAATTGTTAAGACTAATATCAAGGAGCTTACTTCTTATATTTTCCTATAGGAGTTTAACAGTTTCAGGTATTATGTTCATATCTTTATCCATTTTGAGTTGATTTTTGTTTATGGTGTAACATAGGAATTTAGTTCATTGTTTGGCATATGGCTATTCAGTTTTCCCAGTAACATTTACTGAAGAGACTGTCCTCTCCCTAGTGTACAGAAGAGGTGTGCTACTTATTTCTTTATTTATTAAAGTTTATTTATTTATTTTGAAAGAGAGAGAGAGGGATGCCTGGTTAAGCATCTGACTTTGGCTTACTTCATGATCTTATGGTTCATGAATTCAAGCCCTGCATCAGGCTCTGTGCTGATGGCTCAGAGCCTGAAGTCTGCTTCAGATTCTGTGTCTTCCTCTTTCTATCTGTCCCTCCCTGGCTTGTGCTCTTTGTCTCTCTCAAAAATAAATAAACATTAAAAAGAGAGAGAGAGAGAGAACGTGGAAGGAGCAGAGAGAAGGAGAGAGAAACCCAACGAGGCTTCACACCATCAACACAGAACCCAACATGGGGTTTGAACCCACAAACTGTGAGATCATGAACTGAGCTGAAGTTGGATGTTTAACCAACTGAGCCACCCAGGCATCCCATTGTTGTTGTTTTTTAAATTTCAGCACTTAATATATTATTCTACCCTTCTTACCTATAAGGTTTCTGCTGAAAAATCTACTGATTATCTTATGGGGCTTCTCTTTGTGTCTAACAAGTTGCTCTTCTCAAGAATCTCACTTTGCCTCATTATAATGTGTCTTGGTATGGCTCTCTTTAGATTAATATTTTTTTGGTATTCTTTGGGCTTCCTGAATCTGGGTATTTGTTTCTTATTCCAGGTTAGGAAGTTTTCAGCAATTATTTGTTACAATAAAAATTCTGCCCTTTCCTTCTGGGGTCTCTGTAAATCGTATATTGCTCTGTTTGATAGTATCCCAAAAGTCCCCTAAGCTGTCTTCACTTTTTTCAATTCTTTTTAATTTTGCTCCTTTAATGGATGAATTCCCCTGTCCTGGCTTTGAGTTTCACTGTCTTTCTTCTACTTGATTTAGTCTGCTATTGAACTCCCTCTATTAAAAATTTTCTGTTCAGTTATTGTATTTTACAGCTCTATGTTTTTTGTGTTATATTTCTTAATATTTTCTACTTCTTTGTTGAAATTCTTATTTTGTTCATGCATTGGTTTCCTGACTTAGGGAGCATCTTTAAGACTGTTATTTTGACTCTCTATCAGGTAAATCACTTATCTCTGTTTTATTAAGATTGGCTTTGTTGTACCCAGATTTTAATATTGCCCCCAAAAACCAGAGACCAGGGAGACCGAGTCACGCATGCAAAAGCAAAGGGCGGTTTTATTACAGGCGTAGGCTGGCCGAGCCTAAGCTCGGGCTCACAGACTTTACTGGTGTGGTGGATCTGTGGGAGAGCCCTGAACAAAGGCTGGGCAGGGCCTTTATGGGTTTGGGAAGGGGGAGTTACAGGAAATTGTGACACAAGTACAGTGATCCAATTATTATTATACAGTATTATTAACAGCAGGTTTAACCATTCACATTGCCTAGAGTATTTGTTACTTTTGGCGGGACCCAATCACAACATTTAGAGTATTGATCAGTCACAAAGTGGGCCCAGGACCCTCACGTAGGGCGTGACTAGTCTTAGCCTCCATCTTTAGGCCCGCCCTTAGAAATGTTAAAGGTGTTAGCTGGCCTTTCCTGATTGGGTGTTACAAGGGTGGTCCCTTCTGCCTTGGGCAATGTGTGCCCTCTTATTGTCTCATAGAGTCAGTTTCAGACCTGCATCCCTACAGCTTCTGGAGATAGATTTTATTCTTTTGTTTGTAACGTATTTCCCTGTTTATTTGCTTTGACTCCCTTTGCTGGCTATGCACATTAGATACAATGACCACTTCTAGTCTTGACAGACTGATTTTGTGTAGGAGATGAACATTATCCATCAGCCTGGCCTGAGCTGGTTGTCTCTCAAATCTTTGTGATTGTCCACCTTGCTGTCGTTGTTCTTAGTGGCTCCCAGTATTTGAGGATATGCTAAGACCCATCAGTGTCCTAGAGGAGGATCCTTCACAGTCAGCACCCATTTGCAGGCAGATTAAAAACGACCTGCAGGTAGCAGCTAAACTCCTTTCCATGGAAAAACTGGGAGGTGGGCATTTTTGCTTGCTCTCTCTGCACTGAACCTGAGTGTATAGCCTCAAGATAGGAGGGTGCTTCTATGCCAGTTTAAAAGGTGTTTCTTTTTTTTTTTTTTTTTTTTTTTTTACTGTAGTCCTGTGAGACTCTTGAATGCAAGTCCCATTGGCTATCAGAGCTAGGTGATTTGGAGTCCCATCCTTTGAGTGATAGCTGTAAAAGTTGGGGCACTAGACGTGTGAATAAACTTCCAGAGAGATGCTGGGAACTTAGTTTGTTGGAATGAGCTAGAGAGAAGGCAGGGGAAGTGTCCAGCAGCTCTCTTAGGCTCTAGCAAAGATCTCAATCAACACTTAAATGCATGTTAATTAGAAGCTAGACCCTCAGGCCACAGCTTGTAAATATGTAGTCAGATTCCTTCTAGTAAAAGACTGGGAGATGGGTGTTTTGTGTGCTGCTTCTGCACTGGACCCAGGGGGAATGGCCATGGGGAATGCTTACTTGCTTATTAAAGAATTTCTACTTTTTTTTTTTTTTTTTTTTTGGTTTGTTTGTTTGCAGTCCTGTAGGAGTTGTGAATGCAAGCCCTATTGGCTTTCAAGGCTAGTTGTTTTGGGGGTCTGTCCCTTCTCTCCTCAGGAGAAGCTGGGACTTTGGAGGTTTGCTTTGGGTTGTATGGTGCTATGCTGGGGTGGGGTTTATGGTGAGAGCTCGTTTTGGACTTTGCTACTTTCATTTGCTAATGTGTAGAAGTCACCCAGCTAGTTCCTGGTTTTTGTCTCGGAATTGCTCCACATGTATCAGTACATTTGGTGTGTTCGTGGAAGAAGTGAAGTTCAGGGGCTTCCTATGTTTCCATCTTGGTCCCTTTCTGCCAAATGATTTATATCTTGATCTGGATATGTTTCCTTGTGAATGGAATTGTGTTGAACTGCACTGAGCTATACACTTAGAACTTGGGTGTTTTGCTGTATATTAATTATACCTCAGTAAAAATTAAAGAACAAAATACTACTAATTTGAAGTGTTTAGTGTATTATTTATTTAACATTGATTAGGTCTACACCTGTGTTTGGCTGGCCTTGGCCTATAAGGGAGCTATTTCTCAAAGCCTAAGGGATGAAATTGTCCACTCTGACACCTACAGGGGAGAGTTAAAATCAGGAATTTATAGCCCTGGAGTGTTCTTGCTGGCTCTAGGTAGGTTTCATCATGATCCTACATCATTTTTTTTTTTTTTCTGGGAGATAGGTTGATATGAGACTCATATTCAAAGTGATTCTTCATTCTTTACTTCTGTAGTGTCCTATCTCAAGAAACAAGATATAATTTGTGTTAAGAGAGAAATTAAAAGGAATGTGTTCTTCATCCTGTCTCAGTAATCTGGGTTCAGTCTGATAAACTCAAGGACTTGCCTTTCATAGCAAAGGAAAAGGAGAGCTAGGTGGAGTGGATTGTTATTCAGAATATCTTCTTTCCCACTTTGAGAAAATTCAGACATAAAAATTTGAAATTCCAAAATTGTCATTATGCAATTTACAAAATAATTTACTTTAAAGTCCAATAAATATTTGGATCTCTTGACTAATTGCATATTTAGTGGATTATAAATCCGTTGACAGACTGGTGGTTGAAAAACTGTAAAGCTGAAGATTTAGTAGTTACAGTTAATTGAAATATAGTTAGGGGCTCCTGGGTGGCTCAGTCGGTTAAGTGTCTGACTTTGGCTCAGGTCATGATCTCATAGTTCATGAGTTCAGGCCCCACATCAAGCTATCTGCTGTCAGTGTGGAACCTGCTTTGGATCCTCTTTCTCCCTTTCTCTCTGCCCCTCCCCTGCTCTCTTTGTCTCTTTCCCTCTCAAAAATAAATAAGTAGTAAAAAAAAATTTTTTTTGTTAAACAAAGTCAATGAAGTATCTCTCAATGAAAATGTCCTAAAATGGGAAAGTATGATTTATTTTATAAATATTTCAATTTATACCCAATTTTTGGGAATCTATTATTTTAAGGAAGCTATAAATGTCTTATGAAACATTATTAGGAGAACCAAGTATTCTTTCTTCAAATTGTAATTTCTAGTGTTATAATTTAATTGTACAAATATCTAATTAGTATAATAACAGATAACTATCATTTATTGAAAATATACTATGGATATTATGCCCAGATTTCAATATCATCCCCAAAAACCAGAGACCGCCAGGGAGACTGAGTCAAGCATATAAAAGCAAAGGGCTTTATTATGGGCTTAGGCTTGCCGGGCCTAAACTCGGGCTCACAGACCTCACCAATGCAGTGGATCCGTGCTGAGAGCCCCGAACAAAGGCGGGGTAGGGCCTTTATGGGCTTTGGGAAGGGAGAGTTACAGGAAATTGTGATACAGGTACTGTGATCCAATCATTATCCCTAACATCATTGGTAGTAACTTTAACCATACACATTGCTTGGAGTGTTTGTTACTTTTGGCGGGACCCAATCACAATATTTAGAGTGTTAACTAATTACAGAGTGGACCCGGGACCTTCATGTAGGGTGTAACTGGCCTTTAGCAATAAGTGATTATCTATAGCTACTATCTCTAGGCCTGCCCTTAGGAGTGTTAAGCATTTTAGCTGGCCGCTTCTGGTTGGGTGTTGCTAGGGTGGTCCCTGGTTGAGCACTCTGTGCCCTTTTATTGTCTAATGATTCTGAGAAACTGACACTTAGGCCTCCAAGGTCAGAGGGGAAACTTGAAGCCTGTCATGGAGTCAGTTTGATTCAGACCTGTGTCCTTTCATGGGGAAGCATTTCATCTAAGTTTTCTCACTCTGCTGATGTCTCTTGAGGTAGACTTTATTATTATTTCCCTTTTATTGTTTCTGATCCTGAAATTCTTCAAAGTATCAATATATTTTCTGAATCACTAGAGAAAATTGGAATTCAGTTCTACTGCTATGTGATTTTTATATTGTGACTTAGAAGATTATTGAAGAATTGCATGGAATAATTCTTTGTTAGGCATATTACTGGATTAGCAAGAGAGGAAGTGCGGAGCACGGTGGGTCTCTAGCACCGAGTCTGAGTCTCAGACTGCCACAGGGCAAGATAGGTGACCCGGTGTGCTGTAGTTCCTTGTCAGGTGAGGGTAATGCTCACGGTACTTCACTGAGGTATTCTGATGGCACAGTAAACTAACATGTCTACAGCTTCTAGAAAAGTGCCTGCACATAGTCAACCTAATAAATATTAGTTATCATTGTTATTCTATTACCTGAAAATACCAGTTAACAGCAAATTGATGTAACTACAATTTTACATATATTTATATTATTTATTCTTTTAAGGGGGATGGAGAATTTGAGGATGGCATAAGGACATATGACTGATAGGAAGATATGAACCAGGAAAGAATTATTTAGCTATAGTTTTACTTGTTAAACATTGACGATTTTTCTTGATGGATGGATCTGTTGGTATCTTATCTTTTTTCTTTTCTCCTTTTTTTCTTTCTTCCTTTTTTCCTTCCTTTCTTTATTTCTATAGGAAGTATGGGAAAGGCAGGAGGTAACTAGAATGTTGACCTCTGAGGCTGTAACACAACTTTAAGATGAAAAAAAAAAAAAGATTTGGCGTCCAGACCAGGTTTTACTATTATTTAACTGGAGGAAGACAAACTTGGTACACATAAATTTGCCTTTTTGAACTTCATTTGTAAATGGGATAATGATAATTTTAAAGGTATTTAGGATTTTATCAAAATGGTGAATAATTCATATTTGTGATATGCTTCGAGAATCATGAATGCCTTTGCCTTTTGTAGAAAAGTAAGAATGTAAAATTCTAGTAACTATAAGAAGTCCCATTTATTTATAAATGAATTACTTTTAGGAGTCCCATTTGGTCCTCTAAAGACCAAAAGAGTAATATTTTCTCTCTTGGTTTGGCACAATAGAAGAATGTGTTATTCAAAATTCTAGTTGTGTAAGTTGGGAGAAAAGTGACATTTATCATTTAATTAGTTCTTTTGACTCAGGATCCAAAATTACAGTCCAAGTTTCCTAATAAGCTGAAGAATGTGAGCAAATGATAACATCTTGCTATTAATAATAATAAAAAAACCTAAGGGATCCCAGCAGCTTGTGTTCTGATTTAATTATTAGTAGGCTATTTTCCTGGTTTATGAATATATCTGATGCTTCATTATTTTATTCGGGATATAGAAGAATCTGGTGGGTAAGAACAGACCAAAACTATAGATTGTGAAATTATTTTTAAAAATTTAGCTGTTTCTTTGTCCAGCTTTTTTTTTTTTTTTTGAGGAGATAGAGACAGATGATTTAAAAAAAAAAACATGATTCTATGATTCTATGGCCTATGTGCAAGGTACCTGTTTAAAGTAGGAGAGAAGATGAATTAAGTGGTATAAGGTTGGTGATTGGTATTTGGGTCAATTATTTCAAAAGAGAGAGAAATTCTGAAGAGATTATTCAGGATTCTGTTCTGGATGCTATTTTGAAAAACAAATTAGATAAAAAATCTGTAGGGTTAGTTGGATTCTAAGAATTTTTAATTAAAAAGATTTGAGAGATTTTTTTGTGTGTTTTCCTTTTGGTCACAGTTCATGTAGTGTATTTTAGGATAAGGCAGAGTGAAAGAGAGAGTGTCCCTGTGTGAATTTTGGTGCCCATATAAGCCATGTGAAACAGTGGTAAATGCTGGTAGAATTTCAAAGAATAGCCTAGTGCCTAACCATATTGGTAGTACTTGGTTTAAGACTCAGCTCTTCTCCTTGGACTTTGAATTGCCTCCTTTTTTTTTTTTTTTTTAAATTTTTTATGTTTGTTTATTTTTGAGAGACAGAGATAGAGCGTGAGCAGGGGAGGGGGGCAGAGAAAGAAGGAGACAGAGAATCCGAAGCAGCTCCAGACTCTCAGCTGTCAGCACAGAGCCCAACGTGGGGCTAAGAACTCATGGACCACGAGATCATGACCTGAGCTGAAGTTGGACACCCAACCGACTGAGCCACCCAGGTGCCCCTGCCTCCTCTTTTTGGTATCTGACTTCATAGCTAACTCATAACTGCAATGACTCCTGCCTTCAGAGGCTTCCTGTATGACGGCATGCGGATGACCCTGCCCCCTGTCCATGAGGTTCTCATAGAAGACTTGACATATACTTCTTACTTCTTTTGGGGACCTGATATTCCCTGTACCTGTTTTACTGAAGAATATTTAGGGACCATGTATTTTAGGTCCAGTGTGTAATGTAGGCATTAGTAGGGGTAACAAAGATCCCTCAAAACTCAGTGGATTAAATCAGAAAAAAAAAAAGGAGATTGTTCATGGGTTTTAGGGGCTCTATTCTTAGTTTCATTCCACTTATCTTATGATTCCACCAATCAGCAAGAAGCTTCAAGATTTACTATGGCCGACAAAGTGTGGAGATCAAAGTGTCACTTTAGCAATGAAATGTTCTAGCTCAGAAATGACACATTCCCACAGCTCATTATTTAGAACTACTTGCATTGCCCCATACAAATGCAGTGGTGGTAGGGAAGTGTAATTCTCTCATATTCCAAAGGTAGAGCAGTCCTGGGTTTGGGTTAATTGTGGATGTCTGTGCCTCACCACTCTAAATTTATACATAATATTGTAAATTCACAACAGTACATTTTATATATGGCCTAGGAATTATTCAGAATATCTATCAAGTAAACATTTGCCATGGCATATCTCTGCCCCAAACATATACACTGCTATGTGCTGACCCATGTTTGATGCAGCACATACTTTAAATGGATTTTGTATTGGAGCTGGATTTGCACTGATCCAATTACATTCTATGAATTTGCAATTTATTACATCAGTTCTGATTATGGGTAAATCTGTGAGGAGAGCAACTTCAACTGGGAATAAGCAGCAATCTGAATCTAGTCGCCCACCTGAGAAATGAACCAGTTTTCGGTTTCATTTGGATTGTGTTCTAATGAAATGCACCCATCCTTTGCCCCAGTCCAGCCTCAGGAATCTTGGGTTGTCATGTGAGCATGAATTGAGTTCCCCAATCTTCCTTCTTACTGAAGTGAGGAGTTAGGAGCAGTTTTCTAGACTTCTCATGTAAGGAGACTGAGGTAGACTGATGGTGAGGAGCTGATGTCCGGCTGTCCAGAGAATGGTGGGAGCTTTTACTCCCGTGCCTGAATCCACAGTATGGAATTTGTAAATTGGAGAGAATCATGCTGGCAAATGGAAGTTTTGCTCTTCTAATTTTTTATAACTTTTGGGGTATAATAAAGGTCATCCAATTTTTCAGATTCATCCATCTAAACTTTTTTGGTCCATCTGTTTTTGTCCTGGCACGCACAGTAGTAAATTCTTCATTTCAGAGCTGCTTCACTGCTCTTCCAGAACAGAGAAAAGAGAGCACTCAGAATTATTATTAATTTCTAAATAAAATGGGCCAGGTCTTATGCTCTCCTAAAAATGGAAACAGTTTTTTTTCACAAACCATACAGGGGGTAAGATTTTAGTGTGGTTTGTGGGAGAGTGGCTGTCAAACTCTTTGTATGAAAAGGCAATTAACTGTTTTTAAGCTGGCACCGGGGCCCTGGAGAAGGGGGAGGAGTGGGAGATGAGAGGGTCAGGTTCCGATTCCCTTCGGCAGTCCATGTGGCTCTTTCCTGGCAGAGCGCCCCTTGATGTCAAAGTGAGCTGTGTGAGCCAGGAATGAGGCGGTGTGAGCAGAATTAGATACCAGGTCTGAGCAGTTTGTGTTTTTCTTTCTTTTCCTTCCCCTTCTTTTGTTTTTTACAATGCCAGTTTTCAAAATAAAGGAATTTTGCTTTCTGCACAGAGTAAATCTTACAAAATTATTCTGAAATGCTGCATGAAGCCCTAGGGAACAGTATTTTTGGATATGGAGCTGAGTGCAAAGTTGAAGTTCAAAAGGGACAAGTTGAACGAGGGTTACTATTATTAAAACTTGGCTGAGTTGGAACCTTATTTTTAAATTTGGTAAGTTTAGCTGGTCATTTGGAACCAGCATGGAGAGCAAGGTCAGTCGCTCTCTAGATATTTGTTTTTGTCTTTGTCATCAACCTGCTTGGTGTCCTTGGAGGAGACACTTCAAATAAAGTTCTTCATTTACGAAGTCAGAGTGGGTAGGGGTACAAAAGGAGTCCAGAAAAATGCAATATTTAATCAAGCCTTTATAATGCTTTGGTTACATGGTATACATTGTACTGTGCCTAATAAATGATGTTTAATCAGGAGGATGCTTATGAAAGGGCTGAGGAAATATGGTAATTAGCACTATGGGACCAGACATAATTAAGTACAAATGGTGCTTCAAGGTCATCTGGTCCTAACATTTGCTTCATGGCAGAAACAATTCCAACCATCAGATTGAGTCCTTTCATTTGATTCTGCTGATCATACTCAGTTGCCAGTGGGATGAGGAATGTGTTTGTGACTTAATATTGTGATATACTGTACTATATATAGCTGTATTTTTAAGGTCTTACCCTGTACCAGGCATTTTGCTATCCATGCTTTGTAGGTGTTAACTCATTTAATTGTCACAGTAGCTTTATGAGTAGAATTTAAAGATAGATATAGTGTTTACTGTTTTCGTACTAAATAATTGGTTATGTTAAAAATTGAAATAATTTCACACTTATATAGAAAAGTTACAAGAGTCGTACAAAGAAATTTTGTTTTCATCAAACCATTTGAGAGCAAGTTGCTGACATGATGCTCCATAACCCTGAATGCTATGTGTATTACCTGACCTCCAATGCCATGGATGGTACATTATAGCCATGGAATTGACAGACCCATTTAAGTCTGCCATCCTAATAGTGAAGAGAGTCAATCTGGGACCATATATTGGATTCACTGGTCGTATCTTTATAGATTCCTTTAGTCTGGATTAGTTCCTCATTCTTTTCTTGAGTTTTGTGATCTTGAACTTGTAAAGACTTTAGGCTGTTTTGTAGGATGTACATTAATTTGTGTTTGTCTAACAATTGCTCATGATTAGATTCAAGGTGTACTTTTTTAGAAGGAATATCACAGAATTGATGCTGTGTTCTCATTGTATTCTATCACATAGTACCCACAATCTTTTTTGTCTTATTGCTAGTAATAACCTTGATCCCTTGGTTAAAATACTGTCAGGTCCATCATAGAGATAGTCTCTTTCCCCTTTGTAATCACTCAGTGTTTTGTGGAGAGGTACTCTGATACTATGTAAATTTTCCATTCCCCATCAAACTTTCACCCACTAACTTTAGCATCCTTTGATGTTTCTTGGGTGAATTAATTATTACTACCATGATTACCAAATGAGGATTTTCTTATTATGTAATTCCTCCCATATTCATAAGATGGCATCCTGTTGTACGGAAAAGCTTTCTTGTGTGTGTATGTATGTATGTATGTCAGCATAGACTCATGGATTCCTTTCTTATTTAATGGTTTATGATTTATTGCTATCTTTATTTCGACCCTCACACAGTCCTAAATTGGCCAGTGGGAGCCTCTCTAAGTTGGCTTCTAAGTCCTTTTGATGTGTGCTCATCACTCTGTAAGCACTTCCTTACTATCTGAGACGACAAAATGCTCCAGGCTCATCATGTATTTTCTATGCCTCAGCCCTGGAATCAGCCATTTCTGCAAGGAGCCCTGATTTCCTTGGTTGTAGCAATCAGGATGTGGGTGCTAGGTGTGCTCATTACTACTGCACTGTCAGACCTTCTCAGTCCACAGAACTAGGGAGTATGTATATACACAGCTACTAGACTTGTTTCTATTAGTATTTATATAAATTGAAAATTTGAGTTAATGGGAATCTACCCCCAAAATCAAGAGCACATTGTATACACTGTATTTTAGCCAATTTGACAATAAATTATATTTAAAAAAATCTTGAGTTCATATCAACACTTCAAATTCAAATTCGGCAGAACAGGATTATAGTTTTTCTCCTGGCTCCCATTAGCCTCTCTGTGCTTACATATCTGACCAATATCCCCTGATCTTGCCAACCACCATCTCCATCCCTTCTAGATTTCTACTTTTCACTTTCCAATCTAATGCCTTTTAAATTGAATTTTTCATAAAGGATGAGAGGGAGGGAGAAAAGGAAGAAAGAATTTCTAATTTTTTAATTTTTAAAGCTGATGCTGGTAGACCTTGTTACCAATTCTTCCTTTGGTTTTCACTGAAAAGTGGGATCTCCAGCATGTATTTAAAACAAGTTATATTTCCTTCTAGCATGTTAATATTAGTGTAAACAGTTGCTCTAATTAGGATGCTTGTCTTTATATAGCAGAGACCCCAAATAATGGTGGTTAAGACAAGACAATTTTTTAAACACTAAACATTTATTGGTTAGGCCATGTTATAAGTGCCATATGTAAGTGTACAGTCTTGATAAGTCTAGATATTCTTAAATTTTTTTTAATGCTTATTTATTTTTGAGGAGAGAGAGACACAGAGTGTGAGCAGGGGAGGGACAGAGAGAAAGGGAGAAACAGAATCTAAAGCAGGCTCCAGGCTCTGAGCTGTCAACAGAGAGCCCCATGTAGGGTTTGAACACATGAACCATGAGGTCATGACTTGACCCAAAATCGGACACCTAACCGACTGAGCCACTAGAGTCTGGTAACTCTAGCTTCGTAAACAAATTCATATACAGTGTAACCTACGTTAAATGCCAAAACTGTTCTTTAGAGTTTTTATATTGCTTTATATAAATTATCACTCATTTTGGCTCAGTGGTGCTCCTCTTGCTTAAATTGGTATCTTAAAAAGATAAACATATTCATCAAATGTTAATTTTCTAAAACAGCTACATTTCACATAATTTACCCTGACAAAACTGTGGACTGTGAGTTTTCCGTGTCAAGTAGCATTTTGTGTGTTATGTTTTGTGGTTCATCAAACTGTAGTTATAAGATGCAGAATCATATAGCAATAGGAACCCAAACTGAGAAGGGGTTGGGACAGTTCAGAGAAGGCCAAACGCAGAGGAAAAACCCCTAGACTCCCAACATATTGCAAATATTTATGCGTCCTTTTTATGTAAAATGACTTCATATATTGAGACCACATCATGTACCCTTATGCTTATTGTGACATAACCAAATCACCTGGTAGACTTCTTGCCTAACATAAGGGGCTTTCAGAGTTTTGGAAGTATGCTCTCTGGCTTGGTATTCAGCTGACTGGAATGCTAGTATGGAATTTTTGTCAATGAGACCTTGCTTCGATTTTCTGTGCTTGCTTCCACCTTGCAGGACGGAAGCAACAGCACCAGCTTACACTGTGGTTCAAGTGTGTGACTAACTTAAGAGGGGTTTATGGCAGATGTGACGGACACCAGCGATTGTGTAGCCTGTGGTTTTCTAGCTTTTTGCAAGTAGTAGGTCCCTTTTCTGAAGAATCCATGCATGGAAGTCTTTTTTAATAGCTATAGCTAAAAGGTTAAGGTGAATCTAATTTGCTAATAACATGCTCAGGCCAGGCCCAGCTGGCCTCACCTCTCCTTCCAGACACCTGGGGTGTGCAGAGCACAGTTCTGAAGTCCCTGAGCTTGTCCACCTCACCCCCACTTGATAGTCGATAAAAACCTGGATGCCACCATAAAGTGACTTATCAGAAGTTAGACAGAAAACTTACATTGGAGATGAGATCCAATCCCTGGTTTTTGGACTCCCAAACAAGTGTTTCTTCCGTTAAACTAAGTTTTATTGCTATTCTACATGTTTCCTTTATTTTTAATAAGCTCCAAATAATAATAATAAGTTTTCTTTTTAATAAGCTCTATGGTGTACATAGAGGACATTATGCTTTTTAACTTATCATTCTTTTCTGTTCTCTTTGCTGGTGTGTATTCATTGTTTGTCACAAGAATGCGCAGTCTTGTGTGAATTGCTGCCACTCAAAACAACATGGCCAAGAGCTTTGTAGTCATAGCTGCTCAATATCTAACTTCCTAGTTCAAAACATCACTCTCATTCTGTTTTCCATTACTAATATTTCCATTACTAATATTCCTTACCTTACCATCTACTCATTTATAAAATCTAAGTCACCATAAATTATTTCAGTTGAACAAACTGGATGTTGTACTTTTTTCTAACAACAAACTAAAACTGAATGTCAGCTATATCTCCTTGTGTAGAATACTGTGAATACAGATAAATAAGATAAAAGATTCAGGCAGTCTTCCTTCTTCTTCTTCTCTCTCCTTTCTACCCCCACTGTCCTCTTGAGGCGTTCACAAACTATTGGGAAAGTGAGGTCCCAATAATGGAGTCAAACTCAACTGGACCATGAAATCTTTCTCACATATGAGTCTTTTCCCCCCTAATTTTATTCATTCAGTTATTTGTGGGTTTTGGTTAGAATGGTTCACCAACCATGCTCTCACGTTAGATTTGTTGCCCATCTCCTTGCTCTTATTATCCAGTGAATCAAAACTCAAGTCCTGATACAAGTGCTTAAAGACCTTCCATTATGTTCCCACCCACCTTCCCATCCCAATAAGAGCACATACCTTCTATTTCCTTCTTCCTTCCCTCCGTCCCTGAACCAGACTCTCCCTTCAAGTCCTGCTTTCTCCTTATGAATCACTCTTGGATCAGTGGTTTTCATATATTTTCCTTCATGCTTCATTTGGAAACATTAGTTTGTACATCCTTCAAAAAAAAAAAAACACCCAAAATCAATTCTGTAGAAATTTTTTATTAATCCAGTTCTACCAAACTCCACAAGTAAAAATGTCATAATCTTGGCCTTGCCTGAGAGTTTCCACAGACTCATTAGGAAGTAATATGACCTTTTATTTTGACATTTGTCCTGTTGAGTCTTTAAATTTTTTAAAATTTATTTATGGAAGTTGAAATAAAAAGTCCCATGAAAATATTGTATCTTGTGTAAGGATATTGATTGCAGCATTGTTGACAATATTATAGTTACAAACTTTGTGAATTATGTGACTGATCATGATTTTCATTTTGCACTGGTCGCCAGGAAGCTCAGAGCAAAATGTGTGGCTAATGAGAGTAGTTAGATGTTCACAGTATTTGCTGATTTTTCAACTTTTAACCTTTATTTTTCTTCCCTACATCCCTTTGCCTTCTAATTTCCTCTTATTTTTGTTTAATCTCACCATAAGTAATTTTTTCTACATGTGTTTATAAACCACCTTAATTCACTTTTGGAAAAAGTGTAGCAAAACAAAACACAGTTGCTTATTAGACTTAGATTTAAGTAGATTAGTTAAATGTAAAGAAAGCATGTGATTCTTGACATTCTGTGTGGCTTCAACTCAAGTATGGGATTCCAGTGTGCACTCAGGTATGTTGGCCAAAGAGCCAAAGAGAAGACGTTTTAAATGTAAAGTAATAGTCTTTATTTAAGATGATTTTAGAGAATTTTTGCAGAGTGTGTAAGAAGGCTGTTTGTTTCTATATGGAGCTTTAATTTTTGTATTTTTTTTCTTTCAAAATCTGCTTTAAATGATGCTTTGCCTTTGAAAGAGCTAGTTGTATCACTTACAAAGTTGTACTTGATGATCAGTACCCACATTTGCTTTTGAAGTTGGCATATACATTTGCATTTTCTAAAACCTGTCTTCTAGTGCTGTAGTCTGTACTGTTGTAAATTCAAGTTTGTGGTCTCATGATGTCGAGGAAACTGCAGTTGGAAAAGTAACTGTGTTCTGTCGATGCTAGTCAAAATGACCAATAGTGTTTCATTGAAAAAAGCAGCTGATAAGCAGAAATTTTAGGGAATGATTAGGTTACTTGAGACTGAAAAAAAAAAAGCCTTAGTCCACAAGCACTTATATAGAGAGAGTGTGCACAGTAATGTAAGGACTTTCTTGCTACACGTGATTTATAGCAAGTAAGTTATATCAGATGGTATCTCTAAGAAGATTTTCTACATTTGCATGCCCAAGAGCAACTAGAAATAATGACTTTAATTATTCAGTAAATGATAGGCATTAAAAAGTCTAACCTTATCCAATGAACACTGTTTGGAGCCAGAAACAAAATTATCAATATCCCACGAGCTCTGCTATTAGACTGCGTGGGTCAGATATTGGGTCTCGGAAGTATGCTGCCCAGTGAGCACTGACAAACAATTATTTTTGGAACCCTGGGCTGTTTTCAGTGGTATAGAAAATGGTTCAGCTAATATCTGAGATAGAGATCGTGATGCTGGTGATGATGGTGATGGTAACATAAGGCGATCAGCATCTATATAGCCTTCTTCCATGCCAAACACTGTGCTAAGCATTTTACATTTGTTACCTCATTTAATCCTAACATCAACCCTATGAGGTAGACTTTATTAAATTCATTTTTACAGATGAGGAAATAAAAGGTTATGGAGTTTAATTGACAGGGTAGGCTAACTGCCCCTAATACTTCACCATTGTGTTGCTGTGTAACACAATCAAGGTCTAATTTTCTCCAATGAAATGAGGGCCCAGGAGAGGATGCTCTGCTCCATGCAGCCTTTTGAGTGCAGGTGCTTTCCATCTAGTGGCTCTGCTGTCCTTAGGGCTCCAGGGTCCACCCCGGGATCTTCTGCCCCTGGTGGGAGCTGAGATTAGTGAATGTGTAGAGGAGGAGTGACTTTTTACATGCTGTGTCTGGGGGTGACACACGTCACTTTCACTCATATTTCATGAGCAAGGACTTGGTAACACAGCCACACCTAATTTCAAGAAAGCCTGGTACTTAGGTGGTTCTGGGCAGAAGAGGACACAGTCATGACAAGCGTCTAGACAGGGTCTGTTGTAAGAGGTTGGACCAGGGGCATATATCTGCTAAGAGGTAGAGCTGAGATGCAAATTCAATGCCCTCCTCTTCAGTAAACATGCTACAAGGACCCATAAAGCAAATACCCCTCTCGTGAAGGAGCAAAATTACATTGTTGAGCTTAAGGTTTATGTTATAATTTGAACTAAGAAAGGGACCTAAATTAGGTAAAATTTACTGCTGTTATGAGGAGAACATTAATTGCTTCTATGAAATCAGCTTAAAAAGGTCAAAGGTCAAACAGGATTTCAAGAAGGGTTTTTTAGTGTCACTAAGAATCTGACAGGCTACAGGCAGCCTCGGGGAGACCTCCTGCCTTAAATAATGAACTCTAGGACTCCTTGTTATATTAGTGGCAGAAGGCATTTCATGGAGAGCATTTGGCTAAATTCATTCACAAGGGGACACATGTCTCCAATGATAATTCAATCACAAATGGCGAGAGAAATGGGTAATTTTTGTTAACAATAACAACAAAATTATGCAGTCACAAATGGTAAAAGAAATGGGTAGATTTTGTTAACAAAACCACAAAATAGTTATGTCTGTGTATTAAATATGTACATGTGTAGCAGATTGAACCAAATGAAAAGACCACTGTTTGATGATTTTGATTTACAGAAGGGCTATTTCACGTGGTTCAACCTAATATTTATAGGAAATGAGTGTCTACGTTAACTGGTAATCTGTAGGTACAGTATTTCATAATGCAAGCTCAGTGCTTATCATGTAGTTGAATTTTGCCCATAGGAAATTCCAAGTTAAAATGACCCCCAGATACATTACTTAGGGAGAAGGCGCAGCCTCTGCCGGCCAGGCCAACTAGTAGCCTTCTTTGTGAACAGTTGGACCAGGATCTCTTGAGGTGGAAGTGTGCTTACCCCTCCTTTCATTTCTATGGTGGAGATTTGTCACTGTTCCAGAAATGCCCTACTTTATCCCCATTAGTCAGTTTGGTTGTTTGAAAGCAGCTTTTATGTGTGAATGTTTCAAAGTGAAATTGTCCAGCAAATGACTACCAGATAACAGCACCTTGTTTGCTAGCCGAGTGTAAAGCTGTGATATCCTAAGACAGAGAACGGAGAAGTTTTGATGAAGAGGAGTGATGTGTTGGCAGTTTGGGGCATCAGAAGTCCTAGGCTGTGGGCAGTTTGAGGATGCTGTGACTGAAGATTTGGAGCCACTGGATGGAAGAAGGGACAGAGAAGGGGAACTGGAGTGTTATCGGAGATAAGCCCGATCTCAGTTTTGCACCGGGCGTGTTTTACAATGGCTGCAGTGTCACAGGACAACTTACTTTCTATAGCTTCTGTACCTGCTGATTCTGAAAATCTCCTATGTGTTATAAACAGTTTCTGAAGTGTGATGTACTGATAGTTCCAGCCTGAATAGCTAAAATGACATCTACTTCTAACTCCAGGGAAATAGAAAAGCCTGTGTGGAGAGAGGTAAAGTACCTGGTGACGAGTGGTTCGAAAGGTAAATAATTATTGGCCACATTTCCTGTGTTTTCCTGATTTCATATATTCTCTTCTGTTGTCCTCAAATTGTTCTCTTATCCCCCACCACTCAGCTTTTCCTTTTAACTCTCCAAAATTGACAAATGATATTGGGGTCTCTTAATGTTTGAGTGCTCAGTCCTTGACATCTTTTTAAAAGTTTATTTTAGAAGGAGAGTACGCACATGTGCACATGAGGGAGGAGGGGCAGAGAGGGAGAAAGAGAATCTTAAGCAGGATCCATGCTCAGCATGGAGCCCAGTGTAGGCTCGGTCCTGTCACCCTGGGAGCATGACTTGAGCTGACTTTAAGAGTCAAAAGCTAGGGGCCCTCCGGGTGGCTCAGTCAGTTAAGCATCCGACTTCGGTTCAGGTCATGGTCTCGCGGTTTGTGGGTTCGAGCCCTGCATCAGGCTCTGTGCTGACAGCGAGCTCATAGCCTGGGGCCTGTCTTTGGATTCTGTGTCTCCCTCTCTCTCTGACCCTCCCCTGTTCATGCTGTCTCTCTCTCTGTCAAAAATAAATAAAACATTAAAAAAATTAAAAAGAGTCGAAAGCTCATCCAACCAAGTGCCCCCATCCTTGACACCTTTTATTCCTCTATTTTTATTCCCTTGGGAATCTCATTACGTCTCATGGGTTTAAAAATAAACTGTTAGCTTAAGAGTCTTGAACTTATATATTTATTTCAGATTTCTCACCTTTATCTTCTGATTCAACTGTCTGACTTGGGTGTCTGTCTTCATTGTCTAGTAGACATGTCAAATGCAACACAAACTGCATTTCAAACTTTCTCCATTGCCTACCTCTTTTCAATAGATGACAATTCCATCTTTCTGATTGCTTCAGGTCAAAAATCTTGGGAAATATGCTTGCATCCTTTTTTTTTTTTTCCTCATACTGCACATGCCAAAATGTCATTTAATAATACCTTGAAAATACTTCCAGAGTTCTATTGAGACAGTATAATCTGTTTTCTGTGTTCCTGTGGTGGCTCCTATCTGTTCTCCTGTTTTTCTTTCCACCCAAAGCCCTTCTCTGCCCAGTGCAGTGCTCCCTAGGGCACTCAGAGGGAAAGCTGACATTCTTACAATGGCCCCAAGATCCTATGACCAACCCTACCTCACTTCCCCATCAGCTCTTGTAACTCATCCTTCCCTCCTCCTCCTCCTCTCATTCCACTCTAGCCATATGGCTTCCCTGATGCTCCATGGCCAGGATGGGCATAGTCTTACCTTCGGGTCTTCCTGCTGGCTGCTCCTTCTGCCTCCAGACTTACACATGGGTAATTCCCTCACCACCTTCTAGCTTTTGCTGAAATTTCATCTTTTCAATGAAGCCTACTCTGGCTACTTTGGAGAAAGCTATAACTCTTCGCTCTGTCCTCGCTCTACAAATCTCCTACCTGGCTTTGCTGTGTTCCGTATATCTACCACCTTCCAGTATGATATGCTAATACATTATATACCTTGTAATCTACCTTTTTATATGTGTAAGTTTTGGAATCTGCCTATTGTCATTAGAATTTAAGGATCATAAGGATATAGAGTTTTTTTGTTTCTTTCTGATGCTCCTAAAATGAGACTGGCACATAGTAAATGCTCAATAAATATTTGTTGACTGATATATTTATTATGTGGAGGTTAATTATGTAATAAATATTTGAATGAAATCATCATACACTTTGTGTGAAACTCATTGAATACTTTCTTTAGGAATTCTATAGAAGTCAAGAAAACAATGGCCTGTATTAGTTATTCAATGGGAAACTTTAAAAGGACAATGCCTTCAGTGAGTGTTTAAACTTGAACTTTGACTTCTGCCTCTTTTAATGGTGGACTAGATAATTTAGAACAACACTTGTTGAAATTGACTAAAAAACCTTGACCAAATATTTTAAAATCTTTTAAAAAGCACCAAGAACTGACAAAATAGTGAAGAATTATCTTACCTAGACCTGTGAGAAGACAGAAATACATAACACAAGCCTGGCATTTGGGATCACTGTTGCTTTGTGGGAACATTTGCCAACCCGGCACAGGTAGCTGGGCACTGCTTGTGATATCCTCAGAGTGCAGGCGGCCCGGAAGTAGAGTTCAGTGATACCAAGAGTGAGGGTCCATGGGAACACTAATTGAGGATATGGCACCAAAAGGCTGCACCCTAGGAATGAGAGTGAACCAGACAAAAAGTAACCCGTGCATGGATTCCAGGCAGGCTTCCACAGGCTCCCAAACTTCCAACCTTGAAATTGGACCAAGTGCACTAGCAATCTAGGATCTACCTGAGCTCCTAGCAGAAGCAAAGGAGTCTTCTCTTAGAAGAGGACAAAGGTCACCTTCAGCCTCAAACTATTCCTGTAAGGTTGTTTTTCTTTTTTCAATAATTGTGTCCACAACACTGTAAAAGATAGCAGAGAGAGACAAGAAAACATGAGTGAGAACCAGAATAAACATAACAGACCACCAGAACAGGTCCATGGGACATCTGGAGAGTGGAATTACCAGAGGCAGACCAACATAAACCATGTTTATTATGCTTATGGAGATAAAACGCAGTCTTAAATGTTTCATGAAGAAACTGGAAACTATAAAAAGTGATACTTCAAATTTTAGAGAGCGAAATAAAAATTCTAAAGTTGAAATATATAGTAATCAAACTGGAAGTGTTTTCTTCCCCACTAATGTTCTCTAACAATGAAATAGTCTTTGTTAATAGTCTTTGTTGAAATAATGCAGTGTTGGTGAATATTTCCTCTCCTTTTTTTTTTTTTTGAAAGAGAGCACAGGGGTGCCTGGGTGGCTCAGTCGGTTAAGTCTCCGGCTTCTCAGGTCAGATCTCACGTTTGTGGGTTCGAGCCCCGCGTCAGGCTCTGTGCTGACAGCTAGCTCAGAGCCTGGAGCCTGCTTCCGGTTCTGTGTTTCCTTCTCTCTCTGCCCCTCCCTCTCTCATGCTCTGTCTCTCTCTGTATCAAAAATAAATAAAACATAAAAAAAAATTTAAAAAAAAAGCACAAGTGAGTGAGGGGCAGAGAGAGAAGGAGAGTAGGAGAGAGCGAGAGCAAGAGTGAGAGCGAGAGAGAGAAGTAGGGCTCACACTAAGCGGGGCTTATGCTCAAGTGCTGGTGAATATTTCTATTTTATTTTCAAGTTTTCTTTTTCTTATGCTTTTATCTAACCCTGGATTTTCCCCAGTATTTTTCTGGCTCAAGTTTAAGGTGAGAAATAAAGCAATTGTTGATTATGTTTTCATTCTCAACATTACATTTTCATTCTCAGTGGTCCTTTGTGGCAATTTAGTGATAGTTGCTTGTTTAGGATACTTTGTGTTTTGTTTTTGGTTTAGAACTGTTCTGTGGTTGTTCTTTTTATATTTAGACATAAGAGGATTTTTATTTTTGCTTTTTGTTTTTTTTTTTATTGCGGTATTTCCTGTGAGATAACCAAATTTAAACATCTATGACCCCCTACAAATAATAGTTTCGGAACAAGGTTTTCTTAAATCTTCTTACATTTTCTCCTTTGACAATTGGTTAACTTAGTCATCTGTGAGACTTTTAAGAATAACAGGATTTTAGAGAAGAGGAACTGAAGCCAGAATTTAAGCCCCTCACACCTCATTTTAGAGAGTCCTGTGGTTTTAGAGATGCTGAGCATTCCAGATTGGTCTAATTGTTGATATCAGACTCACAGCTGACTTATGTCATTGATATCAGAAGGCTCAACAAAGCAATTCTCTTGTCCTTTGAAGGCATTTGTTTAACTGTGGTACTGGTTATTACATTTTCAGAGAGTCTTATAACCCTGAGATTGCACATTTGAAAGAGAATGTTCTGGAAGAAGACACACCAGATGGCATAAAGGGGAAAAAGCCAATCTAATCTAAAATGTGGTAATAAATGAATTTTATTTAATTAGTATGCTAATGATTAATAAGAAAGTCAATACAACTGACACCAAAGATATATTAGACATGTATTATAATAAACACTCTGATTTGTGCTGCTATATGCTGTCAGATTGATGTATCCCTGCTTGTGTTTTATGTGACACAAGAGTAAAGAAAGAAAAGTACCTATTGTCGCCAGGCATACAAGGAATGGTTGCTTTATATTTGAACAACTTCCGTCTTACTTCCTGAGGAGCAGCATTGTAGTAGCCAAGTGCCCTGAAGGATTTGTTCCAACAGCAAGAGTTTCCAGGTAGAGCCAGTGATTGAGCCAGGTGAGTGGCACCTTTGTGGTTGTAGGTGTTCTGTGTGTTTGCAGATCAAATTCCCCATCAGTGGCCAAGGCTTAAAGAGCAGAGTCTTGCTCCCAGAAGGAAGGGATTTGAAACAAAATAAATCAGAATTTCGGGCCCAGATGAGTGGGCTGGGTTTCAGATGAGGGTGCCTGCTCACTGTGGGAGGAAGAGGGAACCTCAGGGCAGATCAAGAAGGCAGAAGTGCAGCCCCACAGATGAGAAGAGCACAACTGGGGCTTCTAAGAGGAGCTTTCACCAGGGGTCTCCAAGCTGGGACCGTTCATCCTGGGGACTGTGCATGTGATTCATTGGAGCAAAGAAGAGAAATACTAATGCTGCCATTTATATTTGTTTTCATCTCAGTCTTAAAAAAAAAAATCATACTATGTATGTCTTATGTAGCTAATATAGTACTATAATATAACTTGTGTGTAATTTTCATGTAAGTAAAGGTACATAAACAGGGGTGCATGCTTAATAATTTTTGCTAGTGGGGTGTTAATGCCTTATGCCTAGATGCAGGGAGAGTAGCTAATCCAGCTTTGTACAGGTATATAGGGTTGGCTCAGAAATCCAATGGGGCTGAACCTGCAGGTGATGGGCTGCTCAGTCAGTGCTGAGAGGTGAGCAGAGTAAGCAGGCCTCCCCTGGGCTGTAGGGGTGCAGGGGAGGGCTGACTCCGGGGCCCATGGCTGTTAGTTCCCATCACCCTCACGTGGCATGTCTGTAAATGGTAAGATGTGAGGAGAAAACCAGCACCTTGGAGCAGGCAGGGGGGCAGGGACAGGCACCTTCTGTCGAGCCGCTGGGACCCCTGCTGGGCCCCCCACCCCCGCCAGACTCTGGAGTGCCTCCCCGACAGCAGTCAGTCGAGTGCAGCCCCGGATTGGATCCTGAAGCAGCTTAACAAAGGCTCTGAGTCTTCACCACAAGTTCTTAGTGCACTGGAGAGAACAGGGCGCTGAGGAGGACCTGCCCCGCTGTCCGCGTGCTCTGCCCCAGGGCACACTCGGGGTCCTGGGATCCCAGGAGGGCAAGGACTGGCAAACTTGGAGAATCATGCACAGTTTTCTTGACTTAAGCCCTTCCTCCCTCCCTTCTTTTCTCCCTCTCTCCTTCCCACCACCCCACCCTGCCTCCCTTCTGTCCTTTCTCTCTCCCCATTTCCTCCCTTTATTCCTTCACTTCCTCTTTCCCTCTCTCTTTTTGTTGGTTTTGACAGGATCTAGTGCTTTACTCCTTTATTTTTATATGAGAACTTTTAACAACTAGCAAAATATCATTTATAAACTTGATAGTATGATCTTTTATTCTTTTGGATATTAGCAACTTAACAGAAATACACAAATCTCTTTAGATATCTTTTTTTCAGAACTGCATTTTAATCTTTTTTAAATTAATTATTAGCAAAAAACACTTAAATTACTATTGTCCTTAAAAACTCACAGTGACCATTTTTCCAGTTTTATTGAGAAAAATGGACATACACCACTGTCTGTGCCAATTTAAGGCATGCAGCATGATGGCTTGATTTACATATATTGTGAAATGATGGGCACAATAGGTTCAGCTAACATCCATTCATCTTCTCATATAGATACGATAAAAAGAAAAATAAAAAAAAGTGGTTTCTTGTGATGAAAATTCAGGATTTACTCTCAGTAACTTTTCTGTATATCATGCAGCTGTACTAACTATAGGCATCATGCTGTGTGTTACATCCCTAGTAGAACTGGAAACTTGAGCCTTTTGACCCGCTTCCTCCAATTCCCCTTCTGTCTACCCTCCACAGCTGGTAACCGCAAGGCTGATCTTTTTTTATATGAGTCCCCCCCCCCCTCCCCCCAAGATTCTACACATAAGTGAGAACATACAGTATTTGTCTTTTTTGTCTGGCTTATTTCACTTAGGATAATGCCTTCAGGGTCCATTCATGTTATTGCAAGTAGTAGAATTTCCTCGCTTTTTATGGCTGAATAATATTCCATTATATATATACCACAACTTCTTTATCCATTTACGTATTAATGGACACTTAGGTTGTTTCCATGTCCATGTTAGTTATTGTAAATAATCCTCCTACAAAAATGGGGGTGCAGATATCTCTTCCTGTTAGTGTTTTTATTTCCTTTGGATATATTCCCAGAAGTGGAATTGCAGGATCGTGTGATAGTTCTGTTTTTTAGTTAGTTGAGGATTCTCCATAATTTTTTCCATGGTGGCTGCACTAGTTTACATTCCCACCAAAAGTGCACAAGTGTTCCCTTTTCTCTACATCCATGCCAGATTTTTTCCTTTCTTGTCTTTTTGATCAGGGCCCTTTTAACAGGCACGGGGTGATAGGTCATTGTGATTATAATTTACATTTCTCTAATATCCAGTGGTGTTGAACATCTTTTCATGTACTTGTTGGCCTTTCATGTATTGTGTGGAGAAATGTCTATCCAAATCTTTTGCCCATTTTTTAAAAAAATGTTTTTTTATTTAATTTTGAGAGACAGAGAGAGACAGTGCAAGCAGGGAAGGGTCAGAGAAGAGGAGATAGAGAATCTGAAGCAGGCTCCAGGCTCTGAGCTAGCTGTCAGCACAGAGCCTGATGCGGGGCTCAAATCCATGGACCGTGAGATCATGACCTGAGCCGAAGTCAGACGCTTAACCGACTGAGCCACCCAGGCGCCCCTTTTGCCCATTTTTTAACTGGGTTATTTGTTTTTGTTTTTGGTGTTTTGGGTTTTTTAAAATATTGGTTTTATTTTATTTTATTTTATTATTTTTGCTATTGAGTTATATGAATTTTAACATGTTTTGAATAGTAACATCTTATCAGATACATGGTTTCTAAGTTTTTTCTTCCATTGTATAGGTTATGTTTTCATTTTGTTAATGGTTTCTTTTGCTGTGCAGAAGCTTTTTAGTTTGATATAGTTCCATTTGTTTATTATTTTATTTTGTTGCTTGCGCTTTAGGTGTCCTATCCAAAAATCATTACCAAGACCCATGTCAAGGAGATTTGTTCCCATGTTTTCTTTGAGGTGTTTCATGGTTTTGGGTCTTATATGTAAGTCTTTAATCCACTTCAGGTTAATTTTTGTGAGTGGCATAAGTTTTGGGTCCAGTTTCATTCTTTACATGTGAGTAATCTTATTATCTCCACCACCATTTATTGAAAAAACTGTCTTTTCTCCATTCAGTAGTTTTGGCTCACTTGTCAAATATTAGTTGATTATATGCTTGGCTTTATTCTGGGTTCTTGGTTTGGTCCCATTGGTCTATTTGTTTTTATGCCAGTAGCATGCTGTTTTGAGAAATCTAGCTTTATAGTATAAAAATCAGGAAGTGTGGTGCCTCCTACTTTGTTCTTCTTTCTCAGGATTTCTTTGACTATTCAAGGTCTTTTGTGATTTCATATAAATTTTAGGAAAATTTTTTTAGCTTCTATAAAAGATGCCATGGAAATCTTGATCGGGATGGCATTTCTGAACCTATAGATCGCCTTCAGCAGTATTGACATTTTAACAATATTAGTATCTCTTTTTTTAACCTTTTCTAATCCAGAACACAGGATACTTTTCCATTTATTTGTGTCTTTTTTGATTTTTTAAATCAGTATCTTGTTGTTTTTAGAATAGAGATCTTTCACCTTTTTAGTTAAACTTACTTCTAAGTGTTTTATTGTTTTTGATGCTCTGTAATTGGGATCAATGTCTTTATTTCTTTATCAGAAAACTTGTTAGTGATGATGACTGTTTTTAACTTACCATTGTTTTAACCATTGTCACAGTTGCCAGTCCAATTTAGACTTTTAGTACCATGGGCTCTGAATCAACAACTTTTATCTTATCTATATCTTTATGTCTGGTGTTTGCAACGTAGAAAACAAAGCATCATTCTGGCAATCAGTGTCTGGAACCTCAGGATAAAGTCTGGGAAGGCTCAGAGAGACAAAATTAGCATTTATTTACAGCACCTGAGAATAAACTGGCCAGTCAGAATATGGTAACACTGTGTCATGGTGCATTCAGTAAATATTTATTGAGTATCTCTTACACGCTAGGCACAATGCCAGCTCCTCCAGCAGTTGAGGAGGAGATATAGGGCAATATAAGATATGTTATCAGACCTTTTTTTTTTAAGTTTAATTATTTATTTAGAGAGAGAGAATGGAGGTGGGGCAGATGAAGGGGACTGAGGATCTGAAGATGGTTCTGTGCTGACAGCGCACAGCCCAACATGGGCTTAATCTCACAAACCATGAGATCATGACCTGAGTTGAAATCAAGAGTCAGATGCTTAACTGACTGAGCCACCCAGATACCCCTGTTATTAGATCTTAAGAAGCTTATAATGTGGTTGGGTGATAAACCATACATATCTATAAAGTTAACTAACAGTTCAGTATGTAAGTGCCAATTATGTATTACAGACGATAAGACTTTAAGAGCTCAGGAGTCTTTTTTTTTCTTTTTGTTTTTTCTATCCTTTAATCTTTCACCTTTTCAAATGTGTTCATAGTTGTTTAGACAATAAACTATGGGGACGACATCAAAATAAAACCTGCCTGGTGAAGGAAACAGTCAGCCAAATTAGAAGGCAACCTACAGAATGGGAGAAGATATTTGCAAATGACATATCTGATAAAGGGTTAGTATTGAATATACATAAAGAGCTTACAAAACTCAACACCCAAACACCAAACAGTCCAATTTAAAAATGGGCAGAAGATGTGAACAGACATTTCTCCAAAGAAGATATCCAGATGGTCAACAGACACATGAAAAAGATGCTCATCACCACTTATCAGGGAAATGCAAATCAAAGCCACAGTGAAATATCACCTTACGTTTATCAGAATGGCTAAAAAAACAAACAAAAAAAATCACACAAGAAACAACAGGTATTGGCAAAGATGTGGAGGAAAAGGAACCCTCATGCACTATTGGTAAGAATGCAGACTGGTGCAGACACTGGAAAACTGTATGGAATTTCCTTGTAAATGTTAAAAATAGAACTGCCCTACCACCCTATAATCACACTACTGGGTATTTATCTAAAAATATAAAAACATCAATTCAAAGTGTTACGTGCTGCTCTGATGTTTATAGCAGCATTATCTATAATAGCCAACATAGTGACTCAGCGCAAGCATTCCCTGGTTAATGAGTGGATAAAGAAGATGCGGTCTATGTGTATATGATGGAATATCAACCAGCTAAAAGAAGGAACGAAATCTTGCCATTTGCAGTGACATGGATGGAGCAAGACAGTAATACGAAGTGAAATAAGTCAGATAAAGACAAATACTATACGATTTCACTCAGGTAGAATTTAGGAAACAAAACAAATGAACAAAGAAAAAAAGAGACAAATTAAGAAACAGACTCTTCACTATAGAGAATAAACTGATAATTTATCAGGGAGGTGGGTGGGGGATGGGTGAAGTAGGTGATGGGGATTAAGGAGTGCACTTGTCATGATGAATACCAAATGATTAAGATAAAAATTTAAAAACAAAAGTCACATACTGAGGTATAATTTACATTCAGTAAAACTCAACCTTGAAAAAAATAAATGGGGTCAGTTTTACATTCAGTAAAACTCAACGTTAAAAGTAAATGGGAGCCAATTGGTGGCTCATTTGGTGAAGCATCTGACTTTGGTTTTGGCACAGGTCATGATGTCACCATTTTGTGAGTTCGAGCCCTGTGTTGGGCTCCTCCATGCTGATGGTGCAGAGCGTGCTTGGGATTGTCTGTCTCCTTCTCTCTCTGCCCTTCCCCCACTAAATAAATAAATAAATAAATAAAGGACTAATTTAATTGGGGGATAGGAGGGTTTCCTCAGAAATCAACATTTAACCTGAGATCTGTGAGATGGTTTGCGATTAGCCAAGCATAGGGGGAAGGGAAGTATATTCCAGAGAAAGGCCATAGTAGCACGCATATGCGTCTTTAGGAAGGAATACACATGCATGTGCTCTGAAGAGGGGACTGCATGTGGTTAAGTCCGGAGTGGAGAATGTGCTGGGCATCCTGAAAAGTCTAAGGATCGAAACCAGGGTCAGTGTGTCTGAGGCTGAGGAGCAAGGTGATGATTTGTGTCAGTGAAGTTTGTGAGGGAGGCTGGAGTCTGATTATGCAGAAACTCTTAGGCTATTGTATGAGGGTTCTCCAGAGAAACAGAGCCAGTAAGATATATATGTTTAAAATATATACACACATGCACACATATAATATATACACACACACATATATCACTAAACTGTGGAGGCTGAGAAGTCCCATAATCTTCCAGCTGCAAGCCAGAGACCAGAAAACTGATGGTGTAGTTCAGTGTGGATATGAAGGCCTGAGAACCAGAAGGACTGATGGTGCAAGTCCCAGTTGGAGGGCAGTAGATCAGTGTCCTCCAGATCAGGCAGAGAGAGAGAGAGAGAGAAAGAGAGAGAGAGAGAGAGAGAGAGAGAGCGCGCGAGCGTGCACGCGAGAGAGAGCGTGCATTCTTTGTCCACATTTTGTTCTGTTTAGGCATTCAATGGGTTCGATGACACCCACCCAAACTGAGGAGGGCAGTCTGCTTAACTCAGTCTACCAATTCGGATACTAATATCATCCGGAAACACCTTCACAGACACACCCAGAGTAACATTTAGCCAAATATCTGAGTATTCTGTGGTCCAGTTAAGGTGACACATAAGATTAACTATCACAATTTATATCACAGATTATATTGCAGTGCATTGAGAAATCATGAAGGTAGTATGCAGGCAGGCAAGAGACACAAATAGGTTTGCATTTTCTTTCTTTTAAAAAGATGTCTATTTATTTTGAGAGAGAGGGGTGGGCAGGGCAGAGAGAGAGAGAATCCCAAGCAGGTTCCATGCCATCAGCACAGAGCATGATGCAGAGCTTGATCCCAAGAACTGTGAAATCATGACCTGAGCCAAAATCAAGAGTTGGACACTTAACCCAGTGAGCCACCCAGGCACCCCTAGATTTGCATTTTCAAAAGTTACTTCTGGCTGCTGTGGGTAAACTTGATTAGAAATGGGCAAAAGAAGAGATGGGATATTCATTCAGAGTTTCTTTTTCAGAATATATCTCTTTTTGCTGCTTTGGAATCCATCTTTCCAAGGGTATTCTTTGTTATTATTTTATTGTACAATAGAAGTTTTGCTAAGTATAGTAAATAGGTAGTAAATATCAATTAATTCCAAATTCTAGCTTCTGTGGTATTTATTTGTGTTTAGGAACCAAAGTTATAAGTGGAGTTTTTGTGATAATATTGATCTTATCTGTAGTTCATGGCTGCCATCAAATAATTCTGGACACTTGTGACATACATATTATAGGCTTTACTGTCCATATGATACACATTCCGACATTGCCTCAGTATTCTCCTTGTATATTGAAAATGTCAGACAAAACAAATTTCAAAGTTCCTTTTATCTCTACTGCTGTTAGGAGATTTAGAAAATAGTTCAATAGCACTGATGTTGAATGAACAGGTAGAAAGTGCATATTGTTTAAGCCTCTTGTGTTTAGGACACAGAATTGTGCATGGCACATGGTAGGTGTTCAGCATTGATAAGTGAACCATGAATGACAGATTTTCTGCATAACAACCAGGCACATTATAGGTAATGGAAAAATACTGGCTGAATTCAGTGGAATATCCTGGAAACTAGAGAAGAATGTTAAATTGATGACTTAGAATAAATGTGTTAATATTATGCATATTTAACACTTAATATCGAATGTTTCCATAGAGCCAAATTATATGTAAAACTCTTGACATGTTTTTTCATCTGTTTCACTTAGTTTTCCTACACCTCAAAAAATGTTTTTGTTTGTTTGTTTGAAACTAAACCCAATGGATTAAACCATCTGCCTACAGTTTTTAAAATGAAAAAATTATTTTCTCCCAAATGAATGAGATATCCTAGACTGTAAACCCTTAGAGGGCAAGAATTAATATTTTCATGTTATTTAATATTCTTAAGAGGAAAATGCAAACCCATGCACTCAGGAGACACTAATAAACACCAGCTAATTATGATTAAGCCTCTTGAAACCAGGCTTAAAATAATTTTTTGTTTTTCTGTGTGTCAAAATATTATCTATATTTAGCAACACAAAAAATTTTAAAAGCAGATAGTTCTTTGTTTTCCAGATTGTCAAAATATTATCTGTATTTAACAACACAAAATTAAAAAGAAGTCCGCACATCTTCTAAATGGCTTTTATTAAAATGTGTAGGTAAAACTCAAAGTTTCTTCAATCTCTGGGATTTCATAATTGTTTCCAGTGGTCTTGTCTTATCAGTGGTTTATTTATAATCTCAATCAAAGTCAGACTTAATTTATAGCTTCTTACAAGAATTTTAAGATAAATGTAAAGGTGCTTGTGGTATAAATGTCATTCAACAGAAAACTGCTCTAAATGCTTATAAAGCATTTTTGGAGAAATAATCATAGGCAGTAAGAATAGGAATTTGGACATCCCTGCTCTGTTAATGATCTGCATTTAATGATCTCAGATTCTAGCTTTTGGCCAGTTCTAAACAGATGCTCAGAGCACTGGGATATAGGATTCCATTTCTACTGTAACGACAATGGCTGGGTAAGGCAACTAACATTTCTAAAGCATCTGCTATGAGCTGGGTGCTTTGTATATTGAGGCATTTAACCCTCAGAACAACTCTATGATAATCTCTCTCATTTTGAAATGAGGAAACCAAGGCAAGGAGAGATGGCAGCAGTTTCCCAAGGACACACAGATGGTAAGTGGAAGTTGGTATGCTGCCACCAGACTGCCACAAAAGCTGTGTGCTCCCAGCACACTGGGCTGGCTCTCTTGATGTCATCCACTGGAACACTCAGAGCAGTTTTGGCCATTCTGCCATGACTACTTGAGGCATCAGTGGGCAAGGAGATTATTTTATCATGGAAAATTCTGGAAAAGAAGAGCGTAGCCTATAGAAGAATTTTCTGTGAACTCTAACAACAGAACCATCATTAAATGTGAATATGAATGGGGCTCCGACTTAGAGCAGAATATAGTTTAATGCCATTTATTAGCCATTTATCTATATTTCCAATTTTCTTTACAGATTACCAAAGAATTGCCCACAGTACCTTTCTCACATTTAAACTCATTGTTATGTTCTCTCTAGGTCTAATCTCTCTGTAAATACCACTAACCTTCATCTGGAAGCTGTAAAATGTAGCCATGAAATGTTTAAGTATAAAATGTTTGAGGCAAAGGATATAAAGAAAATATTATCAAGAGCACAATTTGCACAATTTCTTATGGATGAGTCTGCTACTGTTCCCTGCCTCCTTCCAACTTTTTAAATGATCAAAACCTGAGAAACCAGAAAATATACGTCACTTTGACAAAATCTGTTTTGAGAAATTCACATAAAGACGTGTTTTAATTAAATAATAAAACATTTTAAATATAAAGAATGAAGCTGATGGATTAGTAACACTATCTCACAACTAGTGATTGTTGTCATAACATCTTATTTCAGTGAGGTAGTTTTTCATCTAATACTCAATAGTGTGTGTGTGTATGTGTGTATCTACACAAAAGGGGTAGAAAGTGTACACATCCCAAACTCCCCAAAGGAGCTTCACTGTCAACTTTGAAATCTCTACTTGCCTCTTCCCAATCAGAAGTTCTCATTGCCATGAATTTCTGGTTAGCATTTCATTGCTTTTATTTATATTTTCTCACATATCTTTATATCCCTTACTAAGATACCATCTAATATTAAAACAAATTTTAAATATTGTTGAGCTTTATGGGAATGGAATCATACTTCTATATTCTTCTGCAATTTGCTCTTTTCATTTAACATCATGCTCTTGAGATTCATCTTGCTATTGCATGTGCTGGTAATTCATCAATTTTCATATATATGAATTTTATTTAATTTCACATATATATGAATTCATGTATATTTCATATATATAATTTTCATATTAATTGTGGCATATGTACATATACATTTGTTAATACCACACTTAATACTACAACTGATTTGTTCATTCCACTGTTGGTGGACTTTTGGGTTACTTCTACTTCTTCTTTTTTTATAATCATAGTGCTCCTGTGAACATTCTTGTTATCTGTGTACAAAAATTTCTGTAGGGTATGTGCATAGGAAGGGAATTATAGATCATAGATTATGCTCATCTTCAATTTTATTTGATAATGTCAAAGTGATTTTTATACTGGTAGTACTAATTCAAACTCCATATCCTTGTTAACTTGATATTGTCAGACTTTTAAACTCTATCAGTCTGGTGAGTGTACAGTAGTTTGTCATTGTGCTTTCAGTTTATATTTGACTCATATCTTAAGAGTCTGAACATCTTTTCATTTGTTTATTAGCTCTTCAGGTTACTACAGTGATGTGCTTCTTCAAGTTTTTTTGCTATTTCTTTATTGGATTGTTTGGGTTTCACTTATTGATTTTTTTGTCCTTCTTTTTGGTAGGGTGTAAGGTAGATACTTATTCTTTTTTTCAGAATACATAATCAGTTATCTTAGCAACCGTTTATTGGAAACCCATTCTCCACCAATCTGCACAGCGAGCTCTAAACCATATGTGTGTAGATTTCCTTCTATGCTTTCTATTCTGTTCTACCGATCAGTTCTGTTTATTCCTTGTCTGTCTCTTCATTAATACCACCTGGTCTTAATATTTAAGTTGTGATGTCTGTTAGGGCAAAGCCTACTCCCTTATTGTTCCCCTTAAGGAGTATTTTGGCCCCTTAATCTTTCATATAAATTTTGCAGTTGCCTTAAGAAATTTTAGTTACACACATATACACAAAATTATCCTTGAGATTTTGACTGGAGTTGTATTAAATCTATATATCACTTTAGGCAAGCAAGAAGGCTTTACATGTACATGATATTATGATTTTCAGTCTTTAATATGGTAGGTATTCCATTTATTTGGCTCTTTTAAAATATCTTTCAGTAAAGGTTTATGATTTTCTCCATAAAAGTCTTACTCATTTCTTTATAACTTCCAAGCGGGGGATATTTCCCAGTGGCCACTTCAGATATGGCTATCAAGACCAATGGCCATGGAGGCATCTTTCAGAAGGAGGAACTCTGAGGTGAAGGAAAAATTCCCAAGGGAACACCTTTGAGAACCCAGAAACAAAAGGAGTTCAATCAAGAATCTTCCATTTTCCACCCTTCCTCAGTGTATAAAACTTTCATGGGTTCTGCAGCAGGGTTTAGTGCTCAGTGATTTCTGGATGTTTCTTATTCTTCCTCTTTCTAAATGGAGTATTGGCTTTGGTTATTCTGATCCAACTCCACTGTTGTATTTTGCATGTTAGGAATCCAAATGACTTGTGTTCTTAGTTCACTGGATACTGAGCCTTGAGAAGCACATCAACATGTGATTGAGAGGAATGTATGTGACCTTAAAGTCAGAAATGAATACAGTGACCAAATAGGACTATGGGGGAAAAAATAGGACTTTTAGAGAATCAGTGAGTGTATCCTATGTGGGAGAATTGTAAAAAGATTGTGAGATCCCTGTCTCAGACCATATATAATTTTTAACTCAAAATGGATCATAAACTTAAATGTAAGAGCTAAAACTATAAAACTATTAGAAGAAAACATAGGTGTAAATCTATGTGACCTTGGATTAGGCAAAGATTTCTTAGATATGACTTGAAAAGTACATATGGCAAAAGGAAAAAGGTAAGTTACACGTCATCAAAATTCAAAAAGTACCAACTGTGCAAAGCCGACTTTTCATTTGAAAATCAGTTAATGTAACCATCACATCAACATGCTAAATAAGAAAAATTGCATGTAAATAGATGTGGAAAAAGCATTTGACAAATTCCATCACCTATTCAGTATAAAAACTTTCAGTAAACTAGGAAGAGAGGGGAATTTTCTCAACTTTGATGATCTAAAATAATTCCTGCAGCTAACATGTAATGGTGAGACGGTCAAAGCTATCCCACTAAAATCAGGAACAAGGCACCACTGCTTTTCAACACTACACTGGAAATTCTAACTAATGCAATAATACAGGAAAAAGAAATTAAAGGTATAGACTGGGAAGGAGGAAAAAAAGCTGCCATTGTTTGCAGATGACATGAGTGTCTATATAGAAAATCTGAAAGAATCAACAAAAAACTACTGGAACTAGTAAGTGCTTATAACAAGATTGCAGGAAAGAAGGTCAGTATGCAAAAGTCACTTACTTCCTATAGACCAAAAATGAAAAAATAGAATTTGATATTTAAAAATTTACATTAGCACCACCAAATGAAATACTTAGACTATATCTAACAAAATATATACAAGATCTGTATGTACAATGAAATATCACTGCACACCTTCAAAAGGAAGATTATAAAACTGTGCTGAATGATGTCAAAGAAGCAAGCAAGTGGAAAGATACCCCGTATTCATGGATAGGAAGTCACTTTTGTAAAGATAACAGTTTTTCTGAAATTGATCTATAGATTGAGTGCCATACCAAGTAAAATATGAACAAGTAATTTTGTAGCTATCAATAAGCTGATTCTAAAGTTTATGTGGAGAGATAAAAGACAGAATAGCTAATATTGAACACTGAGGAACGAATTTGGAGGACTAATATTACCTGACTTCAGGACTGTATCTTTAGACGCTAAAGATACAATAATTAGTGACAATATGCAGTTGGTAAAATAACAGAAAAATACACAGAATGGAATTGAGAGCCTAGCAGTAGATCCATGTAAATACATGATCCAAGACAAAGGAGCTAAGGCAATACGATGGGGCAAAGATAGCCTTTTCCTTTCTTTTCTTGTCTTTCTTTTCTTTCCTTTATTTCTTTTTTGTTTTAGAGAGACAGAGAGAGTGAGCAGGCAAGCACACAAGTGGGGTAGAGGGGCAAAAGGAGAGAGACAGAGACTCTCGAACAGGCTACATGCTCAGTACATAGCCTGAGGTGATGCTTGATCCCATGAACCTTGGATAATGATGTGAGCAGAAATTAGGAGTCAGATACTCACCTGACTGAGCCACCCAGGTGTCCCACAGATACGGTCTTTTCAATAAATGCTTAGCACTAGACATCCACATGCAAAACAAAACAAAACAAAAAAACCCCAACTAGACACAGACCTATTCCTTCACAAAAACGAACTCAAAATGGATCATAGGCCTCAATATAAAACACAAAACTGTGAAACTACTAAAAGATAGCATAGCAGAGAACTTAGATGATCTTGGTTATGGTTATAGTTTTTTAGATAAAGCACCAAAGGCATGATCCATGAAGGAAATAATTGATAATCTGGACTTTATTAAAATTACAAACTTCTATGTAAAAACCAGGGTCAAAATAGTGAGAAGACAAGCCACAGACTGGGAGAAAATATTTGCAAAAGACATATCTGATAAAGGACTGTTACCAAAGTATACCAAGAACCCTTAACACTCAACATAAGAAAACAATTCATCTAAAAAATTGACCAAAGATCTTTGATACCTTCCAAAGATATATAGATGCCAAGTAGCATATGAAAAGATGCTTCACAGTCATATGTCATCAGGAAAATGCAAATTAACACAACAGTGAAATATCACTGCATACCTATTTAGGATGGCCAAAACCCAGAACACAGAAATGCTGCTGAGGATTTGGATTTTACTAGTATCACACTGTTTTAATTACTGTCTCTTTATAGTAAGTTTTTTTTTTTTTAACATTTATTTATTTTTGAGAGAGAGAGAGAGAGAGGGAGATACAGAATCCGAAGCAGCTCCAGGCTCTGAGCTGTCAGCAGAGAGCCCGACACAGGGCTTGAACCCATGAACCATGAGCCAAAGTTGGATGCCTAACCAACTGAGCTGCTCAGGCTCCCCTCCTTATAGTAAGTCTTGAAGTCAGGGAAGTCTTCTAATTTCAGTGTTAACTGATGAGTGAAAACAGGAACTTTCATTCACTGCTGATCAGAACACAAAATGGTATAGCCACTTTGGAAGATAATGGGGCAGTTTCTTTCAAAAGTAAACAACCCTTTACCATACAATCTAGCAATCATGCTCATTGGTACTTAATCAAAGAAAACGTACTTCTACATGACAATCTGAGCATGAATGTTTATAGCACCTGTTCATAATTGTCAAAACTTGAGACAGTCAAGATGCCTTTCAATAGGTGAATGGGTGAATAAACTGTGTACAGTCAGACAGTGGACTGTTATTCAACAGTAAAAAGAAATGAGCTATCAAGCCATGAAAAGACATGGAGCAAACTTAAATGCATACTACTAAGTGAAAGAAGCCAATCTGGAAAGACTATATATCGCATGATTCCAACTATATGATGTTCTGGAAAAGGCAAAACTATGGAGACAGTAAAAAGATCAGTGGTTGCCAGGGTTTAAGGGGAAGGAAGGATGAATAGTTGGAGCACTGAAGATTTCTAGGGTGGCAAAACTACTCTGATACTGTAATGGTGAATACATGTCATTCATTATACATTTGTACAAACCAATAGAATGTATAACACCAAGAGTGAACTGTAATGTAAACTCTGGATTTCAGGTGATAATGGTGTCATAGTAAGTTCATCATCTGTAACAAATGTGCCACTCTGAAGGGCGATGTGAATAACAGGGGAAGCCAGGGGTCCTTGGGTGGCTCAGTTGGTTAAGCATGTGACTTCGGCTCAGGTCATGATCTCACGGTTTGTGAGTTCAAGCCCTGCATCTGGCTCTGTGCTGACAGCTCAGAGCCTGGAGCCTGCCCCGGATTCTGTGTCTCCCTCTCTCTCTCTCTCTCTGCCCCTCCCCCACTCATGTGCCCCCCCCCCCCCAGAATAAAATAAACATTAAAAACATTAAAACAAAAAATAATGGGGGAAGCCATTCATGAGTGGGGGCAGCATGGGGAATCTCTGTACCATCTAGTCGATTTTGCTGCTACAAACCTAAAATTGCTCTAAATAGTAAAATCTATTTAAAAACCTTTGGGCCTAACCGGACATTATCAAAAAGTGAAAATATAATTGACAATGGAAGAAAATATTTGTAAGTAATACATTTGATTAGAGAATCATGTTCAGAATATATAAAGAACTCTGAACAACAAATGAACAACAAAACCAATAGAAATAGCCCAGTTTAAAAATGGGCCAATGATTTGAGTAGACATTTATCCACAGGAGATATACAAGTGGCCATTAATGCATTGAATTATGCTCCATATCATTTGTCATTAGAGAAAGATAAAGCTACAGTGAGATACCACTTCACATCCACTAGGGTTGTTGAAACAAGATAGACTATCACAAATGTTGACAAGGATGTGGAGAAATTGGCACTTTTACATGCATTGCTGGTGAGAATGTAGAATTTTGTAGCCACTTTGGAAAACAGCTTGGCAGTTCCTCAAAATATGATACATAGAGTTACCCAGGTGACTCTTTATTGACTGAACTGAGGCTTTATTTCTTAAGGGAGATTTTATGTTTGATTCTCTTAGGTGTTCTAAAGTAGTATTAAAAGTCCAGTAGTATTTTTTATGTTGATATTTCAAATTTCTGGACTATGATACAGACCCATGTTTCCATATTCTCCAACATTAGAGCTGGCATTGTGTTTTGTTTTTTTAAACCTGAAATATAGACTGGGATTGAAAATATATCATTCTATTAAAAGCCTGAGATTTGATATTTTTTTAGTTTCTTCTTTCTGTGAAATATAAAAAATTTCTAATTTATAAGGGGACTCCATTGTAACTCCCTACATTTAGGGCCAAGGCGATGTGTTTTTCCTTTTTGGCCATTAAAACACAGCCTCTTGGTTCTGATGAGTAGTGAATGTTTTCAGTGCAGTAAAAAGCTCAGAGATGGCTCACCACTCTGGTTTTCAGTTTCCTCTGTATTTTTGGCCCCCAGAAATTTTGCTTACCTTTCTGGTGAGATCAGTTACTCATTTGAAAGAATTTTAAAAAAATGATCCATATTACCATGTGTTTTTATAGTGGTGGGTTTTCTTAGGAAATGTAAGCCAGTCACTATACTGGTAGAGAAGGAAGTTAAGTTAGCATTCTGTATCAGATGCTACATCACCAAGGGATATCTGTGATATTTCATCTATGGATATCTGATAAGTAGTGTCTAATATTGTAGTATCTTCACTACAATATTATTTTGGCCCTGTTTAAGTATAAATGTTCTATTGTTCTAAGTATAACATAAAATTGAATGAATTATTTAACCTTGGGTTTGAAAAAGAAAAGTTTAAGATAGATAAAGGAAAGCATGAGACGAGAACTGTGTATACTTTACTGAAAACTTATATGAAACAAAATTATGCCCACTGTATTACTCTATGTGGATACTATATTATGCACTAGATATCATATAATAAATAATATATATATAATACATATATTATGATATATAATACATACATACAGTGATGTTAGTTTAATCTGCCAGTGTCTCCTCATCAAGGAATTGGTGAAAACCCTTTATTAAATATAAGTAAGTGAATAGTCTGTTCACACTCAGACAGGGCTCTCTTTCTTTCACTGTTCACGTGTAGTGGACCCTTTCCTAAATTCCCTGCCTCATTTATGCCTCAGGCCCTTCTATGCTGGGAGATTACTTCTTAATCCAAGGAACTGAAGGCACCAGAAAATACTCAGATTCTCTTTATTGGTTGTATTTCTAAGGGGGTTGGCACTCTATACTATGCTTGTGTTGATAATCTGGGAGTACCTGCCTCATATATCTGCTTATCTCTGCAGCTTTTTTTATCTATTTCAAATCTTTGCAAGTTGTGATCACCAGGTGTCTCTCACCTTGTAGGAGGGGCATCTGAGCCGCCTCATCTCTGACAGGTGGAGACGCTCCTTGACAGGGAGGGATCTGACCTAAAATTACATTTTTTATCTGGCAGAGTGAGGGACACAGAGGCCCTTCTTCTGCAGAACAAGTTAACATGCCCCTTATTTGCAGAGGCTCAGAGGATGTCCGTTTACCTCTGTTATTATCCTCACTGAGTCGGCAGCGCAAGCTCTCGGCCTGTGGGTTTGGAGGCTCATTCAGGCCACAAAAGCCCAGATACTCACACTGGAGAGAATTGATGTGTATTCTGTTATTAATGTTTGAGAAAAATCCGTGCTCTGTAGCATATCTTAAAAAGCGCAGGGAACTGAACCTTTGCTCCTGGGTTTGACCACAAAAGTCCCTGTATGACGTTAGCAGCCATGTTTCTCCTATTATAGAAGGAGGATGGGAGTGGAATTTACATTTCAACCAGAAGCAAAAAGAGCAATATTTAGTCTCAGCTAACAGACTTTTCTGAAGCCCTATTGTAACTTAAGCGAACTGGTGGCAGCTTTTTACTCATAAAAAATACTTGTTACAGAGCACTTACCACTAAATGAACCAAATGTACAAAGTGGGGTTTTCTGTTTAGATAAATAAGCACCATTTGACATCTGGTGAAAATGTCTCCGCCGCACCCTTTGTTCTCTTTAGCTTACATTGACGAGGTTTTAAAGTTGAGAAACTGCCCTGTTAGGAAAGGAAGCACATGAAGAAACATGACTATTAGTTTTCCTTCACTGCAAATGTCTGAAAATTTCACATCTAGAGTCTGTAGTTATTATGGGGTTTGGCGTGTGGGTGGCTGAAAATATGGTACTTGGCCTTTTGGTGCCAAACTTTCACGCAGCTTCAGCTGTCTGTATACAAAAGACATGGCAGAACGTGTTGCTTTACTTTTAATATTCGGAATTGTTCGCCTTGCCAGTGGAATAGTGAATATGTGGATGGTACTGTTGATCTTGGAGTCTGCCAGTCTCGTAGAATCTTAATTGATGAAGACGCTGTTAGGAACCGAGTGAGCATGTGGGTGGGGGATGGCGTAGGGAAAGTCTGCAGATGAGAAATGCTGCCCTGGCCGCCATTTCCTCTCCATTCCCCTCTTCACCCTCCACAACCAACTTTCTATGTTTCCCCTTTCCTGCCTCAAATTGATGTCTTTGATGTGCCCTGACCCCTAATCCTCATGTAGATAGAAAGTACCTGACAAGCTCTTTTTCGTGGCGCCTCGGAGGTGGTAGGCGACGTCAAGATGAAGTTGAACATCTCTTTCCCAGCTACTGGCTGCCAGAAACTCACTGAAGTGGACGATGAACGCAAACTTCGTACTTTTTATGAGAAGCGAATGGCCACAGAAGTCGCTGCTGATGCCTTAGGGGAAGAATGGAAGGGTTATGTGGTTCCAATCAGTGGTGGCAATGACAAACAAGGCTTCCCCATGAAGCAGGGTGTCTTGACCCATGGCCGTGTCCGCCTGCTGCTGAGTAAGGGGCATTCCTGCTACCGTCCACGGAGGACCGGAGAGAGAAAGCGCAAGTCTGTCCGGGGTTGCATTGTGGATCCCAGTCTCAGTGTTCTCACCTTGGTCATCGTCAAAGAAGGGGAGAAGGCTATTCCTGGACTCACTGATACTACTGTGCCTCGTCGCCTGGGGCCCAAAAGAGCTAGCAGAATACGCAAGCTTTTCAACCTCTCAAAGGAAGATGATGTCCGCCAGTATGTTGTGAGAAAGTCCCTAAACAAAGAAGGTAAAAAACCTCGAACCAAAGCACCCAAGATTCAGCGTCTTGTTACTCCATGTGTCCTCCAACACAAACTTCGGCGCATTGCTTTGAAGAAGCAGCGCACAAAGAAAAACAAAGAGGCTGCAGAATATGCTAAGCTTTTGGCCAAAATAATGAAGGAGGCCAAAGAAAATGCCAAGAACAGATTGCAAAGAGACGGAGGCTATCTTCGCTGAGAGCTTCTACCTCAAAGTCTGAGTCTAGTCAAAATGAGATTGTTGTAAGAGAAACAAATAAATAAGATCAGACATAAAAAAAAAAAAAAAAAAGAAAGTACCTGACAAATTTCAAAGATCCCAAGTGGCCATTCCTTGCTTGAAATTTCTTTATGTTTTCTTAGGTTTGGGGAAATGAAAAGAAATGATCTAGAAGCCCCAGCTTCCGGACCGCCTTCTCTGGAAGTTGGATATCGTCAAGGCCTGGCGCTGGAAGTGAGCTGTGAGTCGTGAGCCACGATGGCCGCTTTTCTTTCTGTCTACATGTCTGTCTGCCTTCCTTAGCTTTCTTCTTCCTTTCCTCATGATTTTCTTCAGCTCTGTTCCCTTTCTCTGCATTTCTGCCTTGTTATGTGGAGAGCTATTAGAGCTTTGTATCCCAGGGAAGTTGTGAAGAATAAAGGATGGCAACCTGTGTTTCCTAGGGAAGCCATGAAAATCCCATCTCTGGAGAGTTTAAAAAAGCAGTGTCAATATGAGATGAATCTATGCAAGGTTCTGTCTTGAAGAGGCTGGAGCTTGGGTTACAACCACTCAAACTGTGGGTGCAGCACTCACCCCATTCCTCACTTCGAAGGTGAATTCCACGTGTGGATTCCACCCTAGGAAAGAACAAGGGACACTGTGTCTCCTTCCTTCTCGGTCCATAAGCCTTCCTTTTCCTCCACGAACCCGGTCTTTCCTGTGTTTGCAAGCTTCTTCTGGAGTGGGTCTGATACACGATTAGGAAGAAGGAATACTTAGTACTGTGATGTAAAGGGCTTCCTGTAGCTTCGGTCCTTGTTGGTGCAACAAGCATTTTCTGACTGTCTCCCGTGGAATTGTCTGTCAGGCACTGGGGTTGGGACTGGCCACGCAAAGAAAAGTGAGATGCTCACTGTCTAGTGGAGGTAAGACCCGCTATATAATTTGTGAGTTTGCACAATTTGTGAGGTACAAAATGAAAATTTGGGGCTCTTGGCACAAAAGTTAAGAAACTCACTATTTGACAGTAGAACTCTAAGCAAAGTACCCTTCTGCGCACGGGGCTGGCTCTGTGAGGCTGCGCAGGTAGGATGCCCACGAGGCCTGTGGGAGTGGGGGGCAGACGGGGAGACCTGATGCCTATTGCTGCAGGGCTGGGGGAGAGGGTCCGGAGCGCTCCGTACACAGTCTTCTGGCCGCCCTGAGGGGTTCTCCCAACTCCTGAAGAGGGAGAAGGCAGAGAAACCTCTCAGAGGTTTCTCCTCTTACCTGTATCACTAATGGACTTCGGAAACATATATTTCTCACTCTTTCTCAGCGGCACAGTCACCAACAGCTTTGTCTTGCCATACTGAGGGTACTTTAGTATGGAAACCCTTCCTTGTTCGGCCAAAAAAAATGTCCTACGTCATTGTGCTACAAAAATTAACACTCAACAATAAAATAATATTTTAAAAGAGCCAGTGAGGAAAATAAAGCAAAGCTAATGTAAGAGTAGGAAGAATTAATAAAGGCCTTAATGAGATTGAGATTCTATACATAGGCTAGAAATTGGCTGCAAATTTAATTTTTTATAATTGTAGTAAAATACACATACCATAAAATGTACCATTTTAAAGCTATTTTTTTGTTTTAAACTTATTTTATTTATTTAATTTTTTATTTAAAAAAAAAGTTTATTTATTTATTTTGAGGCAGGGGCAGGAGAGGCAGAGAGAGAAGGAGAGAGAATCTCAAGCAGGCCCTGCACTGTCAGTGCGGAGCCTGCTGTGGGGCTCCAATCCATGAACTGTGAGATCATGACCTGAACTGAAACCAAGAACCTGATGCTTAACTGATTCAGCTTCCCAGGTGCCCCAAAATTTTATTTTTTTAAGTAATCTCTACACTGAACATGGGGCTCAAATTCACAATGATGAGATCAAGAATCACATGCTCCACCACTGAGCCAGCCAGAAGTCCCTCATTTTAACTGTTTTTCAGTGTCTAGTTCAAAAACACTAAAGACATTCGTGTTGTTGTGCAGCCATCAGCACTGTCCATGTCCAGAACTTCACCATCCCAGACAGAAGCTCTGAACTCATTGAACAGTAACTTCTCATTTCTCTCTCCCTCCAGCCCCTGATAACTACTACTTTTCTCTATGAATTCGACTACTTTAGATATCCTACGGTATTTGTGTCCTTTTGTCACTGGCTTATTTCACTTACCATGTCTTCAAGATTCATCCATGTTGTTGCACGTGTTCAAATTTCCCTCCTTTTCAAGGCCGACAAACAGTTGTATGGACATGCCACACTTTATTCATTCATCTATCGTTGGATGCTGAGTTGTTTCCACCTCTTGGCTGTTATGAATAATACGGCTATGAACCTGGGTGAACAAATATCAGTGTGAGTCCTTGCTCTCAATTCTTTTGGATATAAACCCAGAAGCGGAATTGCTAGATCATATGGTAGTTCTATGTTTAATATTCTGAGGAATAGCAAATGTGGTTTTGAGGTTTCTAGCAGTCTCCTCCAGAAAGGAAACATATTAAATTATACGATTCACAGTACCCTCAAGGTAACATGGATCAGTTGTTTGTGAGACTAGAAAGACCTTTCTCCCTTGGGTGCTTATAAAGAAGTTGCTCTGTATTTTGATGAGCAACAGGATCTAAAATAGCCTAAGAGTGTGTTTCCAGAGGCTGTTTAGGGCTGCTGATGGCATGATGCCAAAGCATAGGACGCTGATGCCGAGCCCGCGGTCCGGGCTTGGAGGGGCGCTGGGTCCTCCTCGGATGAAAATTCGAAAGAAGAAAATGGTTAGCAGGGGAGAGAGAAATTAAAAAACACATCTAAGGGAAAAGGGAGTTTTTTTTTTTTAAAGAAAGCGTTCTTGACACTTTGCAATTTAGAGACGAGCATTTTTTTCAGGATAAACTGTTCTTTATTTCTCTCGGTAGCAAACCGTATTGCTGATTAACCGCTGCTTTCATAAACTCCGAGTGGGCCATTCAGGGTGCCTTACTGCTGCTTAATGTCCTGCGCTGAGCTTGCTCCTCCTGCAGTGCTACTGAGTGTTTTGTTTTTATTAGAAATTCACCTCGCCTTGTGTACTAAGGGGAAAGAGAAGGGAAATCACACCCCAGAGCTCAGCAAGCCCATAAAATGGCAGAGCTTCCTGAAGAAGCCTGCCCTGACCCCCAAGGCCCTGGCGGCCTGCACCGTAATGAAATGCATGACTGCGGGAGATAATAATAATTGCAGCAGTGGCTCGTTGCAGCTCCCGGATGATTTGGGGCTGTCAGGAGTGCGCTGTCCTCTGACATCCCAGGAGGCGAATGGCGTCAGTGACTGCGGGCCCTGATTGGGGCAGTGAAATACTGCTGGCAAAAATTAAAAGGTCCCCGTGTCAAAATAATTCCTGATATGCATATCTTCCATTCTGATGAAACGGCTGATATCCGGATTAGCAAGATAATAAAACTGATCAGGCTACAGTTAAACAATTTAAGTTGGAGAGCTGTTCATTTTGTAGGTGTCACTTGTCAGATCAAGGGGTCAAGGCAGAATGAAAGGCTCTCCCCGGTAACCTTCCAATGATGTGGATCTGGAATGTTCTTCATGATTTGTCCAAAGTTTTCATCATCGGGCTGCCGAGTAGCATTACCGCGGGAGGCTGTATTCTGACATTCAAATCCCCGGAATGACAGGTTATTAGGAGAGGAGAAGTGGCTCTACATACATTAAGCGCTGTATCTCTGACCTGTAATGTGAACTGATAGTGATATTGTAATTGAGTGAGTCTGAAAAAAAAGGAGGGGGGGAGGCTTTATTAAAACATGGGAATAGAAAGGAAAGCATTTATATTTCTGATGATTTGTGGGTTTGTAAAATAAGCTTTTTGGTGATGATTTATTTTCCATTTCTAAAAGGCTGAGTGGTGTGCATAGTGTTTATTTGGTGTAACAGTTATTAAACTAAGATAACACGAACTCTCTCTGCCTGTTCTTCACATGCTGAGCAGGCACAGATCAAAAGAGATTTGTTCTATCAAAGGCAGGAGCTTTACAACTAACAAAATGGACCCGCGTACAACCGGAGGCTGGGGCTACTCCTCAGGATATTTGCCTCCTAGCTCTAGCTTCGTGCCCTGCGCTGCCTGAGGCTGAGAGCTCTCTCCACCAGCCCAGCCAAAGGGGGTGGGCGGCCTCCCTTACTGGTGTCAGCGACCCCATTGTGGGCTGGTGTCATGCACTGAGAAACTAATTTAATGTGCGTTAATAGGGTCTTAGGTGACACCTTTCAGCTTTCTCATGAAATACCCTAGTCTCAGGAGGTAAGGCAGGCAAATCACTGAATTCAGTGGTAGCTGTGGACCCCCTCAAGGAGCCTGACTCTTGGGTGACCATAAAGAAACTCTGTGTGTGTTTGAGTATGTGTGTGCACACATGTGTATAGGTGTATGCATGTGTAGTGCGCACGTGTGTGTGTGTGAATACATACCTGTTTGGGATCTTCTTTCTACTGATTTCATAGGGTAAGAATTGGACAGAGAAAGTTCTAATAGGATGAGCCCTGAACCAGGCATTGGGAAACTGAAGTTTTGGGATGACGTTCAGCAGTGACACACTAAGTGACGTTGAGCAGGTTAGCCAGCATCTCCATCTGTAAAATAGCAGTAATAGTTGTCATGGTGCTATGGTAAGGGAGAAATGACATGATGGGCATGAAAGCCACTGTCAACTACAATACAAGCATAAAGTATTGATGTTAAACTAAGAACTGGACTGACACATGTTTAGCTCCATGCAGACATTAAGGGTTTATTATATCTACATTTTTAGATATTATCACAGGAGCCGTGACTCAGATACCTTAGTATTTGAAGTGTGTTCTATAAAATTACCCACCAATGAAATATGGTAACTTTAAATATTTTGAAAACAGTTATCTTAGGTCTTTGTTTAGTTCTCACTATTATAATACTCACCTATTTTTTATTTAATGTATGTATGTGTGTAAAAGTGTATGTACAGAAGATGCATCTTGGCCTTCCCCAAAATTGAAGCTAGTGAATATTGCTGCTCTTGTTTTACAGATGGTTGTATAACATGGGCGTTTGGAAATGCCAGTAGTGAGTCAGCAAGAGAGAGAGTAGAGGCGAGGGTGATCCAGGATTTCTGGCTTAAGAAACTGGGTGAATGATGGTGATACTTTTAGAGATAATGAGTGCTGGGAAAGGGACAGTTTCTGGGAATAAAAAATAAGAGTTCTATTTAGGACAGATCACGTTGGAAATGCCTATTATGTCTTTTCCTGCTATAAGTTTAAGGATGGTATCCTTGAATAACTTACTTTTATATGCACATAGGAGAAATGTTATAAATGAATTTTCAGTAGTTAAATTACAAAAACAAGGAGTTGCTTAAATCCAATAAACACATCGATGTGGAAGGCCTGCATATAAAGAATATAAAAGTAGCCTCACCTTGTGAGAAAAAAAACAGTAGAGAGTAGTGATCATTGTGAGTTAGGGTAATCTTAGAATGCTTCCTGGAGGAAGTTAATTTAGAAAGAGACTAAGGAAGATAGGTTGATGAAGGGAAATATAAGGGTGTTTCAGAGGGAAAAACACCACCAGTAACTACTTAAAAATTGTTTTTATGTCTTATTTATTTTTTTGAGAGAGAGAGAGGGACAGTGAGAGCAGGGGAGGAACAGAGAGGGAGAGAGACACAGAATCCACTGACAGGCTCCAGGCTCTGAGCCTAGCTCGAATCCACAAACTGTGAGATCACGACCTGAGCCAAAGTTGGATGCTCAACCGACTGAGCCATCCAGGCACCCCAACCAGTAACTACTTTAAATATGCTTCTGAATGGAGGCCTATCAAAATATGAATTTCACATTTAATAAGAGTACTGGATAAGTAAATGGTTAAGTAGAGACAGAGGTAAAGCAAAACTGAAATAATGGAAGAGCAAGAAGAGCTAGTATTTTAGGAATAGCTTTGTAGAGTGATGTCTGTGTGAATTTATCTATCCTAGATGTTTTTTCAAGGTGTCTCAAAGACTGTAAGACAGAGATAGGGAAGTTAAGTCAGGTTGCAATTCAGTAAGCAAATTTACTCTTACATATGCAAATTGATCAAATTTAAATTACCAAAGGATTTCTGGATGGAGAGTAATCCCAGGTACTGGGATCTTGGATAGCCAAAGGCCAACTCTCTACAAATGTTTATAAAGATGTCTAGGCATGGCTTGTGTGTGGCCACTGGGGTGCCTCCCACTCTGGTGACATAGGAGGGACAGGAGAATTAAGGGTGAAAGTATTTGGATAAACACTGTTGCTAAATAAAATATTTTTGTGCCTGTCCATTTTAAAACTTGTCTGAGGCCACTGGCTAGCCAGAAGTAGTTTTGCTATGTCCTAGGCTAATTCACACACTGGGAAGATCTGGCTCAGTCCAAGCTACTTACAGCAGTATAGATATTTTGAATTATTAAGCCCAAGAACTTGTTAGCAGCAGGTGTGAGAGAGTCTGTCATCTTGTTCCCAGTTTGGGGGGTCACTTTAGATAGACATTAATTTAGGATTAAGACCTGGGTTTACATGAGATGCCCAATGAGTATGATGCTACTGTACTTGTAACTTAAAAAATAGTATATAAATATTGGTTTTTTATATGTATAGGAAGTGTCATCAATATCTGTTGTGCAAGACACTGGAAGAGAGAGTTAAGTAAGAGAGGAACAGGTGACTGATGGTCTCACCCAGTCTTGCTGTGCTGAGATGCCTCCATAGGAGGACTCATCCTATTATCCAGGTGGTGTTTTCCCAAAGAAGTGGTTAACCTCATTCCTTTCTGGAACAGCTGAGTTGAGACCAGAAAACTTCCTGAATTGATATACTCCAGTATTTACCTATAGATAATCATACTTCCATAAAAGGTGAAAGTAAAGTTGAAAATAAAATAAGATGCTGAATTAAAGTTGGTTAAATTTCTCTTGATATTGAAAGTCTAAGTACAAGAAAACTTCAACCTAAATGCTTTATAAGGACCAGCACAGATAATATAGTCTTATATGGGTCAATGATGTTATTTGCATGCTGAAATTATTTTACGTTTTTAAAATAATAATATTTAGTCCCTTGGAAGTCTTTGGTTTAATAAATACTCATGGCTCTGACTTTTTGGTTCTATTGATAAAATGTTTATTACTCATATATCATAGATATGATGTGTTTCAGGATTTCCTAGTATGGAAAGTAAAAGCAGAAAGCATCCTGGGAAGACCTAACTTAGTTGCAAATAATTCCCTTAAATCAGACCTTTGGGCTTCCCTTTTTACCTGCCACCTTTTGTTGACATAGTGTTCTTTGTCCTTATTTTTATTTTTATTTTTATTTTTTTTTAAATTTTTTAATGTTTTATTTATTTTTGATAGAGAGAGAGAGACAGAGCATGTGAAGGGGAGGGGCAGAGAGAGAAGGAGACACAGAACTGGAAGCAGGCTCCAGGCTCTGGGCTAGCTGTCAGCACAGAGCCTGATGCGGGACTCGAACCCACAAACGTGAGATCTGACCTGAGCCGAAGCCGGAGGTTTAACCGACTGAGCCACCCAGGCGCCCCTGTCCTCATTTTTAAAATGTCTTTACCTTTATTATCATTACCCTATTTTATATAGTTCCATGTACACTTCTAAATTTGTATCCTTTACTTATCAGAAAGAGAGTGAAGTTGGAGAGAGAGCCAGGGCTGTTTAGGATTGTTTTTATTAATTTTTTTATTAATTTTAATAAAATTTTTAAAAATTTAAATCCAAGTTAGTTAACATATAGTGTAATATGGTTTGAGGAATAGAATTTAGTGATTCATTACTTACATCTATCACCCAGTGCTCATCCCAACAAGTGCCCTCCTTAATGCCTGTCACCCATTTAACCCAACTGTCCCCTTTCCTCTAGCAACCCACTGTTTGTTCTCTGTATTTAAGAGTCTCTTATGATTTGCCTCCTTCTCTTTTTTTATATTATTTTTCCTTCCCTTCTCAAATGATCATCTGTTTTGTTCAATTCCACATACGAGTGAAATCACATGATACTCGACTTTCTCTGACTTATTTCGCTTAGCATAATACACTCTGGGTCCATCCTCATTGATGCAGATGTCGTGATTTCATTCTTTTTGATTGCTGAGTAATATTCTATATCCATTTATCTCTTGATCCATTCATCAGTTGATGGACATTTGGGCTCTTTTCATACTTTGGCTATTGTCAATAGTGCTGCTATAAACACTGGGGTACATATGCCCCTTTGAATCGGCATTTTTATATCCTTTAGATAAATACTTAGCAGTGCAATTGCTGGGTCATAGCTCTATTTTTAATTTTTTGAGGAACCTCCATACTGGCTACACCAGTTTGCATTCCCACCACCAATGCAAGAGGGTTCCCTTTTCTCTGCATCCTCACGAACATCTGTTGTTGACATCTGTTTTAGCCATTCTGACAGGTGTGAGATGGTGTCTCATTGTGGTTTGCTTTGTATTCCCCTGATGATCAGTGATATTGAGCATCTTTTCATATGTCTGTTAGTCATCTGGATGTCTTCTTTAGAAGAGTGTCTGTTCATGTCTTCTGCCCATTTCTTCACTGGATTATTTGTTTTTTGGGTGTTGAGGTTGCTCAGTTCTTTATAGATTTTGGATACTAACTATCCAATATGTCATTTGCAAATATCTTCTCCCATTCCATTGGTTGCCTTTTAGTTTTGTTGATTGTTTCCTTTGCTGTGCAGAGCTTTTTATCTTGAGGTTCCCATAGTTCATTCTTGTTTTTGTTTCCCTTGTCTCTGGAGCCATTTTTAGTAAGAAGTTGCATGGCCGAGGTCAAAGAGGTTGTTGCCTGTTTTCTTCTCTAGGATTTTGATGGTTTCCTGTCTTACATTTATGTCTTTCATAAGATTGTGGTTTGTAAGAGTCTGAGGGATAACTTAGTTTCATAGGGATCATTTTATATTGTATTTCTTGATTGAAGAATTTGTAACATTTCAAACAAAATTAATGAAGTACCTCTGCTGCCTTCCTAATGGGAGGCACTACAGCTTGCTGGAATGGAGCATGTGCTCTGAACCTGAGAGCCTGGGTTTGAATCCCTGTACACCAGAGCTGTGTGATTTCTGGATGGGTACTTATATCTCTCTGGGCTTCAATCTCTCCATCTGTAAAATGAGGAACAGTAATAAATGGCAAATTATCTGATAGGGTTAGTGCAAGGGTGAAACTAGTTATTTAATGCACGGCACTGACTAGTGTTAGCTAATACTATTATTGTTTAGTTTTTCATTGTGAATTCATTACCATCACTGGCTCTTGGTGAGATAGGACTTAGCTTTTTTTCTCTCATTCCTTTGAAATTTAGGGGCCTGTGCCAGCTATTATCTTTATTGTGTGTTTGGAGCATTACACTTTAATACATTATTTAGCAGCACTGCTAAACATCTCCTTAAGGCACTAAAATAGAAGTTTTCCTGGTGCTCGAACTCTAGGAGGCGTGGGGGAAATGGAGGAGACCGGGGAGGAAGATGGCCCTCAAGGGGAGGGGAAGCTGCGAGGAGAGTTAGGGGCTCGAGGCAGACTCCAAAGGGAGCTACCCCCTTGTCATGTGCTCTGTTGGGAGTCTGTCCCCACAGCACTCAGATCTGGCCGAGTTACCCCCTGGGTCCTTCCTTCTCCAGGAGCAAGTGGACAGTATGTGCATGTGGTTCTGTGTCTCACCTACAGGGGGTAACACTGCAGCTCTGGTCATTTGTCTGTATCCTCATGCTTCCTCTCATTTCCTTTCTGAAATACATTGTTTTTACAGCCCATCTAATTTGGGTGTAAGCTTGGCCAGCCTCGTTGTCATTTTAATATATATTATTTCAGTTTTTCACACAATCTGTAATTTATTTTATTGACTTTCTAATAAATAGGGGGGCAAATCTCTTATTTCCGTATGGACTTGCATTTTGGAGAAGCTTCCCATGGCTTAATACTAGAGCAAATCCACTCTGGCTCATTTTCATCCCTCCCATTTGAGTTTTATGTGTCTCTCCTCTCCTAATTTTTCATTAGAATATAATAATAGTGTGAGGAAAGGGTGATTTGATATGTGATATATTTCATTATGTTCTTATGGTAAGGGTAGAGTCTAAAGTGGGAGAGCATCACTAATTTTTCAGCACAGTAATTTATTCCGCAGTATTTAAATGTTGTAATTTTCACACGGAGGCACATGCTGCCACATCTATCTTCCCCTGGACCAGTCTGTCTTGCTCTTTCCTTTTCATCTGTTTTGTTTTTGCATATTTTTTTCATAAATTCGACAGATGGCCTCTTGATGAATCCTTGATAATACTGTCATGTAAAGCAGCTAAGACTAGAAATCATCTCGCAACAATTTTTCATTGCAAAGGGAAAATTGAACAGAGACAAACATCACTAAGTCCATAACAACAGCCACAAAATATCTACTTCATGTAAATAAAGAGGACAGGCTTGCCTCCTAATGCTCCCACACAAATGCCAACGTCCTTTTAAAGTCCTCTGAATATTTTATGTTGTGTTTAGATCTTCCTTCAAGCCTCAGGTTGGTTGAGATTTGTGGGTTTTCATATTCCGAACACTCATACAGCCCCGCGTCCTCTCTCTTCTCCCTGAGCCCCTCCTCCCAGGGCTTGGTAATTGTGGATCAGGTGAAGTTTGCGTCCCCTCATTTCAAGGTCATGCACCAGTAGGACCATTTTCCTGACTCAGAGGGCACGTAATTTCACAGCCGTGTACTCCTCATTAATCCCCCCGAGTGGGGGCTTGGGAAGTTCCAGATCACAGGTTTGTTTTTGTCTTGTTCTCTGACTCAATGCTTCACAAAGGGATTAGATTAACCCCTTTGATTGTATTTGTGTCTTAGTGCCTCTTGTTTGAAATAAAGTGATTTCTTCCACCTTCTCTCCTGCCCCGTTCCCCACCCCTTCCCATTTCCTGACCTCGTATTTTTTTCCCCTTACATTTAATGAATAGGTTGCAGTTCATTAAAGAGAGATTTGTGACAAATACAGGGAATTGTTCATTTATTGATAGTAATTACAGCTTTCTTTTCAGATAGACATGTGTATGTATATATATGTATATTTTTCCATTTTCTTTCAGAAACCCATCTATATAGTCTCAGGAATTACCACAAAGATGAAAATGTGTTGTCCAGTGGGTAGGAATTGAAATCCTTCTGAGCCTGAATTCTTATGGTTTCTAAAAATTAGAATGCCCTAAAACTAGAACATTATTAATTTATTTGTTTCTAAGTAGGCACAGGATCTCAAGCAAGCTCTTGCCTCATTTAAAATATCTCATTTTTCCTTGCTTTTGCTTTCCTTTCTTGTTCTCGTCCTGATTCTGATGGCTTTTGTGACTCTCAGAGACCATGAAAAGGACCCCTCTGGGCCTTTTACAATTTCTCAGGATGTGTGACCATTGCAAGCCCTCTTTGCAAGTACTGAAATTTCCCACTTTCCATGACACAGAAGCAATCAGAGCTATCAAATAGCCAATGCCCTTGTGGATCAGGCACTTTACCCCCCAACCCCCAACACTGAGGTAGGCTTTACTGTGCCCATTTTACAGAATAAGAAGCCAAGCATAAGAGGAGTTCAGTAACTCATCTGAAGTCCACATTATTAGAAGGGTTGTTGCAGCCAGACTGAACTCTGGTCTTCTAGATTTCACAGCCCACATTGTCTCCTTCCTCTGTACCATCCTGCTTCCTCATCTGAAGCTGTTCTAAGCTCCAAATTTAAAACCCATAGGCCTGTTTTCAAGTTTATATGTTTGTAAATGCCACGTGAGACTGTACTCCATTTGGAGGGATGATCCGTTTCCTTTTTCTCTTTCTCATCTCTTTAACAATAAACACAAGCTTGGAAATAATTAAACAGAATGGGAGTGTGCTGTGCTCCATTCCAAGTTAAGAGGCAGGACATCAAGCCTGCCTAGTCAATTGCCCTTTATTCAGGGAAGAGTGGAATGCAGGGATGGAGAGCATCAGGGGTCAGACTGGGGTTGAATTCTGACTTCTCTGCTTCTTAACGTTATTTTACTTTTGTCTAGTTCAGAACACAGACTGTTGTGAGGAGTAAAAGTTAACATGGATAGAGCACTTTAGAAGGCCTCTGGCTCAGAGCAAACCACTCAATAAGTAGTGCTGTTGGTTTTGTTGTGAGAAATGTTACTCTGTCGTCTGCCTGACAGAAAACCCCAGGAACACACCTAGAGCCAAACCACGGTCAGGTTTGCTTGTTTGCTGCAGCCAGGGATGGGGCACCTCAGGAAGCTCTACGGCAATGTGCTGAGAGCTGCTCAGAGGGGCTTGTTGTAGGAGTTGGGCTTGCATCCATCCGGCAAGTCTAAGGAGTGTTTAAAGAAGCAGGGGCCAGGGGTGCCTGGGTAGCCTCATACTTCATGGGTTGGAGCCCCAATTCAGGCTCTGCTCTCAGGGCAGAGCCTGTTTGGGATTCTCTCTCCCTCTTTATTGGTCCCCAGCTTGTGTGCTCGCGCGCGCTCTCTCTCTAAAAAAGAAAGAACGAAAGGAAGGAAGATGCAGAGGCCGTTGCTGGATGGGCGCTGGTACTGTGATGGCTGGATAGCCTGGTAGTGTTTTATCCAGAAAGCAGGGTGCTTACCATGGGGCCAGAGCTGTCACTGGTAAGACCGCAGAGGTGCTCATTTAGTCACAGGATGAGGGATGTTTGGTGTCCTTGTCTCTGTCCCATCCCACACATGGCCTTGGATGGTCTTTGTCTCTGCCTTATTTGCCTATATCTGCAGAGCAGCTTCTTTTCTGATGTTTATTTTTGTGAGCATTGTTTATGTGCAGTGGTGAACCTTGTGGCTTAGGAGGCAACCAAGACCTTTTTTACCACTTTCTCATTGATTATGTTAGCCTTCTTTGACATTAAAAAAAAAAAACAAGCATACTTAATAGAACTTACTGAATGCCTTGTTCTGTCTTAAAAGACACCTCTTACTTTATCCTCATAAGAACCCTATGAGGTAGGTACTATTACCATCTTTATTTTTTTATTTTATCTTATTATTTTTTAATGTTTATTTATTTTGAGATAAAGAGCAAGAGAGCAGGTACATGCACGAGTGGGGGAGGGGCAGAGAGAGAGGGAAAGAGAGAATCCCAAGTAGGCTCCGAGTTGTCAGCATGGAGCCCCAAGTGGGGTTTGATATCAGAAATCATGAGATCATGACCTGAGCCGAGATCAAGAGTAGACGCTTAACTGACTGAACTACCCAGGGGCCCCACCGTCTTGATTTTAAGATGAGGAACTTGAGACAGAGAGAAGGTCAGTAACTTGCCCACAGTCACAGCTAGTAAGTGACCTAGGATGGCTTTCCTCTGATGTGCTCCCTTTCTCCTGGAAGGAAAACTCACCTCAGGCATTTGGAGTTCCTTTTAGACTCAGAGAATTCTGATAGCCTCTTTTGTGACTGAGGCGTAGTTAAAGGTGGGAGTTCTTTCCTCCTCTGTGCTATGTGGCATTTCTGTTATTTAAGTGTGCAGATGGGTGCTGGGTGAAGAAACGATTTAAGTTGTGGACTTGGGTCAAGAGTTTGGGAGACTCAGATGCTCTTGGGACATGTGCGGGGCGTCTTCCTAATGTGGAGGAGCTCAGGGAGGTGCGCTGTTCTGGGGAAAAGAGTTGAGAGACAAATAGGGAGATAGCTGGACTAAATAGTTTATTATGGACAGTTTCATGGTATTGGTGAGACAATAAAGTTTTAGGAAATACTGGAAATCAGATAGAATATGGATTTTCTGTTTCACTACAGAGAGGCCATGACTGCTGTAAAGGAAGAGGGCCCTGGTAGTGAAAATGAAGTTCAGAAATATAATATGAAAATGTAATAGGGAGAGAACTTGAAAAGTTCTGATTTTAAAAGCTAATATTTGCACATACAACAAATATTATTAGTGAAAAATATATTAGTGAAATTTTCAATAAATGTAATATATGCATGGCATTGTGATAGGTCATAGAAATAAACTATATTACAGGGAAGACAAGGTCCCTGACCAAATTTCTCTCGTTTTAAATTCCTTTTAACAAATACTTATCAAGCACCTAACATACTGTAGGCCTCACACACACAAGGAAAACTAAACCAAACCAACCAACCAACAAAAATAAAAACAACCCCTGAAACTGAAATTCAAACCAAACAATAGACATACATTTTAAAATAAATTGAGGGGTGCCTGGGTGGCTCAGTGGTTAAGCCTCCGACTTCGGCTCAGGTCAGATCTCACGTTCGTGTGTTCGAGCCCCGCATCAGGCTCTGTGCTGACAGCTAGCTCAGAGCCTGGAGCCTGCTTCTGGTACTGTGTCTCCTTCTCTCTCTGCCCCTGCCCCTCTCATGCTCTGTCTCTTCTGTATCAAAAATAAATAAAACATTAAAAAAATATTTAAAATAAATTGAAATGAAATGAGATGAAATAAAAGTAGCCTTTGCCTTCAAGTTACTCGTTGTTTGTCATCTGGCAAAAGAGGAAGACTTTTTCTTGGCAATGATATTTTGGGATGAAGGACTCTTATTCAGAGCTGCCCCTCAGACTGCGCTTTTTACTGTCTGCAAAATACATTTCTTTTTGGCTCTCAGGTTAAAGTTCATCTCATCTTTATGGTGGGGTCCAGGCATGATGCTTGGTGCTTTACCACTGCCTTTTCTCTCTCTGTAAGAATGTGCTGTGGGTTTTTTTCACTCTGCCATAAAATGGGGGTGTTAAGGCACAGAGTGGGTAAATGAGGTGCCAGGCTTCACATGCTGGACATGATAGAGATGGGACCTCCTCATTTACGGAAAGCAGAATTTCAGACAATTGCAGAATCTCTGCATTCTTGTTTTTTCATTTGCTTTATTCATCAAATTTTTCACTAATTCTCACATTTACTAACTCCACGTAGCTACTCTTTAAAAAAATGTTTTTAAATGTTTTGTATTTATTTTTGAGAGACAGAGAGAGACAGCGTGAGCAGGGGAGGGTCAGAGAGAGACGGAGATACAGAATCTGAAGCAGGCTCCAGGCTCTGAGCTAGCTGTCAGCACAGAGCCCAACATGGGGCTCGAACCCACGAACCGTGAGATCATGACCTGAGCCAAAGCTGGTCGCTTAACTGACTGAACCACCCAGACGCCCCAACTACTTTTTATTTATTAAAAAAATTGTTTTCAAGTTTTATTTGTTTGTTTGTTTATTTAGAGAGCATGAGCCAGAGGAAGGGCAGAGAAGGGAGAGAGAATTCCAGGCAGGCTCCGTGCTATCAGTGCGGCGATCAACTCAGGGCTCGAACTCACGAACCACAAGATCATGACCTGAGCTGAAATCAAGAGTCAGGCACAACTGACTGAGTCACCCAAGAGCCCCACTATTCTCTTTTAGAAGACAAATTAAAGCTTCCTTTTTTGGGTGTGCCTCGGTGGCTCAGGCTTAACCACGCTTAGCCAAGAGTCTGACTTCGGCTCAGGTCATGATCTCACAGTCCAAGGGTTCGAGCCCCCACATCAGGCTCTGTGCTGGCAGAAAAAAGCTTCCCTTTTTTTTTTTTGTTGTTGTTGTTGTTAGATACACAGGGTTTGTATGTAATTAATGTATTTACCTATAGCCATGAAATAATAAAGAGAGAAAGGCAGGCGTGAGTGAAAACAAGCTTTATTTTGGTTTTGGGGTGTCAGGTCTCAAACTTTTTATAAGTTTGGGTCTAGAATATTATTTTCTCATCAACTTCTTTGTTATAATTTTTGCTTATGTTCTGCTGCCTCGACCTTGGAATTTTGATAAACTCAGACATATGTATTTTGGTTAAGGCAAGCATTAACTCTTTCTTTGCTCTTTCAAACTGTTTTTGGATATGATCATAGCATAGATATTTGATCAACACCATTTCTATGAGAAATAGCCACTAAACACTTTGGAAGGGAGTTTGCAGACACCCCTGGCAAAGACCAGAAGCTGTCTTGCTGGAACCTGACACTGTCCTACGCTCTGTGACCCATGTGGGGATTTGTTAGGCTGAGATCACAGGTCTTGTTCATATGAGGGCACTATAGCCAGTCTTCTTTTGCGAATTCGCTTCTGGGGAATTTTGTTTGGAGAAGTTATTGTTTGTAACTCAGCCTTTGTGATTTTTTTTTCTTGGAGTGAGAAAGGAGGGGAGTGGAGCATGTTTCTGTAGTACTTGTACGTGAGCAGTATGACCCTGGTATAGTGTATTACAGTTCACATCTTTCCTTGAGCAGGAACTCATTCTGTATTTTCTCTATTCCTTAGAGGCTGGGTTATTCCATTTATAATTAATTTTTTCTTTTAATAGTTTACTGCTTAAATGCAGTTTTGTCTTACAGAAAAGCATCTCACTAACCTCTCACCCTTCCCACCTATATACTCCTACACTGTTTTTTTTTAAGCCTCAAGAAGCCCCTGCTTCCCAAGTGCAATGCTTCGAGATTTTTCCAATAGAAAACTAGAAAAATTCCCACATTCTGTAGCAATTTCAGTACCAGCAGAGGCATCAGCTGTTTGCAGCTGTCCCTTTGGGACCACAAAATCAAACAGTAATATCCCTGATATGGACAAAGCCTGGGCTTCAATTATTTAGCAGAAATCACAGTTGTGCAGGGAAAGTGGCATGCCAAAATGGACCCACACAGGTCTGGGAGTGAGAAATTCCACATTCTAATTTAGATTCTGCCCTGATGCATTGCACTACTGGGCAAGTCTCTGCACCTTGCTGTATCAAGGCCCTCAGATGCAAGGTCCACTGCCTGCAGCTCAGTCATGTTGTGGCTGTGAGAGAATCAGATCTATCCCATATGCCCTTCTCCATCTCTTCTTTCATGACTGTCAGCTGTTAGGCACGGAAAACCCCTGATCTTCCTCATCCGGTGGATGGTCGAAAATACCACTTTTTCTTCAAAGCCCGCCACTGGCACCTTCGGAATCAGCAGTACCCATCCACCTGCCTGGGTGCAAACTCCGTGTTTCTCTGTCGGGTGGGAGTTAGCTTTGCACTGAGCTGAAAGAGGAACATACCAATGTTCAAACCCCAGGTCTACCACTTACCTCTTTTCACCAATTTGAAGACACATTTTTAACTCATCTAAAATTGAGATGTATTCTAAAATCAATAATATTTTTTCATATTGTCATAGTTTAACTTTTAGTATTTTTTTCTTTCTCACTGGAACATAAAATAATGGTGAGTGATCAGAGTTGACTTAGATTTAGTGAAATCTACTTGTGTGGCTGCATGCAAGTCATGTAGCATCTCTAATCCTGTTCTATTTATAGAATGGGATGCTAACGGCAATGATGCTGCGGGTTTGTCGTGAAGGGAAAACCGAGTATATTATTGAACTTATCAGAGAATTGGACAGTAGAAGTCATTCAATGAAGGTTCTTTGATAGAATCTTTAGATCCAGAAGATATTGGGGTAATTGGAAGCCACTGTTTAATATTTATTTTCTCTTTTGTCATGCATACTTGGGACTACTCTCTTCTAAATGATGTCTGTGTTCACACAGTCCAGCTTTTATGACTAATGGCAACCTCTTCCCTTCTCTCCCCTCCAATGCCTTCTCCAGTCCCATTTCTCATTGCATGAAAAGGATAGGGAAGGAGGAATTATTTAAAATTTGAAGGCTAAAATACCATAATATTAATTTTGACCTCTATTTTATTTACTAGTATAATCATGTGTTTTATAATTCTTATGAGAATGTCTTCTTATCATAGATATGCCTTAAAATATTAGTTTTAGAATGTAGCTGGTTTATGACAGTAGGAGGTGATTGAGCAGAGGCTGGAAGGGTTGAGTTTTAACTAAAACCAAGAGACTGAAATTCTGTGATAAGTGTGTAGTAATATAATGTATGTCTAAAAAATATAGTAGACAAGAAATGAGATATTTTAGTAGGCCACAAGTTAAACAGAAATCTGTGATAATAAGTGCTTTGGATAAAGAAACAAAGAGGGGCACCCGTGCAGCTCAGTTGGTTGAACGTCCAGCTTCAGCTCAGGTCATGATCTCGTGGTTCATGGGTTTGAGCCCCGTGTTGGGCTCTGTGCTGACAGCTAGCTCAGAGCCTGGAACCTGTCTTTGGATTCTGTGTCTTCCTCTCTCTCTGATCCTCCCCTGCTCTCACTGTCTTTCTCTCTTTCAAAAATAAATAAAACATTAAAATTAAAAAAAAGAAACAAAGAAGCAAACCAAGCTTAGGCAATGCACTCATATCACTCATTCAGAAAATATTGTTGGCATGTCTGCTATTGCTTGACACTATATTAGGCCCTGGGGACACAAAAATAAATAAACCTGGTTTTTTCCCTCTAGAATGCCATGATAAGAGAGAAGTGGAAAGGAAATTAACTGGACTGTAACAAGCATAACACTGAAATTATATGGAAAATAAGAAAGTAGGAAGAAGACCCAACAAAATGATCAGGGAGAAAGGAGACAGAAAAGGTTTCCCTGAAGACATCACATAGGAGCTGGATTATAAAAATTTTAATATTAACTCCGTTAGTTAATAGTAGTGTATCAGTTTTTGAATGAACTTATTTAAAGATTGAGTTATGATTGACACATAACAATGTATTAGTTTCAGGCATACAACATAGTGATTTGATCACCACACTAAGTCTAGTTATTACCATACGCTGTTAGAATTTTTTTCTTGCTTTGAGAACTTTTAAGATCTACTCTGTTAGCAACTTTCAAATATACAATATATGTCAAGTACATTAGTGTATCAACCTTAAATTTCCTGAATTTGGTAATTATATTGTGGGTATATAAGAAATTTTTTTTTGTTTTAAGGAAATACAAACAGATATTTAGGGGTAAATAGTGGTAATGTCCATAATTTATTCTCAAAAAGCTCAGCAAAGTAGTAATTGCTACATGCGTGCATGTGTGTATGTGTGTGTATGTGTGTGTGTAGAGAGAGAGAGAGAGAATATACAGCAATGTGGCAAATGTTAAATTGGAGAAACAGTTTGAAGAGTTTACTTGTTTTATTCATGCAACTTTTCTGTATGTTTCCTGTCATTTGAATTTTTCCAAAATAAAAAACAAAAGACGGTCTTCTCAGAAGTTTAAACATTTAATTCTAAAATTTCCTTAAGAAAAAATAGAAACTTTTTACAATTAAGGTTGGATTTGCATTGGAGAAGGGCTGTTTACTACCAATTCATGTAGATTACCTTTGAAGTATTAATACTGGATTATACAATTGGACTCAAATATCTAAAGCAGTAGTTTACTTTGAGCTATCACCAAGTTGGCCTCTAAGTGCTCTAAGGTTAGCTAAATATGAAAAAAAAATTTTGTTTTGATGAAGTAATTAAAATCTATAAATGGTCACCATGGGAAAAAGAACTTCTTCCAAATTCTGATTATATCTGTCACTTGTTTGAACACAGGATAAAATTCTATTGATGTAATACCATATCTTAATAAGGGAGATTTTTTAAAGCAAATCATGTAATATTTGGTTTCAACTCATATTATGCATTCATGGAAAGAAATTTTAATGTCCATTCTGTGGACCAGTAATTGGCATAATTGTGAATTAGCCACGTTGCCTTTTATACATCTTCTGACAAGCTTTCTTCCTGGTTCTTCAGGAAACTGGTAATTACACTCACAATCGTATTAATTACAGCTTCTTCCACCAGCTCCTTTTTAGGGACACCATATGCCAGGCATCATGCTAAGCATTTTATATTTAAGGTAGGTTTTTTTTTTTGTAAACATATAGTTAAAAAAAATTCATTCTGACACTGTTTTAATTGGCATATTTTGTCCGTTTGTATTTGATATAATTGCTGACATACTTGGGTTTAGAGCTGCGGTTTTGTCATTTGTTTTCTATCTGACCCACCTGCTGGATGTGTCCTTTTATCTCATTTGTTGCCTTTCTTTGGGTTAATCAAGTATTTTTTGTTATAGCAGGTTTTCCCTGCATTATTAGTTGTATCTTATTATCATTTTTAAAAGTTACTACAGAATAGCATGTATTCTTACATTATTCAGTCTAATACAAAGATTACTTTTATCACTCCATAATAATGCTAGAATTTAAAAAACCCTTTATATTCATTTACTTCTTACTTTGTACTATTGTTGTCATGCATTTTAATTCCAAATGCATTTTTAACCCCCATAGGATAGTATTAATTTGTTTTGAACAGTCAATATTCATTTAGATATACATGCTAAGTATGTTCAAGCTGCCATAACAAAATGCCATAGATTGGATGGCTTAAACAATAGGAATTTATTTACTTATTTACCTTAAATTAATTTTATTATTATTTTTTAAAGACTTTAGTTTCTTAAATACTTTCTACACCCAAGTTAGAGCTTGAACTTACAGCCTCAGGGTCAAGAGTTGCATGCTCTCCTGGCTCTGAGCCAGCCTGGCACCCCAGTAGGAATTTATTTTATCACAGTTCTGGAGGCTGGAAGTTCAAGATCGAGGTGCCACCAGCATTGGTTTTTTTAGAGGCTTCTCTCTGTGGTTTACAAATAGCCGCCCCTTCACATGGTTTTACCTCTGTGCACATGTGTCCCTGGTGTCTCTCTGTGTGTCCTAATCTTTTCTTCTTATAAAGACATTGGTCATATTGGATTAGGGCCTGCCATAGCAGCTGCATTGTAATGGCTCTTTTAAAGGCCCTATCTCCAGTACAGTCACATTCTGGGGTACAATATTATACAGCCTTTCTAGTTCAACTCATAGGCCTGTTATTTTCCAGTTGTCAAATGCTCTCATGTTACACCATATCCAGGTTTTTTATTTTTAAGGAGGTTCCTCATCCAGAAAGCCAACAGATCTTCAGTGATTGTAAAGAGAAAAACAGGTTAGTTAATTTATACTAAGTTGCAAATGATTATATAGCCAGATGTTGTCATTTCCAAAAATATTTATTTTTGTAGAGTTGTATATTACCTTAAAGAAATATGCCTTAAAAATTAAAATTTTGAGATAATTCTCTGTACCGACTGTTCTTCTCTGCCCTTTTTCCAACTCTATTAATAGCTTATTTTACTGTTACGTGTATGTGCATATGTGTACATGCTTATATTAGTATTACCTATCTAGCTTTATATAGTTGTATGGAACTTTATATACCTAGCTATAGTTTTATACATTTCTTTCCAGGTGGTAAGACTTAAAGAGAGATATTCCTTATCTATTTCATTTTTGTATATTCCTTTACAACCTTGTATAGTGCCTGATTCTTAATAGGTATTAAATTAACATTTGCTGAACCTAAGTTTAATATGGTTTTGATGAGGTGGGATGACTTCTTAGAATTTTACAAATAATTTCACACAGGTAGTTTTTGATCTGAAATGTATTTGACATTGAACATCAAAAGAAGAAAAGGGAGATATGAGGTATATTAGTGTCTTACAGCCTGACCAAGGAGGAAAACAGTGGGAAAAGAATCTATTAGCATATGTGTGTTTTATTTTGTATACTTCTCAATGAGTGATGTTCTTTCTCAAGAAAAGAGAAATTCACATATCAACCACATGGAGAAACAATTTCTCACTTACCAAGTTGGTAAAAATACAAAAGTTGATAATGTTCTTTGTTGGTGACTCTAGACAAATAGGCAGTCGCACATGGCTGGTATAAATCCAAACTTGGAAAACATTCAGGAGGGAAATTTGGTAATATTCAGCAACATTATACTTACCTTTACCCTCTGATCCAGCAATACTCTTCCTAGAAACTTACCACAAAAGGGTCTGGCAAAACTATAAAAAGGTCATTTTGAAGCCTCTTAAAGTTACTATTGTTGCGGTGCCTGGGTGGCTCAGTCAGTTCTTGACTTCAGTTCAGGTCATGATCTCGAGAATTGTGAGATGGAGCCTGTGCTACCAGCACAGAGCCTACTTGGGATTCTCTTTCCCTCTCTCCCCTTCTCTCTGTCCCTCCCTTGCTCATGTGCATGTGCCCTGCTCTCTATCTCAAAATAAGTAAAAAAACTTAAAAAAAAAGTATATTGATAGTAGCAAAATATTTGAAAAATCCCACCTTATGATCAAAAAGAACTAGTTGAGTAAACTAAGGTGTATGTACAAACGAGTACTGTGCAACTGTAGAAAGGTGTGAAGAACTTCTTTATATATACTTACGAGTAGTCTTCAGGATATAAAAAACAAAAAGCAAGATGGAGAAAAATGTGTGTAATATGTTACCGCTCATCTAAGGGCATGAGGTGTAGGGATGTGTATGTTTCCTAGGGCTCCCATACAAGTACCAGTCAGTAAGACTGGGTTACTCAGACAACAGACATTTGTTCTTCAACAGCGCTGGAGGCCAGAAATCCGAAATCAAGGTGTTGGCAGGGCTATGCTCCCTCTCCAGGCTCTACAGAGCACTCCTTACTTGCCCTTTTCCAGCTCTGGCGGTGCTGGCTATCCTTGGTATTCCTTGGCTTGTATCTGCTTCACTCTAATCTCTGCCTCCATATGCACATGACCACCTTCCCTTGTGTATGTTCATGTCTCTCGTTCCAAAGCCTCCTCTCTGTTCTCTTATAAACATATTGGTCACCGAATTAGAGTCCATTCTAAGCCAGTATGACCTCATCTTAACTTGCTTACATCTACAAGGATCTTACTTCCAAATAAGGTCATCTTCACAGATACCTGAAATTAGGACTTTAACATATCTTTTTTGGAGGTAAAATTCAACTTACAAAAGAGCAATAGAAATGTGTGTGTGTGTGTGTGTGTGTATAATGGAGGGGACAAGGGAGGAAATGTATGTTTATGAATAAACATTGTTTTGTAGATTTGATTTTGGAATAATGTAACTATTCACATAATTATAAAGCAAAATTAAATTTAAACTTCTAGAAATTAAAGACAAAATGAAAGAAATGAATCATCAGCATATTGAATTTGTGTCACAACCATATAGAAAGAAACTATTTTAAGTGATTTCACAACAAGCTACTTTGACCATATTTCCAGAGTGGAATATGCCTTAAGGAAAATAGAACTGAAAAAAAAATGTTAACCTCTTTCCAGTGATCATATTGTAGGTGGTAGTGTTGGCATTTTAATTTTAAGACTGTTGAATGTATATTGTGTGAATGAAGTGAATAGTTACGTTTATATTATTGGGAAACAGGATTTTGGGATAGGAGAAAGGACAAAAGATGTTACATAAATGAGGAAAGCTAAAAATTTTGTAGCTCTAAATTTACATTAGAAATATAAATTTACATTAATGATTTCCCTTACATTAAAACAACAACAAAATAACAACATATTTCTAGCCCTGTTTTCTGAAAAGCCCGGGAAGCAAGGTCCAACCCAGTAGCAATCAGCAAACTTCATGCCAAAATACTGGTCTGCCAAAGGAACCATCAGAAAAATGGCAGATCTGGGGCAGGAAATGTTCAAGATGAACCTGTAATATTTCATCATAGTGCAGAGCACGGAATGTATCAGACTCCTAGGAATGTGTCTAAAGCATTCTAGGGTCAATTTGAAAAGGCCTCCATTGGCAAGCAATGTAACAGTTTTATCAATAAGGATACTAGCTACAGTAGACTGAAAGTATGTTTTATTTTAGGTTTATTTTGAGAGAGAGAGAGCATCAACAAAAGGTCATCCTCCCAATATCTTTCCATTTGTTTATGTCATCTTTAATTTCTTTCATCGGTGTTTTATAGTTTTCGGAGTACAGGTCTTTCACCTTGCCTAAGTTTATTCCTAGGTATTTTATTATTTTTGGTGCAATTGTAAATGGGACTAATTTTTAAATTTCTTTCTCTGTTACTTCATCATTAGTGTATGGAAATGCCGCAGAGTTTTGTATATTGATTTTTGTATCCTACAAACTTACTGAATTTATCAGTTCCATCAGTTTTTTGGTGGACTCTTTAATGTTTTCAATGTATAGTATCATGTCATCTGCAAATAGTGAAAGTTTTATTTCTTCCTTACCAATTAAGATACCTTTTATTTCCTCTTCTTGTCTGATTCCTGTGGATAGAACTTCTTGGTACTATGTTGAATAAATGTGGTAAGAGTGGACATCTTTGTCTTGTTCCTGATCTTAGGGGAAAAGCTTTCAGTTTTTCACTATTGAGTATGATGTTAGCTGTGAGTTTTTCATATATGACCCTTATTATGTTGTGGTATGTTCCCTCTAAATCTACTTTGTTGAGGGTTTTAATCATGAATGGATATTGTACATTGTCAAATGCGTTTTCTGTATGTATTAAAATGATCCTATGGTTTTTTTTGCTTTCTCGTTTTGATGTATCATCATGTTGATCGATTTGCAAATATTGAACCATGCTTACGTACCAGGAATTATTTCCCCCTATGATGGTGAATAATTTTTTAAAATGTAGTTTTGGGTTCAGTTTACTAAATTTTGTTGAAGCTTTTGCATCTGTGTTCATTAGAGATATTGGCCTATAGTTCTTTTTTGTGTGTGTTGTATTTATCTGGTTTGGGCATCAGGGTAGTTTAGGCTTCATAGAATGAATTTGGAAGCTTTCCTTCTTTTTTTTTTTTTTTAGAATATTTTGAAAAGTATAGTATTACCTCTTCTTTGAATATTTGGTAGAGTTCACCTGTGGAGCCATTTGGTCTTGAACTTTTGTTTTGGGGGAGGTTTTTATTATTGATTCAATTTCATTGCTGGTTATTGGTCTGTTCAGATATTCTGTTTCTTTTTCATTCAGTTTGGGAGGTTATATGTTTGTAGGAATTTTTCCATTTCTTCTAATTTGTCCGGTGTGTTTTTGGCATATGATTTTTCATAATATTATTATAATCCTTTGTCTTTCTGTGGTGTTGGTTGTTATTTCTCCTCTTTAATTTCTGATTTTGCTTATTTGAGTACCCTCTCTCCTTCTGTGTGTCTGTCTGTCTATCTCTCTCTCTCGATGATGATGAGTCTGGCTAAAGGTTTATCAGTTTTGTTGATCTTTTCAGAGAACCAGCCCCTGGTTTCATTGATCTGTTTTATTTCATTATTATTTTTTAGTTTCTATTTTGTTTATTTCTCCTCTAATCTTTATTATTTCCTTCCTTCTATTGTTTTTTTTTTTTTTTTCCACAGCTCCTTTAGATGTAAGGTTAGGTTGTTTACTTGAGATTTTTCTTCCTTCGTGAGGTAGGCCTGTATTGCTATAAACCTCCCTCTTAGAAGAGCTTTTGCTGCATCCCAAAGATTTTGGACTCTTGTGCTTTCATTTTCATTGTCTTCATATATTTTCTTATTTCTTAGTTGACTCGTTCATTGTGCAGGAGCATGTTACTTAACCTTCATGTATTATTGCTCTTTCTAGATTTTTTCCTTGTTGTTAATTTCTAATTTCATAGTATTAAGATCAGAAAAGATGCATGGTATGACATGGATACCACTTAATCTTTTTGAATTTGTTGAGACTTGTTTTGTGGCTCAATATATGATCTATTCTAGAGAATGTTCCATGTGCACTTGAAAAGAATGTGTACTCTGCTGTTTAGAATGGGATGTTCTGAATATGTCTGTTAGACATATTCAGGGCCAGTGTGTCATTGAAAGACACTGGTCCAGTGTGTCATTGAAAGCCACTGTATCCTTGTTGATTTTCTGTGTGGATGATTTGTTCATTGATGTAGGTGAAGTGTTAAGAGTCCCCTACTACTATTGTATTACTATCAATTACTTACTTTATCTTTGTTATTAACTGCTTTCTGTATTTGGGTGCTTTCTCATTGGGTGCATAAATATATATAATTGCTATATCTTCATGATGGATTGCTCCCTTTATAATTATATAGTGTCCTTGTATGTCTCTTATTATAATCTTTGTTTTAAAGTCTATATGTCCAGTATAAATATTGCTACTCCAGCTCTCTTTTGACATTTATTTCTGTGGTAAATGCGTCTTCATCCATTCATGTTCAATCTGCATATGTATTTAGGTCTGAAATGAGTCTCTTGTAAACAGCAAGACAGGTCTCGCTTTTTTATCCATTCTGTCACTCTTTGTCTTTTGACTGAAACATTTAGTCCATTTACACTCAAAGTAATTATTAATAAGTATGTATTTATTGCTATTTTGTTATTCTTTTTATGGTTGTTTTTGTAGTTCTTCTCTGTTCCTTTCTTCTCTTGCTCTCTTATGGTTAGTTGGCTTTCTTTAGTGATATATTTGGATTCCTTTCTCTTTATTTTTTGCATATCTATTAACTGGTTTTTGATTAGTAGTTACCATTTGATTTGTATGTAACGTCTTCTATTTGTAGCAGTCTGTATTAAGTTAATGGTTGCTTAAATTTGAAGCCGTTCTTTACTCCTGACCTTCCCACATTTTAAGTATATCATATTCATACTTTATATCCTTTATTTTATTTTGTGAGTCCCTTGACTGATTTTTATAGGTATGCTTATTTTTACTGCTTTGTGCTTCCTACTTTGCTCCTTCCTGCTTATGGTCTTTCTTTTCCACTCAGAATCCCCTTTAATCTTGTAGGCTGGGTTAGTAGTCATCAATTCCTTTGAACTTTTGTTTGCCTGAGAAACTCTTTCCCTCTTCTTCTAAATGATACCCTTGCTGGATAGAGTTCTTGGTTGCTGATTTTTTTCTTCTAGCACTTTGAATGTATCATGCTACCCTCTTCTGGCCTGCAGAGTTTCTGCTGAATAATCAGCTGATAGCCTTATGGGGTTTCCCTTGTATGTAATTGTTTTCTTTTGCTGATTTTAAAATTCCCTCTATATATTTTAAAGTTTATTTAGTTATTTTGAGAGAGAAAAAGAGAGAGAGAAAGGTGGGGGGAGGGGTGACGGAGAATCTCAAGCAGGCTCTGTCCTATCAGCCCGTAGCCTGGCACAGGGCTCAATTTCACAGACTGAAATTATGACATGAGCTGAGATTAAGAGTCAGACGCTTAACTGACTGAGGCACCCAGGCATGCCCTCTTTCTCGTTTTTTAAAGTTTATTTATTTATTTTGAGAGACAGAGAAAGAAAGAAAGTGGGGAGAAGGAGAGAGAGAGTCCCAAGCAGGCTCCTCACTGTCATCTCAGAGCCTGACATGGGGTTTGATCTCACAGTTCAGAGCTGAATTCAAGAGTCAGATGCTCACCTGACTGAACCACCTTAGCACCCCTAAAATTCTCCCCTTTTCACTACTTTCTGCCATTTTAATTATGTGGCCCTCCTTAAGTTGATTTTGTTGGGGGCTGTCTATGCCTCCTGGATCTGTATTTCCATTTGTTTCAGCAGATTCAGAAAGTTTTCAGTTATCATTTCTTAAATAAATTTTCTGCCCCCCTTTTCTCTCTCTCCTTCTGAGGTCCCTATAATGCAAATGTTTTTATGTCACAGAGTTTCCTAAGTCTATCTTCATTTTGCATTTTTTTTCTCTCACCCATTTAGCTTGATTGCTTTCAATTACTCTGTCCTCCAGTTCACTGATCCATTCTTCTGCTTTCTCTAGTCTATTCCCTCTAGTGTATTTTAAATTTCATTTATCGAGCTCTTCATCTTTGATTGGTTCTTTTTTATGTTTTCTGTTCTTTGTTAAGGGTTTTACTGATATCCACCACTGTTTTCTTAAGTCCTGTATCTTTATAACCATTACTTTTAATTTTCTATCAGGTATGTTATTTATATCTGTTTCACTTAGATCTCTTTCTGTGATTTTGTCCTCTTCTTTCATTTGAGATACATTCCTCTGTATCCTTATTTTATCTTACTGTCTGTGACTGTGTCTGTGTATTAGGAAAATCAGCTACATCTCTTGCTCTTGAAAGTAATGGTCTTATGAAGAAGAGGTCCTGTAATGCCCCGCAGTGCAGTGTCCCCGGTTCACCAGAACCAGGCACTCCAGGGACGTCTCCTTCGTGTGTTGCGAACACCCTGCTGTTGTGGCTGAGCCACTTTTTCCTTTAGTCCAGTCATCTAGACTGGCTCTCTTTGCTTATTGTAGGTTGAGTTTGGTCCTTGTGTTGTTAGTTGGGCAGTCTGGGGCTGTCTTGGGCATGAGCTGAATAAGACCAGGCATTGGCCAGAGATGCAATAGAACCAAACTGCAGGGTGTTTTTCCTGTTTTGTTCCCTGAGAGGCTTTTGTTGGTAGGTGAAGCCTGTAGTCAGACCAGCTTCAACCCCCAGTCTACTGCTGAGGCCACAGTCCGATTGTTGTGTGTGATTATCTTCCCCTCTTCCTGGGACAGGAGTCACTTTGGAGTGATACTAGCCCCTGTCAAGTTCAAGGCTGCTTGAACACTGCTAGGCTTGTGATACCACTTTGGGCACATTTATTATTTTTTAAATTATTTATTATTTATTATTATTATTATTTATTATTATTATTTTTAAGTAGGCTCCTTGCCCAGTATGGAGCCCAACATGGTGCTTCAATGCACAACACTGAGATCAATACCTGAGTTTAGGTCAAGAATCAGTCACTTACCCAGCTGAGCCACCCAGGCTCTCTACACCACTTTGGATGGGCTTGGGCCAAGTTTGTACTGGAGAGAGCAGATCCACAGAAGTGCAGGAGTGGTGATGTGGTGCTTGGTATGAGCAAGGTTCGCGCAACTCTGCTGAGGGGGGTTGGGGTGGGGACCTGGAAGTGAGGCCTGTCTGGAGGGGGTGTGTCCACAGGGGCACATGAGTGTGGGGCACACTGTTAGCGAGTTAGTTAGTGAGTGTTGGCACCTGGTTCTCTGGTGGAAACTTCTTGTATTGTGCTATATAAGCTTTCTCTTGTAAAACATCTATATGATGGGCCATGATTTTTCCTCTGGCTTCTACCACCTTGATATTATTCCCCTTTCTCTCTTTATATATTCAAAGCTTGTCCTTTTTTGAATACCCAGGTGATGGAGTCCAGCTTCATCAGGTCCAGGGTTCCCTGCAGGATGGACAGTGTCAGCAGAAAGGAGTGAGAGAGCCCTGGCTTCTTTCTGCTCACCAGTCAGGTGACTCTACAGTGACCGGAGAGTCAGCTTTATTTATTGAAAAAATATATGTGGTACAAAACAGAAGTGGCAATTGCCTTAGACAGTGATTTCTGATAACAAATTCTTTGGTATGTAAAAATTTCCCAGAACATAGACTGGTGGAAGACTCCTGCATAACCTTTATCAATAGAGATTGAAGTAGGTGAATAGGTGTTTATCATATGGGAAAGGAAGCGATCTTTAGCACTCAAATACAAGGCAAAGTTTTTAGCACAGCAAAGACAAGAGTTAGGTCTTTGTGAGCAGGGGTCAATAGCCTATTTTCTGAGGGAAAGAAAAACAGGTTTTCTCAGGAAATGTATCATTTGCTCCTATAATCACAAAAGAAGAAACTCCTATAACAAGTTTTTTCACAAGGTGCAATTCACATATTTTTAGCATAAGAAGGCAGGTCACTCCTGATACCAGTCAGGCAGTCAGGTGCCTTGGGGGTCGGTGCTCAAGCAGAAATTGAGTGGGGGTTGAGTGGGTGTAGACGCCTGTGGCCACCTGACAGTGGGAGGCCTTGAAACCTGCCTTCAGAGATGGCTCCCAGCACCCAGGCTATACTTACGTAGTAAAACATTGTTCCTTCACACAACCTATCAAGATTTCTTCCTCTTCTGGATTCTTATTTTACTATTAATTAAGGTAGAAGTTAATTACGTGCTGACCTGTGACATCTTTCATAGTATTGTCTTGAAATGCTATTAGGATACTTAATTGGTTAATTTTAGTTGCTCAAGTCTGGTATCTCCAACTAGATTTTCAAGCATCCTGAGGGAATGAACAGTGTCATCCCTTGTGTCCCTCACCAATGTGGACAAAGGGCCTTGTGTGATAAATTTGTGCTAGTTAATGGAAATTGGAGACTTGATCATTAATGGTGAGCATAAAAGCATACTTGGGGCGCCTGTGTGGCTCAATTGGTTAAGCTTCTGACTTCGGCTCAGGTCATGATTTCACAGTTTGTGAGTTCGAGCCCTGCATCGGGCTCTGTGCTGACAGCTCAGAGCCTGGATCCTGCTTCAAATTCCGTGTCTCCCTCTCTTTGCCTCTCCCTTGCTTGTGCTCTGTGTCTCTCTCTTTCAGAAATAAATAAACATTAAAAAAATAAAAAAATAGCATCTTTTATGCCAATTTTAGAGAGTATATCTATATGTAAAGAGAGATTTGGCAAATTAATATATATTAAATTCTCCATATAAAAGCCCATTTTTAGGGGAAACACACTATTTCCAATCCTTTTGTTGCCTTGTGAAGTGACATCCTACCACTTCATACTTCTCCCCCTATTACTCACTTTTTCTGGAGGGAGGAGAGGTGAGCAGAGGAGGAGGAATTGGCAGATGAGTTTGAGAAGAAGGAATGGGGCATGCTTGTTTCTCAGTCTCAGCCTCAGTCTCCTTGACTTGCAGGGAACATGTGTACTTGTCTGCTCCTGGATATTTAGTACCTTAGCAGGACTGTCTCTGCCCAGTGTCTGTGGTGGGGGTGATTGTAGCACTCCAATACTTCCTCGACACAGTGCATAATTTTAATTCTGCCGCGCATCGTTAGCAAGCCTATTTCACCCTTCCATCTGAGGCATACTCTTCAACAGCTTTTTCAGGAACAAAGGTGATATTTTATTTTCATCGTCCTGGCTCTGTGTATCAATTCTGAACTTAGTTGGAGCAAAGAAGTATGTTATTTATAAACCTTTCAACCCTCAAATATGTAAAGAAAGTGTATTTTAGAATTAGTTCCATTAATAGTAGCAATTAACTTTGGAAAAAGGCAGGAATTCTTCCGAGCAAGGTCTGGTAAGTCAAATTTATCTAAAACAGAAACCTTGGGTGGATTGATGGAGTGGGAAACCTCTCTGGTCCCTGTTCACTCTAACAATCTGATTCTGTGGTGGATTCTGGATGGATGAGGCTGGTAATTGGAAAGAAGATCATTAGAGCTCAAAGGGCATGATATCCCTTTCGCCATCCACTGCTAGTGGGAGGAATAAAGAGAAGGTGGACAAGTTAAACAGGGAATCAACCCATGTAAATGAGATTATGGAAATAAAGAACAGTATTGATAGAATGAGAAAAGGAGGAGGGATATCAAATATTTACTATTGAAGGGCAATTAAGAAAAATTAAGTTCATGGGAGAAAATGAGAAGTGGAGTTTGAAATAAGACCTGAATATAGACATACTGCCAATATTAGGTTGGGATCATTCTTTTGAGCAGTTTGGAATCAAGACTTTTAAGGTCCCAAAAGATAGTTCTTCAAGGTCACAGCTCTTTTCAGACTCTTTTGCCAAAGTTTTGGACTTCTACCCTCTGGACCTTGGATGGAGATTGGGAGAGTCAAAGTGAAGGTTGGAGAGGCCAAATGAGTGATGACACCTACACACATCACACATGCACACACACTTCCACATACACAAGCACATATGTGTGCATACCGCACATGCCACACACACATCACACCACACACATGTGCACCACACACTGTACACATGCACACATAACCCACACAGGAACACCACACACATACACATACGTGCGCACACATGTACCTAAACCACACATGCAGATACACCACACACATACCACATATTCATGTACACATACATGCAGACTACACACGCACACATGTATACATATGCACACTTAATTTAAGCAATTCCACTTTTTAAAAATGCTTATTTATTTTTGAGAGAGAGTGTGAGGGTTGGGGAGGGGCAGAGAGAGTTGGAGACAGAGGATCTGAAGAAGGCTCTGGGCTATCAGTGTAGAGCCCAATGTGGGGCTTGAACTCATGAACCTTGAGACCATGACCTGAGCTGAAGTTGGGCGCATAACCGACTGAGCCACCTATAGGCATCCTTAAGCAATTCCATTTGCTTTATAGACTCGATTTCTGAGTAAAACGTCTTGGAATGACTGGTTCCTTGCATTAAAATCAGTTTAGAGTACTACTGTACCACAGTGTGGTAACTTATTTTGATGTCTGGTTAACTGCTAGATGTGAACCTTACTAACACTACACTAAGGGCAAAGAAGGTTTTTGCTATCTTGTGAAATGTGCCTATTGTGCATTTTTCTTCCTAACGTGTAGCATCTCCAAAGGGGCTAATGAGGGCATATCTAACAAATAGGGTTTTATTATTTTAAGGACAGTCCACAGCCCACTCCATCAACATGATCCAAGAGCTTGCTAGAAGTGGAAAATCTCAGGACCCACTCCAGAACTCCAGATTTAGAATATGTTATTTTAACAAGATCAAGTTGATAAGTACCTGTCCAGTTGATCTCGGTGATCTTTCCAATTTCTGAAATGTTATGAATTTTGAACATTTAAATGTAACATATGCTTTTTATAGTTTTATAATCAAGTGAGTAATTACAGTTTTGGAAGTTAACTATGATGTCTCCATTCTTGTGAATCTATCCATTGCATACTCATTGCTAGAAACAAGGCTGGGCTGGGCTGGGCTGGATATTACCTCGGAATGACTGCTTCTCCATCCATCACACATATGGGAATCTGAGGGAGGGGCCTGCCCACGTGAACACAGTGGTTACTATATTAGGAGTGTTAGCATCATTTCCCCTCAGAAAATGGATTCAACTCAAAATGTACCATCAAAGTTTTTACTTAAAAACATATTTTCAAAAAAATGTATCAAAATCACGAATGGGAGAAACAAGTTAAGACAGGCCATTACGGCTCCTCAGTGTGTCATGACGAACACGTTTGGATTTTGTGGAAAGTATCATGTGGAGGGAAGGAAACCCTTACTTAATTAGCTCATTAGCTCCGATTTTACTTTTACAGTATAAACAGTCTTCTGCAGGAGTCATAATTACTTATAGATGCTAATGCTGACTGTACTTTAAAATCTAAAAATTACTGTCACTGGAGTTGTGTCTTGAAAATATGTTTATCTTAGTGCAAATGCTTTCTAGAATCCTGGAAAGCACTTGAAAAAATATTTTTTGAGGCACTTAAGCTCAACAGCTAATGGAAGATCATGTATTTAAATAATTTACACTTCCATCTGGTTTAAAGAACACCAGGTGGAAGTGGTTGATCAGGATGAGTCTGTTACGTGGAAGGAAATGTTTGCTCAAAATAAATGAAAGGCAAACATTTACATGAGCCCCATCTTTTTGTCTGTGTGGGTAGACTCCTGTTTCCTGCTGTAATATTCTCTGGTCCTGGATTCTGTCTTTTACATTTACTGTGTATTGATGAGGTTCCAGAAGGAGCATGATGAACTGAGTGACTTCCCCTGTTTTATTTTCTTCTTCACAATCTTTTGATCATAAGCAATCATCGTCTCTTTTTCTTGTCCTTTCTGCATGCCAACCTGAAATCAAAAGGGGCTGTCCCCTTGCTGTAGGAGAGAGAAAGCTAAGCTTCCTGGACGTGCTTCTCCTTGTTGCTGGGCCAACTGGCAAATTTTATGTTTCCCACTGAGCGTCACAGTGTGTTGTCAAAAGCGTGGTTTTGTGAGTTGACTTTTGATAGGCACTTACTGTATCTTACCTGTCAACGCCGCAGTGGACTTCCTCATTTACAGCATGTGGCTTGCAAGCACAGACCAAACCCTTCAAGCCAAGAAGAGTCCTACAGAGCACATGGCTCCCCTTTCCAGCTCTCTTCTGCTCATTGTGCTTGTCAGACACATTCTCCCATGCGTGGACTTTTTTGGTGTGTATCAGTGTCTGTGTGTCTGTGTGTGTCATTTCAGGGTAGATAAAAGGATCAGAACCATTCCTGCTGTTAGTGCAACAAAGGCAAAAAACACAACTTTTTGTTCCAGTATCATAAGAAGGAATTACTGGCTATGGAGGGCAGGTGTACCCAGGGCTAGAAACCAGATCACCTAACGATTTCTCAGCTTATATGGGAGAGTATGAAATGATTACCACAAACTGAGTCAGCACTCAGCAGCATAGCCTTTTTCATCCCCGTATTTTGAAATATCATGGCCTCTACCACTAGGACACTAAAGTTTACTTCTCTAGCCTCTAAGAGTCCCCAGGGAGAAAGATCACAAAATCTGCAGCAGCTTCAAATTCATCTTTTCCAGAGCCAAATGAAATACAAATTCCAAATGTTTCGAGTTTTATTCTAGGTTTAGAAATAACACTTTTTCAAGTCAGTTCTAAATTTGACAACATCCCCTCTCTCATTGCTAGAAACAAGGCTGGGCTGGGCTGGGCTGGGCTGGGGCTGGGGGGACCCTGAGTATTACCTAGAATGACCGCTTCTCTGTCCATCACAACTATATGGGAACCTCTGAGGGAGGGGCCCTTTCATTTATTGTAAAATATATTAGTAATGAAGTACTTAAAAATTGTTTGATAGAATTGCTTTGGGGCATTCTTAGATCTCATTACCCATTCCATTTGAAACGGGCAGTAATCATTCCTGTCATTACTTTCCTCATTTAGCTCTTGGCTACACATTTGGGTGTGGACTGGAAAGGAGGCTTGGTAAGGAAACGTGGGCATCGAGAGATCCCTGTGGCCTCTTCTCTCTTCTTCCAGGATGATTTAGAAGTCCTGGGGATGGGGGAAGTTGAGGTTGGTATATGTAGAACTGGGGGCTTTCAGTAATCCTCATGTTCCCTTCAGATGATGCCACTCCTGGTGTCACTGTGGGCAGGTGCTCCTGCCTTACCAAGGGTGGAAAGCATATGGCGGAACCAGTTTAGTAAGCTTGGCAAGGATGCTGTTTAATACCGTAGTCATCGTGTTGGGCAAGTGGGCTCATGAGGTGTACTCTGAAAATACCTTTGTTCATCTTCCCTACTGCTTGCTTTTCTCCTGCACTAAGGGCCAGCCTTGATTTTCTGGTTACCTCCAGATAACAAAAGACCCTCTGATTATCATCAGTAACTGATTTCAGTTCAGTAATTAATATGTCAAACTAAGGTAGGGTAATGAGTAAAACACCTGTTTCCATTTAATGGTAAACATTTTCCTTCAGCTTGGGCCAGCTGCAAATGGCCCCCTGCAGGCTTGTGGGGGTTGCCGGTATGCTGGTGCTGGTCTTTTGCCACTTGCCCCATACAGTGCTCTATCGCTCCAGGGATACTGGAGATGATGTGGAAGAAGAGAGAGAGAGACAGGAAGGTCTCATTGTTGGCATGGGTGCTCCCTGGATTTGGAAGATTTGTAAAACCACATTTCTCTTATAGGACACACACACGCAAACATGCACTCACACAAAATGGCTGGGGATTTCTTACTTGCTAATGTGTCTCCCCTGGTTGGTCACAAATACAGTCCTCAGCCCTGGGAACTCAGCAGTTCATACCCTGATAGGGTCTCTTCAGCTGTCTAGGTAGGTCCTACATTAGTATCATGCTGGTTTTTCTTATATGACAGGACACATCTGGGGGCACTCAGGAATCCTTTGCCCCACCAAACCCTGGAACATGCAGGCTTTGACAACCATCTTTACCTTACCATCAGGGCAGCTGGCCATCATCTTCCCTTTAGGAATCCCAGAGTCAGACACCAGGCCATGGTGCCTCCCAGCTCTAAAGGCTGTATGTCAGGCTTTGAGAGGGATCCCGGTAAAGTCCTTTCCTTAAACTTAAAGCGAGTGCCACACACTGATTTATACTCCCAAGGTTTTTAATCTTGCAGGAGGGTAGGCACTCACAGCGTACAGCGGAGCAGATCTCCACAAAGTTTCTTACAATCGCAATTCCTTTTTCAGTCCCCCCAATCCTTCCTAGACTGAGGATGGGTAGTCAGCTGGGTTAAATAACAGTTCTTAACGAAGTCCCATGCATGTTCTGACTGGTGGCCTTGTGTCTCACTTTGAAATGTGGTATTTATTGTCTTGGGGCCTCTGCTGTAATTAAAGTCAAAATGGTTTATATAACACCTGGTTACATTAAATCAAAGTCTGAATTTGAAAATCCAAGTTTTATGATCGTATGGATATGTGACTATCTATGCACCCTCAGTTCAGTTGAACAACTTAAAATTTAAAGTTTCTCTTCTGCTTCCACTTTAATTACATGTGCATTTGAATGAAGAGCTCACAGGGGAAACAAAATCTTCCCAAAGTAGAGGAGTTCTCTTGCTCATTTCTAACCAGACAGTGTTGTGAGGAAATCCTTAAATAGCATTAAGGTGTAGACAGAGGAATTATTGAATGAACAGTTTTGACCCCTTTTTCTAATAGCACGATCTTCAACAGCAAGGTGGAAGAGCTGACATTAACAACACAATAATAATGGGACAGCTGATACATGTGGGATATTCATGCAGTTTCAGATGCTGGGCTGAGCTCTTTGAGGAGTTTCCTTTCAGACCCTCACAATGGCCTGTGTGAGGTGGACGTTATTACTTTCATTTGATGGAGTTTTAATGACTCGCCCAAGTTCATATAGACCTCAATCCAGGAAGTCTAACTTCATAGCATATTTTCTTAGAAAAAATGGAAAAGAATTAGGAGTGATTGGAATTCTGAAAAGAAACTTCCTGTAAAGCAGGGGCTTCTAGAATTTTATCTACTGTCATATTCCCTTGACTTCAATTAATTTCAGCCATTTCATTGAAATTATTTGAAATAACCTTGCCCACTGAATATGGTCTGTTTCTATAAGCATGGGAGTATCAGGACAAAAGGGCAAGTTTTTTTTTTAACTACATTATTGAAATACAATTGACACGTAAAATTACATGTACATATTGAACATGTGCATATTAAATGTATACAACTTGGTCAGTTTGTGGAGAAGCACATCTCTGAAACCATCACTGCTTTCAGTGCCATAGATGTATTTACCACCTCGTCAACTTTCCTCCAGGCCTCTTTGTTATTTACTTATTTATTTATTTATTTATTTAGTGGTAAGAACATTTAACACAAGATCTACTTTGTTGGCATATTTTAAGAATATGATTTAGTGTTGTTAGCTATAGGCATTATGTATATAGTAGATCTTCAGAACTTATTTATTTTGCATTACTGAAACTTTGTTTGACTATCACCTCCACATTTCCCTCTTCCCCCAGCCAGAGGAGGAAGTTTTATAACAATAGTGCTAAAGGGTCTCCTGTGAACTTCTTTACCCCTTTCATCAACCTTTAAGAAACTTCCATTTAGTTCATTTCTTTCAATGAAAAGTGTTGAGTGCCATTTGCTACTTACTGACTGGTCTGATAGTTATTTTTTTGAAAGTCAAGGATTTCTTAAGTTGGTATTTAAAACATGGGATGGGTAATGTAGTCGTCCTGTTTTGTTGGCTTCCTAAATAAAGGGAAAGGACATGTCTGAAACTGACCACACAGAAAACTCAAGTAGACCAATACACAATGCACATTAGTGATTATCTTTCTCTTCACAGGCCTATGAATGGGATAGCTTTGACTTAGCCTGTACGCGTTTTCTTCCTGGATAAGGAAAGACGTGTTTACATCAGGTTATAACTTTCACAGTGATTCTTAATCAGGCAAGTTAAGAATCTTGTATGTGAGTTTCAGAAACCATGGTAACATGGTAGACTGAGTATTATTCAGGATGCATGAGTGGAAACATTTGGGCAATGTGAATATGGAGCCAATGTGGGGACACTGATTCCTGTGGCTTTTGCCCCTAGACTGAACTAAACAAACTACGTTACCTTTCCCCATCCTCCCACCTCATGATCTAAGATGTTCTTTACGTTGTACGGAGACCCCTTCTTACCACATCCCTTTTGCCATTTTGAGCACCTTTGCTCTAAAAGTACTCTTGCTTCCTATGAATTTCCTGAAATGAGAATGATTTTAAAGTAGACCAAGACAGACTTACCAGGTTAGTGGTAGCCTTTTCTCCCTTTCTGCCCGCAGCCACCTAAAATTTTAAATTTAAATTTTCTTATGAATCTTATGATTATTGTAAATAGAAGAAAAGATCTTCGGAAAACCATGCCATTTTATTGTTATGTTAGATGTAATCCAAGAGAAACCAGTGTGTCAGATTCAGGATAAGTCCCCCAGATCTCCTGTGGACATATAGCTTCCCTTAACCATTTCCTATATGGAATAATTTATTCTTTCCTTTGTTCAATATTTGTTGAGGATCTACTATGTCTTAGTGACTCTTCTAGGTACTGGGTGTACAGTGAACAAAATGAAACAAAATCCCTGCTTTAATTGAGTTTATAATCTCATGAATGGAGACAGAAAATGAAAAAAATAAGTTAGTAACATATATAGTGTGTTAAAGGTACTTGCTTTGGATAGAAATAAACAGGAAATGGGGTGGGGAACAGTAGTTTAATTTCAAATGAGAACATTAAGGAGGACTTACTGGGAAGGTGATATTTGAGCTGTGTGGAGATTGGGGAAGGTGCTAGAAACATCATGACTTTTAAGAGATCTGCTGCTACAGAGGACTCCTTTGGCTTGATCCTCTCTGGCATTGTATCTCTGAAATCAGTTCAGAACTCAGCTGACCTCACAAATTAAGGGCAGAGGCAGTGGGACTTTCAGGGAAAAATTGATGGGGAGGAAAATTCTTCACTGTAGGCTGGTGATGGGTTTAAAGACCCACCTTTCACTCCCAAGGAGCTATTCTGTTTCATTTCTCAAGTATGGAATCCTGTGTCTCCTTGAGTTGACTATGCAAAATTTAGCCAACTCTACCATGAGACCGTGTACAGTTCACATAGGCCTCCCCTCAGTTTTGATGCCAAGGGCAAGTTTGGGAATTCCCCAGACCATCCTCAGGTTTGAAAATTCACTGGAAAATCCACTGAAAATTCACTCACAGAACTCACTGAAAACTCTTATGGTTATGGTTTATAACAGATTAAAGTCAGCTCAGGGAAGTGATGCAGAGGGCAGACTTTAGAGGGGTCCAAACGCTGAGCTTCCTGTCCTCACCCCACGGATACACAGACAACATTAACTCCTCCTGGCATCGATGCGCAGCAGTGTGCACGGAGCATTGCCAACAGGGGAAGCTCATCTGAGCCTGGGTGTCCGGAGTGTTTATTGACATTCAGTCACATATTGGCCATATGGCTGTCCTTTAGTCTCTAGCCCTTCTGGACATTAGGTGGACACCCTTAGTCTCCATTTCCTCCAGAGAGCAGCAGATACACGGGCCCGACATAAATCACATTGTGGACTGCCTGGGGGCTTCCTGGGAGGCACGGCATTTCAGGACCTGAGAGATCACCTATCAGTAGCTAAGGGCAAAGGCCAGACCTCCCTTTTAGATAAGGTTAATAATTTTTCACTATACAGCTTGTAATATACAATTATTTTTCTCCAACATTTTTTTGTTTTTATAACATCACTCATTACTGCTCCCCGTTAAAATCCACATGATCGGTGAAGAGACAGAGGCAGAGCCGAGAGCTCTTCACTGTGCACATGAGGGACCACACATTTCCCGTTTGCATCTTAAGTGTCTTTACTATTGAATGTATAATAGATGGCTTTAAATAACATTCTTCTCGTTGTCTTTTGTCCCTTTTGGGGCAAGAGGGAAAACATGGACTCATGGACAAAAATATGTATATATTCTGCACAAAATCATTGAAGGTAAGTAAACTAATAGCACATAGATTTAAATGTTTACTGGTTTGTGTCAGTGTCTGGTTATACAATGAATAATTCATATCAAACTAGTAGAATGTAACATTTACATAAAATAATACTTTGCAAATTTATGGTAAGTACTAATTACTTGCCTTATTTGCCATGACTATGATATTAAATATTCATAAAAATGTGATTATTTCTTTGATTTGGCAGGCATTTAGATTTCTCTACAGCTTTTCACACTGCTAATTTTAATCCAGTAAATTATCTGGAAGAAAACAGTATGCAGCCTAAAAACTGTTCAAAATTCACTCCAACATTGAGCACATTATGGACGTAATGATCCATTACAACCAAACTTCGAGAAGGTTTTAGAAGAAAACTGAGAATTAAACAAGGAAATATGGAGGCTATCGTCATGATTTGTCAGACGTGTTTATTAGAAAACGTTGCTACATATGCGATGGACAACCTTTAGAAGTACTATCCTGATACATAATACACACATCTTGAGATGTTTTGCTCCCGCCAGGGACCAGTTTAAGAGGATTTACCAGGACTCTGCCAGTGTTCATTTCCCAGCTTGATGTTTAGTGAGATTATTTGTGAAGCGCATTAATGCAAGAATCTGAATGCAAGAATCTGTGGGTACGTGTGCTAGAAACGTGATCCTTATGGGACCAGAGGGGGCACCTCCTCCCTTCTGTCCTGCTCCTATTTAAGTTGTGGTCTCATATTTTTAAAAACAAAATCAGAGTTCCATGGCACAAGACTCATATCAGAGGAACTTGTACTGCATGACTTGATTATTTTATATTCTGTTAACTTACAATAATTCTACTAATAACTTGCCATCTTTTTTTGGTTTTTGTTTTTGGTTCAATGAGCACAAAATGAATCTGTTATGGATATCCAGCATTCTCTGGTCCAAAAATTCAGGGAGGAAAAAGAGGGTTATTCTCAGGATGAAAAGGCTTCAGAACATAAGAGAAGAAAGGAGGTGGTAAGAGAATGGGGGTGAGGGGGGAAGACTATCAAGTGTAAGCTTGCTCATTGAAAATAGTTGGCGGGAGCTGTCAGAGAGGGACCAGATTCAGCACTTCTCTTGTTTATATCAGGGCTTCCGTCACTGAATCCCTATGAGACAAAGACATTAAATAACCTAGAATTCCTTTGAGAGCTTGTATTCAACAGGGTGAGTTTTATTAATTCAGTATCTGGAGCTAGAGCTAGGAAGTACTCCCAGACTTGTTCATACCTGTTTATGAAAGGTACCTGAATCAGGTCAGGGCTATGATACTGAAAAACAAAGAAAGTTGATAACTCTGAAAAGTAATGTGTTTAAAATATAAATCCCAAAACTTAAGGTTTGTAACTCAAAATTGATAGGGAGGACAGGTGGTATGGAATATAGACACAAGAAGGCAGAGGGTGAGGGCTCTTCTTTCACAAACATTAAGGAAATGTGAAATGAAAATTAAGACTGAAAATCTAAAACGGTAGCAACTCAACAAAGCCTGTAAACCTATAAGTATGGGTGTGCTATTTTGTCCTTAAAGGTGACTATGACCTGGCAACCTATGCTAACATCGCTGATGCTTAGTAGTTTGCTCTGAAGAAAGGTAGCTTGATTTGTTCATCATGTCAGGAGGCAACCTAGCTTAGTGGCAAGGTTGAGAGCAGACAAATGTACACACCACTTCATACGGATGTGACTTCTAATAAATTACTCAACTTCTCTCTTCCTTAGTTTCCTCATCTGACCTGGGGGAAGATAGTATTCATGTCATAGGATTGTTGTGAGGATATACTGAGAATGTTCATATAAAGGCATACTATTGTATCTGGCATGTAGTAAGTCCTTAATAAATCTTAGCTAATATTATGACTATTACATATAGGAAGCTAAAACACAAAAAAATAAGTTAGTTAAATGTCTATTCGTGTGAAGAAGGACTTCAGATATTTGACTGATATTTGCCAAAATGTTTGAGTTGACTGCACCCCATGGTTTTGTGATAGGAGAAAACTAGTATAGTATAGGTAAGTCAATGATGACCACTTGGCTTCCCAACTCAGTCTTGGGTTTAAGCAGGAATGAGCAAAGCAGACATTTCAGTATAAGGTTCAGGATGAACATCAGTTCCAGAAGACTTCTGATTCTGGTTGTTCTGGATATAGTCTAGATTAGGAATTCCTTATCTGGAATCCATGGGAAACTAGAGTTTAGGATCATTACTTGTAGTAGATCCTTTAAGGAATCTGTGAACACCACCTAGAAATGGGATACAAAATTGTAGGTATATGCCTTTCTCTGGGCAGAAGGTCCATAACATTGAACAGATTATTAAGGGGTTTATGACTCTTCAAATTTTCAGAATAATCAGTCTGGATCATGTGGGCTGTTAATGAGCATTACCCAGAGACAAGTAAGATTCCAGATTCCCAGTGAGACTGGACTGTGATTAGGAGAGCAGGAATCTTGTCGGACTTTGTTTTGGCATTAGGAGGCTATCTACAGTATGCTAGCTTTTTTGGCAACCCACTTCACATTGATTTTGTACTAAACAAAACTGATAGGGTCATTCCCCCGAATGTCACTCTTTAACTATAGCCGCCTCATCCTTACTTATATAATTGTTATTTTGAGTTCAAGTACCAGACTTTCCATTTATCACAAATGTTGCAATTGTGCTATATAATCATGTTAGATCTTCCCATAATTTTACTACATTGAAATAATTTTGAATCCTGACTCTGTCATTCAATTCATTTTATGACACTCTAAATTTCCTTGTAGTCATAAATTTGATAATCATGCCATCTAAATAAATATGGAAAACCCTGTGTCCATTTAAGAAAATTCTTTTTCTTTTTTGGAAAAAAATATATTCAGTCTTGATAAACTTTTTCAACACAAAACACTGTAATCATCTTCCTGGCAAAATAGGAATGATATTTACAGAACAATTTTTGAGTCCCTTGTTATAATGTTGAACTGATAAATTAGGGAAAAGCAGGAATAGATTAAAATATGTTACTCCTTTTTAGCCAAAGCCTTCTTGTGTCATTGTTTTGAAAATTAGCAATGATACATGAATATGATTTGCCTAAATTGAAGCTATAAAAAAAACAACGCAAAGAACGTTGTAGTAGAGTGTGAAACTATTCTGACCCAATTTTTACTTCCCTAACAAACCCACACAAAGTCCTCAGAAAATCTGCTGCAAGATGGCACAGTATAAAATAACTATGTATAAGTTAACCCCACCCACATCCCTCTCCCCACCTATGTGCTATCCCTACTTCTTACAACGAAAAAACTGTAAACTGTGTGCTTGCTTGCTTTCTCTGAAGTCTATGCACCACCTACTGAATTGCTTTTCCAAGCTATGACCAAACCTTCTCAGGAGCCTGCTTACCAGGTTTGAGAAACAAAGCTGCCTTGAAATCAAAAGATTCGGTTTCATGGAGCCTCTCCAGTTCCTGGTGCTAATCATAGAGCTGGAGGCTGCTCTTTCAGAAAGCAGAACGTTCACATTTTAAAGGGGAGAAAATCCTACCTTCCAAGAAAACTGCAGAGTATACCTCATTTCTATTAGCTCCCCTAAAGCTGATTATTATTATTATTATTATTATTATTATTAATTTCAGTATTATCCTGACAAGCACCTGTGGGTTCACCACAAGCATCTCCATGCTGTGGGCGGAGTGGGTAGAGAGCACGGGAGGAGGGAAGTTTCCGGGTCCACAAGGGGTCAGAGTGGGGCAAGGCTGCTGTTAGCAGCTGTGGGCACCATCTGACTGATCCGAGCATGTCCTTCGAGCTGCCTCAGCAATATGTGGAGCTTATGCGGGATCCAGGCCCTGCTGCCGGGTGTCATTTCCTACAAAGAACAGGCTGAATTGGCACCGGTTCTGTCCTCAGCAAATGTGCCTCGCTGAACAGTGTGGCCTTCATTTACCCAGAGTCTCTGAAAGGAACACAAAGGGCCGGAGGAGATGGTTTTCTTTGTTAACATGGAGATAACATTGTTTGCCTATGTTAATTTAAAAGGAGGACCCAAAACATCAGACATCTGGTTTTTAAAAGTCAAATCTGTGCCCTATACTTGGAGGTTTTCATTTGATTGGGATATAATTAAGAACATAAACAGAAAAAATGAGATAAATCAGCTAGACAGTTTCCATTCATGGGACTTTCACCCCACTCAGGTCAAACAGGTCGTTGATTGCGTTTAAAATGCTCAACTTTTATTTTGCAGATGGTGGAGTTGACCAATGCTGCCTTTCCTTGGCTGGATAAAGAGAGGTCGGTTCTCTGGAGCCAGGGACGGTTTTTCTGACAGTGTAGAGAGACTTAGCCCGAGCTGCTTGAAATATGTGATATCTAGAAACAGTGAGAATAGTGTTTATTGTAGCTTATGTGAGCATTGTGTGGGCTTTTAACTGTTGAATCAGAGGTCCTGCTCTTTAAATGTCATTGCACTGCCCTGTCACTTCTTTGCTGCTGGGAAAGAAACTACAGAGTCCTTAAAGAAGAGGCAGCCATTTCTCAGTTGGTACTCAAGGGCGCCATTGAGTTTCAGGAAGGGAGAACTTAAGACAATGTGAAAGAGTGCCGGGAAGATCAACACACCTTTTGCCTAGCCCTGTCTAGAGAAGAGTTTACATCCTGAGTCTGTAAAATAAGCCCAGGCTAACAGTATATTCGTTTCCCAAGGCCACCATAACAAAGGACTTAAGTAGGGTGGCTTAAAACAACAGAAACTTATTTTCTAGAGGCCAGAAGTCTAAAATCAAGGTGCTACCACGGTTATGCCCCCTCGGAAGCCTCCTGGGGAGGATCCTTCTTTGCCTCTTCCAGCTTCTGGGAGCCTCAGCAGTTCCCTGGTTGTGGCAGCCTGTCTCCAGTCTCTGCCTCTATCTTCACATGGCCTTCTCCTCATGTCTCTGTGTCTTCACATGGCTGTCTTCCTTTTGTCTCTTTTTTTCATAAGGACACAGTCATATTGGGTTAACAGCCCACTCTATTCCAGTGTGACTGCATTTTAACTATCTTCATCTGGAACTACACCATTTCCAAGTGAGGTCACATTCTGAGGTGCTAGCTAGGAGTTAGGACTTAAACATATATTTATAAATGAAGGGCATGCTGAGATAAAATTTGTTGCCACCGTAGATTGTCTTTGGGTCTGATGAACAGGAAAACTCTGTGAGAACGCTCTGTCACAGAAAGAAAGTAGCTCTCTGTGTTGTGTCATGTATTTTTAAAGGTGACCAAGCCTATATTCAGTCAAAAGTAAATACAAAGGTACGCTGAGTGTCAAGTTCTAAATTTGGGATATACAAAAGTAATATGAAATAGTCACATATAGTGAAAGAAATCTAACCAGAATGGTTTGGGAATAGGTATTATGGTGAATTGAAGTTCTTATTTTATCAGGAGTCTCATATCACTATTCTTATTGCTTAGTCTGAGACACCTTGAGGAGGTGATGCAGTTAGTGCTGGATTTTTCTCAGCTTACTGGTAGCCAGAAGGTGAAATTTTCCGTTTAGGGTCCAATTATTGCTTGTTTTACCTTAGCAGTTACCTTTCCTGAGGTCCATGGGTAAAAGGAACAACTCAGTCACCTTATCTCATACAAAACCAAACTAAACAAGACATTTATTAATTGTTACTATGAAGGGAACAGTTACGGAAGATGCAGTACTGATTGTGTTCCCACGACTGTATGGGCCGTGTCTTAGACTTCCTTCCCTTGTGCTCCTGGGTCTAGTCCTTCAGCAAAGCCGGGGAAGGCTCACACAGGAGGGTACTGGTGCAGTAGTTAGGTGGAGTGTGTCAGCGTCCCAACCTCCCTTTGAATTCAAGGTCTGTACACCCATTACCTGCTCTTCAGGAACTAATGGCTGAGGAGGAAACAGAGCTTTTCAGGGTTGTGCAAATAGTGTGAACAGAAGCAAAAAAATAGTCTGTTCCAGAGCACTTATTATTGGGTGCCAGCTATGTGCCACATGATTTAGAAGATAGACATTTTTACTCATTATGTAGTGTAGCTAGACACTTTTATATGCCATCTCTTCTCACAAAAACCATACAAAGTAGTATTCCCACTTTCCAACGGATGCAGTTTTCCAAAGGCAATACAGATAGTAGTTGTTGGAGGTGGGCTTTGCACAATTGCAAGTGGTAAGTGGACAATGGCAGTCATTTGAATTATCTGGAACAGAAGCACCTTGTTAGTGAGCATGAGAGATAAAATTGGAAGTGTGTGGGCGATTGATGGAGGGTTCTGCATGTAAGTCTGAAGACTATATCTACAACAGTGATCTTACCAAGCAACTGCAGATTTTGAGCAGCTGGTTAAAGTGATGAAAACAATATTGAAGAAGAGAAATCCAACATCTATGAGAGGAGAAAATAGAGGCAGGGAAAACAGCCAGAAGGTTTTACAGTAATTGAGGCATAAGTTGAATCAAGCCTTCTGTGTGTGGGGACTGTGGAAAAGAAAAGAAAGGGAGTTTGTTTGTTTATACCTTATCTCATTCCAAAGAAGGCTTTAAGGTAGTTTGCAAGACTCTATGAAATACAGCAGAGGAACGCAGAAGAGTGGCATGGTGAAAACATGAAAACAAACCAGGGTAATGAAATAGAAGCAAGGCTAATTCGTTTCTGATGTGGAGAGCATTCTTCTCATCTACAAAGTAATTCAGTAAGGGAACAAATCTATGTATTCCAGGAATACAACTCTGTTCCACTGGCTTAATGCAAAGATGAATTTTAAAATGTATAAAGGAATTTTGGGGCTTCATACTCTTTAGGCAATCCAAAACTTGCACAAATTTTGATAAATATTGCATGGTGGCATATTCAAGTAATAGGACTGTGCTTCTTGTACACCAGACGAAAATCAGAAACATATTCCTTAATTAAAGTCAAGCTGGGTAGGATTGTTTTTGACATCTCCTTTTGAGAAAGGAGATGTGCCTGGGTAGACCACCCTAACTTCATTCACAGGAGAGTCAAGTGTATGCTTGGGAAAGACAAAAATTCTCATTAGAAAAAAAAAATGCACTGGGGTGCCTGGGTGGCTCAATTGATTAAGCATCCGACTTTGGCTTAGGTCATGATCTCATGGTTCGTGAGCTTGAGTCCCATGTTGGGCTCTGTGCTGACAGCTCAGAGGCTGGGGCCTGCTTCCGATTCTGTGTTTCCCTGTTTCTCTGCTCCTCCCCTGCTCGCACTCTGTCTCTTTCTCAAAAATAAACAAACATTAAAAAAAAAAAAAGCATTAAATAAGTGGTGATCATGGCCTCCAATTTGAGAAAATTTTAAGCCAAATGTAATTGATATCACAAACATATCTATATAAACCATAGAGTTTTAGTTGTTCTAGTTTTATGCAAGACTTCTTCTTAGATGCCCTGCAAACAGACTAACTGTGACACGTGTGTAGGAATGAACTAACCTTCTGTGTGGTATGGGATAAGGATTAAATGAAAGCCACTAGGTATTGATTTACCAGGGGTTAGAGCACAAAGGGGAGAAGCGAATGATGCTCTACCCTTAGTCTGTTCCCGTTAGACACTGTTGGGGATTCTTAGTTGCAAATGACAAAATCCTTACTTCTGCTAGTTAAAGCAGAGAAAGAATCTGTCAAAAGAATTTTTGACTGGTACTCTCAGTAAGAAGTACTGTTTGCCTTGTGTTCACATATCCATACATGTTTTTATATCTACATAAAAGGAAGTTTGAGTGGAGCAATACTTCTTGCTTTATGAGATTTAAACATTCTTCCTGTTCCGTTCTACTTTATCTTCAGAAATTGCTGTATGTGATACCCCAAATTGATTTTACATTTTACCAATTGGGTGTGAACAATAGTTTAAAAAACATATTAAGGTTTGTCAGATAGCTCTGGAAATTCTGGAATTGGAGAGTTAGGTTGTAGGTGATACAGCCAATCGCAGTAGTAAAGGCACCCCATGGCTTAGCTCCAGTGAGTCACTGTGGCTTCTACCACCTGGCCTCATATCCGATACGGAACACCAAATCCTAGGAACCCCACGATTATTTTCCGCAAAAGCCAGATGTATCCTTTGCCACCCTCCTCAGAAAATGAATTCTGCCTCAGTCTGGCTTCCTCAGGTTGCTTAATTCCAAACTGAAGGCTCCCATGAGCGATCTGTTGGTGGAGCCTGATGTGTTGGTGCCCTGGCTGCCCCAGAAACACATTTTCTGGCTTCTCTTTTGGGAAGGCAAAGCTTATGTGGTGGGGAAACCCTCAAATATAGTTTTTTTGTGGAGGTGTTAGGCAGGCAGAAAAATGACAAATGCTCATTACATCCCAGGTAAGTGGTGGTTTACACTAAGTTGATTGCAGAAAATGATTCACACTGAGTGTTTCTTATTCTTCATGATTCTTGTAAAATTGAGGGTGTGGAGGAACAGACATGCAGAGCACCAGGGACCGAGTCTTGAGCCACAGCAGAAGGTCACAGCGATGAGTAGATCATCAGCAACATACAGTAGTTGCTCTTGCTGGTTTTGAACAGAGAGAATTTTTTCAGAAACAGTACCACTGTCTCATCGGCCAGCGCTTGACAGAGGCTGTTCCACATTCTAGACAAAACCAGTGTGTAGTAATCCACCATCTTCTTTTATCGGGGAGCTTCAGATTATGTTTGCATTTCAAATTGACAAAATCCATGATTATCTCTAGCACTGTGATGTGAAGATCTTTATTAGGTCTAGACTCGAGGTGATTACAGAAAACTCTTGAATAGATCCTGATAGTAGGCAATGGGGACATGAGGAAAGATTAGACACATTTTCTTTCCCTTAGACATGGGCCTTACAGCATTTAGATGGCTCTTAATAAATGTGATTCTGGCAAAGACTGTCAATTATGGTAATAAACTGGGTGAAGAGAAACTGAGAGAATATAGATATGACCTTTGTTATTACAATTATCATCAGTGCTGTGCATAATACCCAGAAAGCAGAACAAGTGACTTAGCTAAGACATAATTGTTCATGGTAATAGTATTGATGATGCATTCTTTGTATTGTGCTGATTTGATTTGGTGGTGGTGATGGTGGAGGTTTTCTAGTTAAATAAAGATATTAAGATTTCATCCAATCAATTTGTTGAGCACCTGTTAATAGTACTTAGATTCTGTTCCTTATTAAGTCACGTGTTTGGGAGGAGAGAGGGTAGCTTGAATGATTAAACCTAAATGTGGTCATCGTTTATCTAGGGTTAAATGTTAGTTACTTTAAAGGATTAAAAAAAAGAAAGATAAATCATGAAATATGTGCCAAAATAGGCCAAATCTCATTATCCTAAATCTCAGAGCTCACATCAGGGTTGAGAAGGATTTTAGGATGTGTGTTCATAATTGAATGTTGCTGGTTGAATATGGCTGGAGGAAAACACATAAATCTGGTGTTTGGTCTCACTTTTCATTTATGACCCCTGAACTCAAGTTCGGGGTCCCTAGTGCTGCCCTGTGATCCTGCTACATTTGCCTAGCCAGTTCATTTTCTCGGTCTCCTACACGATTATTTCATACCTTCTCCTCCCCAGCAGGTCTCTGGCATCGCCTCTCCTTGCACTACTCTCCACTGATAACTTCCCATCATTGAGAACACAGAGGCAATCTGCAGAGAGCTTTCATACACTCCCGCTGTCGAATCTACCAAAATTTGTACCCGCACCCTCTTGCTTTTCGCCTATAATAATAAAAGAACTGTCCATACTGTTAAAAAATACAGTGTATCCTATCCCTTCTTGCCGGCTCAAGATATGGCTTTCTAGTGTGCCTCCTGTTTCATAAATTATTTTTTTAAGTTTATTTATTTTGATAGAGAGAGCACGTGCATGCATGAGCAGGGGAGAGGCAGAGAGAGAGAGGGAGAGAGAGAATTCCAAGCAGTCCTCTCTCTTAAAATTACTAATCTCTCCTGATTCCTAGATAATTCCCATTGTCCCACAAATATACTATTGTTGTCCTCTGTATTAATCATGTTTCCATCTTCTGTAAATTTGATCCTTTAATATCTCATTGTGGACATATCTCATTCTGGAAAACTGATAATATGCCTGAGTCATCTTGCTTTGGCCTCCTGCCTTCCATGTTTACACCCCAGTCCCTTCTAGGAACCAATCAATCAGTCAAATACAAACCAGTCAATCTAGACTCCACACCCACAATCACCTCCTATATGAGTTTCTCATACTCTGGGCCCCTATACACCTGCCCTCATCACCCCAGGGTCAGGTACTGACCACAGTGGGTAGCCCCTGTACCCTGGAGCCTACTGAAAGTGTTTAACCAATCCTAAGCCTTCTTGCTTTGCCTGACTCTTTCTTTCTTGCAGAAATCACAGTGAAGGTCTCTCTCTCCTCTATTCACAGCTGACCACTGTATTTCTTAATGTGGTCCCCCCATGTCATGATGTGTACCCCTCTGGATCTGTAAGTGTGTAACAAACCATCTTGAGAGAGAATCTCAAGCAGGCTCCATTCTTAGCACTGAGCCTGACACGGGACTGGATCTCACAACCCTGGGACCGTGACCTGGGCCACAATTAAGAGTCAGATGCTCAACTGCCTGAGTCACCTGGGCACACCTACTTTCTCCTGTCGATCATTTCTTAAATTCCCTCTAGTCAGATTTTTGTCTTTACCACTCTGACAGATTCTCTTCTCACAGTGACTGCTTACTTCTGTCTTGTCAAATCTAAGGTCTTCATTTCAGTTAGTGTTTCTGTATCATGTGATGCAAGTGATTACTCCCTTCTTGAAAAACTTGTCTCATTTGTTCTTTTTACTCTCTCTCCTGGTTTTTCCTTATCCACCTTGCTCTGTTTCTTAGACTTCCTGTCTGTCCCCTATATACTTAGTTCCCAGGTCAGCAGTTCTTAAACAATTTGGTCTTAGACCTCTTTATACTCTTAAGAATTATTGAGGATCCTCAAGAGCTTTTGCCCATTTGAACTATTTCTATTGTTAATTATTATATCCCTCTCTCTCTGCCTCTCCCTTGCTCTCTCTCTCAAAAATAAAACCTAAAAAATAAAAAAACAATAACAAACTCTATATATTAATATAAATAATGTATTTTTTAATAAAGAATAACTATATTTTCCCAAACACAACATTTTGTGAGAAGAGTGGCATAGTTTTACATTTTGCTAATTTCTTTAATGTCGGGCTTAGTAAAAGACAGGTGGATTATCGTATCTGCCTCTGTGTTTAGTCCACTGCCACAACACATCTCATGTAGCCCCTAGAAAACTCTCTTATTTTTGTGAGAGAACACGAATGAAAAAGGCACATGCTATCTTAGTATTGTTGTGAAAATAGTGTTGGCCATATATACCTCGTAATAGAATCTTGGGGATCTGCAGAGGTCCCTGACTATGTTTTGTGCATGGTTTTCTTAGGTGACCTCACCTGTGTCCTTCAGTGCTATCTCTGTTCTGGTGCTTCTGAGAGTTTTGTATCTCATTCCATATGGCTACTCTGAATGCCAGGAGATAGATATACAAATTTCTATTTAGCATCTACTCTTGGTCTAATAGACAGTTCAAACTTAACATGTCCCCAACTTGAATGCAGTTTGCCCCCACAAACTTGATCATCCCACCCTTTCCCATTCCCGTAACTGAATTCCTATTGTGGGGGCAAAAATAGATCGTGTCATTCTTAACTTTTTTTTCTTTCATCTTCTACATCAGATTCATTAGCAAATCCTATCAGCTCTATCTTGGAAGTATGTTTCAGATCCAACCTCTTCTCATCATCTCTGTCTCTACTCATCCTGCATTACCACTTCTCTTCCCAAGATTATTGTAATCAATACCTAACCATCCTCCTGCCTTTACATTTCACATAGTTCTCGGTCACTTCTCCACGGTAACCCTGAGGGATCTTTCTGAAATTTGAGTCAGCTTCTTTTATTGGCTTTCCATCTGAATCAAAGTGATGTGGTTTTGGGGTGATGACAGAGCTGACAGTCAAGAAAGTTCTTGAAGATGTCTTTGGTGCAAAAAGGTGGTTTTATTAAAGCACAAGGATAGGGTCTGTGGCAGAAAGAGCTGCACTGGGGTTGTGAAGAATGACTGGTTATATGTTGTGGAGTTAGGCAGGTACAGTGAAAAGGGAGGCCTCTAGAAGGACATTGATATGAAAAAGAGGACTCCTAGGATGTCTGAGGACTTGCTATTGTCATTATTAGGGTTTCTGGAGAAATGTTATACTCTGTTTGCCCCAAGTGTTTGTCAGTGGGCTGCAGGTTATAAAGAAATTTAATTTTACATGCCATTTCTTTCTTGCCTTTGTTCCCATCACTATGGAGGGGAGGGTGATATTAGGGGCTCCAGGAAACTGAGTCTGTAAGTTTCTGAGATTAGGCTATTGATAACATTGCCTTTTTCTTATAATTTACTATTTAGCATCTACTTTTTGTCTGAGAGACAGTTCAAATTAAGATATTTGTAAACTGATGGAGACCCCTGTCCTGCATGACTGTGATCTCTACCAGTTAATTTTTCATTTTCTTTCCTTTGTTTTGGGCAGCCAGGTGTGCCTGAGGAATATCACACACATCCCACCTGGGTGGGGAATATGCTAGCTGGTATTTTATCCTCCGCTTCCCTTACTCTCCCTTATCAAGAGTAAAATCTAAACCCCCTGCCATGGCCTGTAGGACTTCATTTCCTTCCACTCTTCTCTGCATTTCCTGGAACAAGAAGAGACTTTTGCTCTCCTCAAACACACAAACTTTCCTCCTGCCTCAAGGCCTTTGAACTGAGTTCTCTTTGTATGTACGTGTGTCTCAATCTCTTGTTTCCTCTTAGGACACTCCTCAGATATCACTTTTGCTGACCACCGTGTATGCTCTCATGATCATTCCATCTCCTACTACTTTATTATTCCTCATCTCACTTGTCCTCTCTTGGTACATTACCTACTTATTTTTTGTTTGCTGGCTTTCTCTTTTCTCAGAATATAAATTTGAGGGCAGGGACTTTCTGTTTTGTTTACTTCCGTGTCTCTATTGCCTGATTGATTGTTGGTACTTGTGCATCAAGGGCAATGTTAGAGCAATGTTGATGGGGAAAACTCATGGAAACAGGAGCAATAAGAGGGCACTTCGTTGCTCATTGCATTATAGGGCATTTCCAAGAGGCCTAGCAGGTACAGATGTTAGACTAGGGGAGGGACTTCCTCACCCTTAGGCTACGGCTTTTTAAGCTGTGTGATTAGATAAGCATCATCCACTTCCATTTCAAAGTGTCAGAACTGTGGCTCCAGTCCTGTTCTGAAAACTCAAAAAGAGTTTGGGGTAACAGATGGCTCTTTCCCAACTCAGGGAAGGAGGCTGCCAGTCAGGTGCCATAGTTGTAGCTCTATGCTATGACAAGGCCTGGCACCATTTGCCATCTAAGCCTTCAAGATTGGGAATGCAAGACTCCTTCCTGGGGCACCAGCAGGGATGTGGTCCAAAGGTTGTATTTGACTAGAGACCATTGTCTTAAGTGCTGGGCCATGGTCAATAGTCATTAAACTTTGAAGAAGACTAACTTTTTCTGATCAGCTAGCCTTCAGGACAAGGTCACCTTTACCTGTCAGCATGTAATAAATATTTATTGAATTAATTAATATTCTCAGGAGGGTGACTGTGGGTAATATAAACATTCCTCAACTTATGACCGTGATTTATGGCTGAGCACATAAAACAGGGAGGAAGAGTTTTGGGGAAGAGCAGTTCTTTGGGGTTTATAACAAGAGTCTTCTGACCCCATTTAGTAAAGGACTAATGTATAATTATAATGTGTATAATTTAGGTATTGATTTTTTAGGTAGTGTATTTTCTCTAGTGAATATGGAGAAATGTGATTATGGTTCACGTTCAAAAGTTGCTATGAAGATGCACTGGAGTAGCTCCCACCAAGAGAAGGAAGGTCAAGAATCTGTACTTCACAGAGTAAACTTAATATTCCATCATAGCAAGCCATACCAGTTTCTCCTCAACTCCTTTGCACCCCTGTAATTTGTCTTATGTCCTGACCACTTTAGATGAACTGCCCACTCAGAGCCATGGAGCTACCTGCTAATTGTCAAGGTCAATGACTTCTTTTCACATCTCCTCTTTCTCGGCTTCTCTGTAGTGTTCCATAGGTCTGATCACTTCTTTTCTTCAACCCTTACCTCTTGTCCTGACACAGTAGTTTTGATTCTCTTCCCATTTCTCTTCTATCTTCTTTGTTTGCCCCTCTTCTGCTTGGTGAAATGGAGGAATTCCCCCCAAATTCTGACCTTGGGCCTCTCATTTGTTTCTTTCTGAGTTTTATGTTCATAGGCATACCATTAACATCAAGTGTTTTGCAAATTTCCCTCCTAAGCCTTCATTTTTATTCTGTGTCACAAAATCCTTTGCTCCAAAATGTGCAACAACCATTTAACATCACTCACTTGCACCTCTTTCTGTCCAAAAATAATTGGTAATCCTTCCATTCCCAAACCTTTCAAATTGAGTTTCCTTTTCCTATGGAGAATCAAAACTTGGTAATCATTTTTGGCTTATTCACTCCATATATTGATTCCATATAATTAGTTCGCAAGAAATGTGGGTTTTATATTCCAAATATTTTGTAAACCCTACTCCTAGTGCTACCTCCTATCTCAATTGCATGATTGTAAAATACTTTCAACTAATCTTCCTGCCTCTAATTTCTTCCCATTCTAATTCCTTGTGACTCTGCTTTCTGATTAATCATAGTTAAGTTTAGCTGGTGCCAGCTCCTCATTATATATCAAATTCAGTAGAAATTCTGTACCTGAGTCTTCATGGCATGTTACAACTACTAGCTCCCGTCTGTCTTCCCGAGCTTACTTCTCATTGCTGTTCTGTTTATCACCTGTCTACCACCCCAACTGAACTGCTCGTCTGCTAACCTCAGTGTTTTCCTCAGGTGGTTTCCTGGGATGCCTATGATTTTCTCACCCATCTCCCACTGCTGGAACCTTAAATGTCCTCCCACCTCAGGTGCTGCCTCTTGGATGTTCTTTCTTTTCCTGTTTAATTGGATGGGATTTCTTCTACTTTAAAGCCCCCAAACACTTTATTTGTACTCTTTTCATGGGACTTGCCCTTTTCCATGTTCTCTTAAAGTCATGTGTATATTTATCTGTTTTTATTTCATTATTAAATGAATTAATGTGAGAGATGTTTGCTGAGTTCCTATTATGTGTCAGGTACTGGATTTGGCCTGGTTATTCTACTCTGAATAAGACAGAATCTCTCTCCTCATAGAATTGAACATTTTAGATGTAAAATTAACCTCTGAAGTTACCCTCTAGAGTGTGTCAACCTTAGCCACTATTAACATTTTGAGCCAGATAATTTCTTGTTATGCGGGGCCATCCTGACATTGTAGGATGCCTAGAAGCGCCAGTGGCCTGTACCCACTAGTGCCAGGAGGACCTTCTCCCCAGTTGTGACGACCAAAGATGTCTCTATTTTTTTTTCTTTTAAAAAGGCTAATTTATTATTTTTTAAATAATAGTTTGCCAAAGATGTCTCTAGACATTGACAATGTTTTTTGGGAGAAAAGCCACCCAGGGTTGAGTTCTTTTTGTCAATTAGTATGGTTGAATTAAGTTGAAATAACACCTTTTGCCTTCCCATAGACACAACTCACTCTTAGGGATGAAAGTGGTAGCAGAAAGAACATAAAATAGGGAAGGTCTGAGAGACATTTTTGGATGTTTCTTCTACTTACTGAGGTTTTGAACCGAAGCTTGTATGCCACTGTGTGCCTTTTTTCTGGATGTGAGGAACAAATAAATGAATTAACACACAAAGCGATAGCTTGCTACATGGGACAAAGTGCGAAGTAAATGTTCAGTAAAGGTTCATTGTAAGCAGCCTGGGGGATGAAGCATCTTCTTTTGTTAGGCTACAGTGAGAACATTCGCTGGCTGACACACACACACATACTTAGCACTAAATTGGCATTACATATGGGTTTTTTCTTCTTTTTTTTTCAGTAGGCCACATGCCCAGTGTGGAGCTTGAACTCACAACCCTGAAATCAAGCATCACATGCTTTACTGACCGAGCCACCCAGGTGCTCCAAATTGGCATTATGCGTGAAGAGAGCACAGATAACATATAAAGTTTTGAAGGGGTTTTGGAAAGTAATGAACAAAGACAATTATGGTTATTTAGGGAAGATTTTGTTTTAAAGAAAGTGAGTTTTTAGTTAGACTTTGAAAATATTAGGGGACTTGAGTGGCTCAGTTGGTTAAGCATCTGACTTCGGCTCAGGTCATGATCTCATGGTTTCTGAGTTCAATTCCTGCACTGGGTGAGCTCATGCCCCACTTTGGGTGAGCATAAGCCCTGCTTCAGGTGAGCCCTGCTTTTCTCTCTCTCTCCCCCCTCTCTCTAGCCCTCATGGGATTCTCTCCACCATCACCCCCTGCCCTTCACTCACTTCCACCCTCTCCCTCTCTCTCTCAAAAAAAAAAATATATTAAAGGATGTGTGTTAAAGGGGAAGAGAGGATGCAGTGCCAAATGTCTAGGTAGTTTTCAGAATAATAGAGGATCACCGTCTACCCTCAGTTTTGTGGGCCTCATTATTAATAATCCTAGTCATCACCAATTACAGATGTGGACTTATCATTTATAAGTACTTTGTTTAGCATGCCCATATGTCTTTAGGTCAAAAAATGGTACTCATGGAAATCTAAGTATATGTTTGTCATTTGGAGACCATCCATCCAGAGCTTTCTTAGCTATTGGGAACTCAACTCTACTTGCATTTGTTACTTCATAGGGGCCTTTGTGGTTGAGTCTTTTATGTGTTGTTGTTGAGAGAGAGAGAGAGAGAGAGAGAGAGAGAGAGAGAGAGAGAGAGAGACAGAGAAAGGGAGAGAGAGAATAAGCGCTTGAGTGGGAAAGAAGGGCAGAGGGAGAGAGAATCCTATGGGCTCCATCCCATGACCCTGAGATCATGACCTGAGCCAAAATCAAGAGTCAGATGCTCAACCAACTGAGCCACCAACCGCCCCAAGCCTTCTATGTTTTAATGGAGAGTTTATTTCCCTTTTTACAGTTTACTGTTGCTTTGGTTGAGGATATTTTGATGTGAATGGAGCTAACTGAAAATTTTCAGGAGACCAAGAAAAGAGACTATAGAATTTAGAAAATTTTATGTTGCTGGAATTTTCAGTAGCATTTACAACTCAACACAATGCAGAAGAGAGCAGTACACTGGAGACTTCTGTAGTTAAGTTTAACAATTCTGTAACTTGGGGGAAATAAAAAACTCCTGATCTGGCGGACTCCTTTCTGTATCATTCTCCTCAAAAATAGTGCATGCCAAGATAATTGCTTAAATCTAAGTTCTTGTCTCATGGCTTTCATTCAATACAATTATGCCTCATATACCACTCTTAATCTATTCTACTTTGCTCCCATTTGGGGAAGAAATAATTAATACTTTCCTTACTTTTTTGTTTTCCTTCCCCCTTCTATAGTTTACCTTGCTTGCAATGAGAGATTCCTTGAGGGTCTGGGAAGGCTTTCACTGAAAAACATTGTTTTTGCCAGGGCAGGCAGAAATTTAAGCTTAACTGGAGGAGGCCCAGGCTTCCCCCACTTCCTTTTTCCTTGACTTTTCCCCCAACTACTTCCCCCTTTTTAAGCTGATTCTTCAAGAATCACTTCATTTTTCATTTTTCTTTTCTTTTCATTTTTCCCCCTTCCCTTCCCTTCCTTTGTTTTCTTCTTTCTTTCTAAAAGAGACATAATTGATATATAACATTATATTAGCTTCAGGTGTACAACATAATTAGTTGATATTTGTACATGTTGTGAAATGGCACAGTCTAGTTGAGATATGTCATAGTAAATCATTGCATTTTTTTAATGATGAGAATTTAAAACATCTACTTTCTTAGCAACTTTCAAATACACCATACAGTATTATTTACTATAACCACCATGCTGTACATTACATCCCCAAGACTTATTATATCTTTGACTTCTTTCACTCGTTTGGTCTGCTTCCCCTCCCTGAATCTTCTGCTTCTGAAAACCACCAATCTGTGCTCTGTAGAAGTTAGACCGCAGCAGGTGGCTGCTGCTTCTCCTCCCCTTGCCCTCCTCCTCCTCCTCCCTCTTTTAAAGATTCCACATATAAAGGAGATCATACAGTATTTGTCTTTATCTGACTTCACTTAGCATAATGGCTTCAAGGTCCATCCACAAGAATCACTATATTCTAAGAAGACAAAGAACTTTTTGGAACTCCCCCTCTTTCTCACCTGTTTTCTGCCCTCCACTGCTCATTGTCAGGCACTGTTTGGAAACACGGGCTTCCTGTCCACACAGCTGGCAGGCTTTCCATCCTTGGCTCTTTCACTCACTTGCTTTTGTACTCTGGGCTGATATTTTATATTCTTTCCCTGAGTTATTGTGGGAACTGCATAATGTACCTAAAGCACTTAGCATGTGCTTGGTACTGAATTAAAAAATTCAATTATTATTATTCATTTTAGCTGCTAACTGTTCTAACCTTGTTCTCTGGGATAGTCTTCTTAGTAAAGGTGCTTTTGTTGTAGGTAAGTCTGGTTTCTTTATAATCTTTAAATGCAACATTGATCTGAAAGTGAACAGGCTCAGCCTAAAGACTCTTTGTTTCATGTTCCATGATGTTTCAGACCCTTGCAAATAAGAGTCAAATATTGGCAACATTTGTAGAAACATTGTAATACTGAATTATAACATTGAAAGGGGTAAGAGTGTATATGGGGGCCATGGCAAAGAGAACTTTGGAGGATTCAACAGAGAAGGGAAGCAAACTTGTATGCAAAAAAACAGTAAGAAAAAGGAGTTATGGCTCCTTCCTCCCTGGCATTGACAGCACCAGGAGAGTTTCTGGTGTAGGGTGGGCTAGGCTAACTCTGCATCGCCAGTGTGCAATTTCCCAGGAAGTGGAAAGTTTAGGGATCATAGGCCAGATGACCAGTGCTAGTAGGGCAGAGAGGGGGTCTGGGAGCCTAGGCGAAGAGGCTTCTCTGATGTTTTCAAAGCTTAGCAGCTTCACAGGAGTCCAAGGAAAGCTGGGTACACCCAAGCGGCAACTTCTAACTCAGGGAATGGAAGAAAATGCCAAGGCAGGTGAGTCAAATGGGTTTTATAATTGAGGTTTGCAATTGAGGAATTCTTGTTTACTTGTGATATGCTCACTGATTTGTAGCTGTCTAATTTCTGTTTTTTAACTTCTTAATATAATGCAACTTTATGGTAAGGTACTTATCCTGGGTTTGCAGTATTCTCATCAGTAGGGGGGAAGATGAGGCAATACAGGGAGGGGGCCACCAGGGAGATGGCGTGTATCATCGGAAATATTTCACTAAGCTAATACTTGAAGAAGTTTGTGTCAAAATTGAACAAATGCCACATTACATATAGCACATAAAAATTTACAAAGTACTTTTACATGTATAATCCTGTTTCTCACAACAACTCTGTAAGAAACAGATTTTCACTTAGAACAAATGTAATTTAAATTTTCATTTAGACTGAAAATGTGTATAGGTATTTATATATTTGATGTGCATTGGTTTTTATGCACATTGCTCCTTTCACAAATGGAATCTTCATTGCAGCTATTTACCTAATGGGAGTTATTTTTACTTTACACCTAGCACCAAGTTTTAGAATGAGATTGGAACAAAAGAATGAAGATCCAAAGTTTAATTAACTTTAGTACCAATTGCTTTTTAACTTTTATTAAGTCAGTTCTTTAACTTATGCAGTTATCTCTTCTTTTGAATGCTTAGCCTAGATCACTAAGAAGAAGGATTTTTTAAATTGAGAGGAACATTTCCCCCCATGCTTTCACAGGGTTGCAGATCTAATAAAACCTATTTATTAGGAAGGGCCCTGATGCCAGCTATGTGGCTCTCAATATTTCAAACATATTTTAGAAAGAATGGCTTAGGAAAGATTGGCTCTAGAAGTTGTAAAGTGTGCATTTAAATATAAATGTAAAATACTCTTTATATGGATAAATTTCATTATGGGACTGATTTTGAAGTTGTCTTCAAGTTTATCATTTCAGCTACATGGGAAAGATTTGTTTAGAAGACATGAAAGGAATGTGGAACTTTATAGAAGTTATTTCTAGAATAGCTTTGTGGAAGGGCACTTGATTTGGCCAGATTTCTAAGAGAACACACTCAGCCTCATGTATTACTGATACACACATACACACACGTACTTACTGTGTCATGGTATATTTCAAAAAGAACTGATAGTTTAGGAAAATATTTAAAAATGTTCTAAGATCTATTTTTAGGCTATTCATATCTCTTACATTTGACTCAGTAATATTTATTTATGATCCATAAATTTAGAATGTTTAGGTGAATTTGTGTCAAAATTTTGGGCAAAATAATGCACACAATAGTTTTATTTATGTATGAAGGAGAAAAGGGGATGCTGGAAAAGTTGGCCTATTTCTGTTTGGCTTCTTGGCCCTGAAACAGAGCCTTGAAATCCTGGATAATACAAATAATCATACAATTTGCTTTGGATGTTTGATTACGGGGATATTGTTCCTACACTGAAAGCATGACGCTTTCAATCATGTCTTGGATTTGTAAATATAGAAACAATGTTCTTAACATGGTGTGCTTTTATTTAGAAGCAGAACCAATTACATAGGTTTTGTTGTAAGCCTGGAGATGACAATATGCTAATCAGGGCTAGAAAAAACTTGAATTGAAGGAGAAATATCTGATGAGAAATAGGAAGGCCCTCATGGCCCAAGAACAAGGTCTTTTCTAGGGCTCCAGTCTGTCATTAATGGGTGGATGACATCCCTGGGAGTTGGAGACAAGGCAGAGGGAGAGAGAGAATAAGAATAGGGGAGATGTAAGTCTGTATTAAAACTCTGCTCAGGCAGAGAAAGATAGATACCATATGTTTTCACTCATATGTGGATCAGGAGAAACTTAACAAAGGACCATGGTGAAGGGGAAGGGAAATATAGTGAAGGAGAGGGAGGGAGGCAAACCATAACAGACTCTTACATACTGAGAACAAACTGAGCATTGGTGGGGGATGGGGAAAGAGGGGGAAATGGGTGATGGGCATGGAGGAGGGCACTTGTTGGGATGAGCACTGGGTGTTATATGGAAATCAACTTGACAGTAAACTATATTAAAAAAATAAAGCTCTGCTCATAAATTCATAATTCAATTCTAGTAAAAACTGGAATTCTAAGAACCAATATGCTTTGTTTAACTTCAGAATTAAAATGATCTGGTTAAAATATCATAAACTAGTGGTTCTAAACTAGGCACAATTTTGGCAAAGTATGAAGACATTTTTGATTGTCTTCAGATGCGGTGCTGTTGGTGTTTAATGGGCAGAGGCTGGGGATACTGCTAAAGATCCTGTAATATGCAGGACAAGCTCCCACTATAATGAATTATCCAGCCCAGCCTTTTAATAGTGCTAAGGTTAGGAAACACTTCCTTAAAATAACCATAGGTTGTATTTTTAGTATGTGCTTATTGGTAAGACTGGCGCTCTATTCAAACCATTTTGTCAAAGTCTTTTATCAACACATGTTGTATAGAAAATGATGGCAGAACTATAGTTTTTTCTGGTCCTGTATTACTTTCCTTTTCTCCTTCCTATAATGAGAGGCAACATGGGATGGGAAAATGTACCCATGGGTTTTTGAGGGACTGGCTCTGTAATGTGATGATCATAAAGAATCCTCTCATGAGTGAATGTGAAGATTAAATGAAATTATAGGTGTTAGGGGCACATAGTGAACACAAATATTAGCCCTTATTTTGTTAGTAGAGGACCTTCAGAAAGTTAACCTCAGTAAGACTCCATTTTCAATTGAGTAAATTGGAGATAGTAATAGCTTGTAGAGGTACAGTGAGGATTAATTGTAAGCACTTAGCCATTGTCTGACACAAATAGGCACTCAAAGCATAATAGCTACTATTCTTATTATTTATCATGACAGTTCACTTTCAAAAATATATCCAAGAGCACAAAGGTAGGTATCACTGGAGGCAGCATGGAAAATAAGAGAGAAATAAACTGAGGTGAGAGGAATCTTTATTTTTGCCTTGGCAAGGCTGTGTAACTTTAAATAGCTTGGACCCCAGTTAACAAATTGAGCCAGTTCGTAGTTCTGGTGAGTGAGTATCAAGTGCAGAAGCCATTGTGGAGTGCCTGGCACAGAGCCTGGCCTGTGTTGAGAGTCCAGGAAGTATTAGTTTCTCTCTCTTCCTGGCCAAGGAAGTTTTTGAACTACAACCTTGTTTTAGCCTGGGATCCATTGGAAGCAGAGCCTGAAGTGAAAGACTATGTGTGGGATATTTTGGAGCATGATTTCAGAGAGCAGGTGTGAGGAACTTGGAAAAAGGGAAAACCAATGCGGGGCGGTGCTAGTGGGTCGTTTCTGCATCATGGGTGGTGGTGCTCAATTCTTTGGGACATTCAAAAAGCCTTCGGAGGCCTTTTCTTTCTTTTTTTTTAAGTCATGTCTTTTGATGAGCAGAAATTTTCATTTTCATGAGATCCAATTAGTTATATTTTTAAGAAATTGGTTAATGTTTTCTGTGTCCTATCTAAGAAATCATTGCTTACCTCTAGATCAAAAAGATATTCTTTTTTTGCTTTCTTCTGTAAGTATTAGAGTTTTAGTTTTTATGTGTAGGTTGATAATTTATTTTGAATTAATTTATATATAAGAGATAGGAGTTAAGATGAATTTTTGTCTCACATGGATATGTAGTTGAAAAAAAAACCCTGATCATTTCTTTTTTGTTTGTTTGTTTAATGTTCATTTCTGAGAATGAGAGAGAGAGAGAGAGACAGACAGACAGACAGAGGGTGAGCAGGGGAGGGGCAGAGAGAGAGAGGGAGGCACAGAATCCAAAGCAGGCGCCAGTCTTTGAGCTGTCAGCACATAGCCCGACATGCGGCTTGAACCCAAAAGCTCTGGGATCATGACCTGAGCCAAAGTTGGATGCTTAACTAACTAAGCCACTCAGGTGCCCTAAAACCCGTATCATTTCTGCATTAATATTTGGTTCCTTTCTTGTGGGGAAGAGGATTGGGTGTTGTATGGAAACCAATTTGACAATAAAAGTTTGGTGCCTTTGTCAAAATCAACTGGCTATATAAGCATGCGTCTATTTGTGGATTCCTTGTCCTGTTCTGTTATCTATTGTTCAATATCCATACCAATACACCATTGTCTTGATTACTATAGATGTATGGTAGGTATTGAAATCAGGTTGTTTAAATTATTCAACACTGTTCTTATTTTTCAAAATTGTTTTGGCTACTGTTGGTAATTTGCATTTCCATATAAATTTTTAAATTACCTTAATAATTAAAAAAAAAAACACCCACTCAGATTTTATTTGGATTTCATTGAATCTGTACATCAGATAAGGGAAGATGATATTTTAATACTATTAATTCTTCCAAATCATAAACTATTTTATCTTTCAACTTAGTTAGCTTTTGTTAGATTTTTTTCTCAGTGACAGTTGTTGCTAACCAAGGCATTTAAAATGATAGATTTCTTTTCAAACACTGCTTTGTTGCCTCCTACAAAGTTTGATATGTTGTGTTTCATTATTGTTCAATTAGAAGTATTTTCTGGTTTTCCTTGTCATCCTTCTTTGGACTATGCGTTGTTTAGAAGTGTATTGTTTGATTTTCCACTCCTTGAGATTTTTTTTCAATGTCCTATTATTATTATTTTTAATTTAATTTTTTTTATTCTGGAAGCACTGTAATATATCAACCCTTTGAAATTTATTGAGACTTATTTATGGTTTAATATATAATCTATTTGATGAACATTCTGTGTGCATTTGAAAAGAATGTGAATTCTGAACTTCTTGGGTATTGCTAGATATTAGGTCAAGTTTTTGATAGCATTCAGATCTTCCATATCCTTATTACTTTTTAAAAATCTCTTTGTCCTGTTACTGAGAGAGAAATGATAAAATATTTAATCACGATTATGGACTTGTGTCTTTCTCCTTTTAGTTCTGTAAATATTTGCTCTACATATTTTTAAGTGCACACACAGTTAGGATTATAATGTCTTCCTGATGAATTGACTCTTTTTTATTATGAAATACAACTACTTGTCCCTGGAAATACTTACTATTTTAAAGTCCACTTTGATATTAATTAGCCATTTTAAATTATTGTTTGTAGTGTTACTGTTTTTTTTCTTTTAACTCTCAACTGATTTGTATCTTTATCTTTAAAGTGTGTGCCGTGTCTATAGCATATAGATTTTTAGTCATTCTGAGTCACTTCCTCTTAACTGGACAGTTTAATCCATTTGCATTGAGTGTACTTATTGGTTTGACTTAGTTTATGTCTATCATCTTGCTCTTTGTTTCTGTTTGCCCCATCTCTTTTGGTTCTTCTTTTCCACCCTTCTTTTTGTTTATCAGGTATTTTTATTCAAACTTACGTTTTCTATTTCCCATTGGTTTTTAAGCTTATTTATTGGTGGATGCCTCAAGAATTACAATATACACCCTTAGCTTACTGTCGTCTATTTAAAATGAAGATTGAATCATTTCACATAAAATGTGAGAACCTTCAATATTATAAATCCACTTATACCTCTTTCTTTTTTTTGCTGTTGTTGCTATATATTTTGCTTTACATATGTTATAAGCCCCCACATTATTATGTTATTATTTTGTTTTGAACAGTATGTTGTCCTTTAAAGAAATTAAAAAAAGAAAAAATATAGATCTTTATATTTTCCCATATATTTACCATATGTGGTATATTTTATGCCTTCGTATAGATCCAATTTTCCATCTGCTATCATTCCCTTGAACCTGGAGATTTATTTATTTATGTATTTCTTTGTTTGCTTGCTTGCTGTTTTAGTGTTTCCAATAGTGCAGGTCTACTTTGAAAAATTTTCTCAGCTTTTATCTGAAAGTGTCTGTCATAGAATTTTGAAGGACTTTCACTAGACATAGAATTATAGTTGACAATTTAAAAGATGTCCTTACATTGATTGCATCTGGCCTCCGTCTGATAAGAAGTCAGTCATTCCTATTGTTGCACCAATATGTGACATGCCAGTTTCCTTATCTTTGATTTTGATATGACTAGGTGTGGCTTTCTTTGTATTCATCTTGCTTGAGGTTCACTGAATTTCTTGGGTCTGTAAGTTAATTTTAAAATCAAATTTACCACAACTACCCTAAAACTTAGTGGCTTGAAACAATAACATTTATTAACTCACAGTTTCTGAAAGTTGGAAGTCTGGGCTAGAATCTTGACAATTATCTTGATTATAGTGATAGCAGACATCTTTGTTTCATTTTCTTTTTTTTTTTAAATGTTTTATTTATTTTTGATACAGAGAGAGACAGAGCATGAGAGGGGGAGGCGCAGAGAGAGAAGGAGACACAGAACCGGAAACAGGCTCCAGGTTCTGAGCTGTTAGCACAGAGCCTGACACGGGGCTCGAACCCACGAATGTGAGATCTGACCTGAGCTGAAGTCGGAGGCTTAACCGACTGAGCCACCCAGGCGCCCCTCATTTTCAGTTTCAGAGGGGAAAGCTTTCAACATTTCACTATTGACTGTGATGTTTGTTGTGGGTATATGGTGTGTGTGTGTTTTAAGGTATCCCATATCATTTTAAGGAAGTGCTCAAGTCCTCTTCTATTCCTAGTTTGCTGATAGCTTTTAACATGAATAGCAATTGCATTTTATCTAAGATATTTCTGCATCTGTTTGAATTATTATATGATTCTTTTATTTTATTTTGTTAACATGTTGAATTATGATGATTGGTGTTGAAAAAAATAGACCTACTTTGTTTTCCTAGAATAAATAAATCCAACTTGATCATTATGAATTATCTTGTTTTACTTATCTGGATTCAGTTTTCTAGTATTTCATCAGGATTTTTTTCCTCTGTGGTCATGAGAGATATTGATCTATAATTTTTCTTTCTTATAATGTCCTTGTCAAGTTTTGTTTCAAGGTTAATCTATTTTTATAAAACAAGTTTGCAAGCTTTCCCCATTTTTCTGTCTTCTGAAAAAAAAGGCAAATCTTTAATAAGTAGCAAAGCCAATATTCAAACCATGCAGGCTGGCTCCAAAATCTGTGCTTTTAATTATAATTCTATGTTGACTTTCCTCTTAATTTATCTCTTACTCTCTCAATATGTGTATCCCAACCCTAGTCCAGGGATATACAAAGAGGCCAGCTAACACCCGCATATTACACCCGTACTTTGCATTAAAGGAGAGAAACCCTGAGATTGGGGCCCCAGACTTTTCTAATGGGCAGTAAACATGTCTGTCCTTTGTTCTGGACAGGCCTTCTTTCAGTTTTCAAATGCATCATATACCTGGTAGCTCAGGGACTTTACGCATGTTGTTTTCCCTGCTAAAGCTGTCTTCTTCAAACCCAAGTTATTGACAGGTCATCCCAGAGCTGTCAGTCTAGGCACAATGTCCTCACGGAAGCCTTCTCTGACTCTCCTGGGTTAGGGAGGTCGCTTTTTTTTTTTTTTTTTGCATACTTTTCTTCTCTGTAATATATAGTCATAATTGTGAGGAAATAATTCATTGTGTAAATTTTGTGTTTCCAGCTTGAATATAAACTCCCTGAGGGTTGAGACTGTGTCAATCTAATTTATGGTGAGCTTGCACTATTTTTTTATTGACTCCTTTTGAAGGCATGCATATATTGCTATAGTTTTGTGATGGATAGAAGATTTGATAACATATACATATTTTTACTTGTCCACAAGATTCCACTGAGGTCATCTCTTGATCTATTCTTTGCTTTTATTACTACAACAACCTCACCTGACTTTCATCCATGTGAATCTATTGGCTTGAGTCTCTCACAAAGTGTGCGGGCAAGTAGGGTTGGGGAGGAGGTTGGTAATGAAAGGTAGTCTGGATCATGGACAGTGGATGACACTGGGAATCACAGAGAGTAGTATATTGCATCTGCTGTGATAAATAGCAATAGAGTAAATAGCTAATATTTACTGAACACTTAATCTATGTCAGACACTGCAGTAAGTACTCCACACATCTTAATTTAATCTTCATGACATTAGTATAATAGAGTTCAGTTATTATCACCATTTTATAGATATGGGACTGAGCTTGGAGAGATTAAGTTTCTCTCTCAAGGTCACAGAGCCAGTGGGTGACAAGGCTAGGACTTGAACCCATGTCAGCGTGACTTGAGAATCCATGCTCTTACCTGCTGAACCATAGAATGCATTACATAGTTTCCGCTGGTTGTCAAAATATGGTGAGCATACTCAGGAAAGAGATTGCAAAGTGATTTCTTTGATCTAATTTCAGCTCTACAGTGACAAGCAAATCTAGTGATAAAAAAATATTCAGATTTAGAACTGCAAGTATCTTTCTAGCTGGCTCAAAATTATTTGCCTTTGTAATGGGGTTAGTTCTGTGATTCTAATTACACTTTTCCAGTTTACTTAACAGTTGGTTGATCTTAAGATTTAAAAATGAAATGATTGTAATTTAGCAGCTCAAAAGATCAGTTTACCACTAAATGCACAAATATAAGTATGTAGAGCTTTTTCATGGGAAGACTCAGTCAAATTCTTGGGTAAAAGACATTCCTTCTAAATGCTGGTATATAATGATTGCTTTCCAGAAATCCCAGTGTCACTAAAAATTCCTACTTTGGACAAAGTTAAATCCTTTATTACTCTGGCTATTGTAGAAATAGCACCAAGACAATGAAACCTTTTGATATTTATTTTTTCACAGCATATATTAATATTTAATTAAACTTACAAACTTTTGTTTAGAATGTTTTTATAGAAAAAGGAGAAAAACAGACTCTGCAATTAGTTTTCTTGTATCTAGGACAAGCTTGTTATAACAGTCATGGGACACGTTTTACGGGTGCTATTTCAGCATTGACTATTTTGAAAACTAGGAGAAAAATGCTTTAAAGTCAATACTGCCCAATTTAAAAATACTAAGTTGGACCATACACCATAACATATATTTAACCATTTCAAATTTCCTATGAATCAGGTATATGCACTGACTTTCCATTTTAAAGATGGCTCAATTATCTTGGTATTCTTATGTTATTAATAAATCATAACTCGTTTCCCCTTCCAGTTTCTCTCCTCCCTACCTTTTTCTTAAAAATTAGGATATATATAAAGATAATATACAGTAGAAAATGATTGACTGTACAAGAGTTACAGCTGAGCACTATGGGAGGTCAAAAGACAAGGAAAATCAAGGGGACCTGATGAATGAGATGGCAACAAGTTGGATGGTTAAGACACACAGAGGTCAGAGGAAGGTTTCTAGTGTGTGCAAAAACATGTGGTATGTTGTTTAAGTACTTGATGAGTAAAAAATACTTTCATACTTTTTTTTTAAGAGAAAGAGAGAGCATGAGTGGGGGAGGGGACAGAGGGAGAGAGAATATATATGTATGTATGTATGTATGTATGTAAATGTATTTATTTATGAGAGAGAATCTTAAGCAAGCTCCATCCTCCTTATGTAGCCCAACACAGGGCTCAATCTCATGACCTTGGGATCATGACCTGAGGTGAAATCAAGAATCAGACCCTCAACTGACTGAACCACCCAGGCACCCCCAAAAATATTTTAAGAAATAAAATAAGTATATATTCAATTAAAGTGAGAAAACCATCAGTTTTCTTGAGTAACTTACATTCTTGGCTAGGTATTACATGGGAACCATTTTCCATACATGGGGCCTCTGGCAGATGAGTTATTTGAAGAAAGACATTATTTTCCCTTCATCTCTTGCCCCGAGCCTAATGGTCCTGTCAAGAATGCCCTTTGGAAGCAACTGACTGACAAGAGATGGGGAGATAGGATGTCAGTTGGCTGTCATAACCCAGTTAGATTTGCCATTATCCTCAGCACTTTGAGAAACTTGAAGCACATACCACAATGGCAATAACTATTCATCTAATTACTGTTTTAATGTCTGTCTTCATTGTAGATCTGTTGAGTTTTGTGAAGGAAAAGGACCCATTTGGTTGTTTACCATTCTGTACTGAGCACAATTCCTGCCATGTAGCAAGTACTCAGTAAATAATTGTGGAGTGAATGGTTTACCCTCAAACATTCATAACTGAGATTGTTGAATGAATGAAAGCACAGGGTTTTTATTTATTTATTTAAAATGTATATTATATAGGGGAAGTAATGGGTGATTGTGTTCGGAAGATAATTTGGTATCAGATCCCTGAGAGATTTGAGTATGAAAAGTCTTAGTACTTATAGTAGTATGGTAGGCAATAGATTATTAATTAAAAATTCTAAGCAGGCAAGTGATGATATCAGCTTTGTTTTATGAAAATAAATCTCTTAAAATTACCTGAAGGATTAGAATATACCTACAGGAATCTGGATGTGGAAAGGAGGAGAGCAGGAATGGAGTAGGGGCTTGAATGTCATATTGGGCATAAATATATGTCCATTCTAAACACAAATTTAAGATTTTACTGTTTTTTCAAAAGTATGCTAGTCATTTACAAACCAAACTTAAGGTTCTGATGTGGATAACAAGATGGGCTGTAACACTTATGACTGGTGTGTTGGTTGAGCAGAACTCAGTGATGTGCAGTCAGGAAATGGCTTAATTTTTCTGTAATTATTGTCTCTAATATCTCCATTGACTCTTCCTTTTCCTGCCTTTGTAAACATCTTCACACTTCAGGAAAATCTAATAATTTTCTGGTCAATTTCTGATATTAGACTTAGTCCAGTTCAATTTAAACCTTTAGTCTTACATCTAGTTCAGAGATACTCTCCTGCCTGCAACATGACCTGTAACCCAGGGAAAGGAGGTATGTGCTGCCTTTTCACACTTTGAATCCTCTCTTTTCTTCCCTCTTCTTCTGGGATCTGGTTTAGTCAGGGAGGGTACAGAAGAAAAGGGTCAAAGATATTCTTACTTCATGATATTTCTAGTTCAAAATGCTGAGTCTTTGGTATTATATTTGTGCTTTCATTAGAGGGGAACTCTCCTTCATTAGAGAATGCTAAGGTAACTCACTCATGGCCTCATTCTTTGATGTGAATAACGTGCTTTATTGGGGAATTCCTATAACTGCTGGCCCCAGTGATCTGCCCTATAGCCACCTAATAATGGGGTCCCTTACATCCTAACTGGCTTCCTACCAGATGATGGGTTCGCAGCAAGACTGTTTCTTGGGAAACTCATACATATTTGTCATGACAAACAATTAATTGTGAGTATTCTAGTCTTATCTTGCTGTTGCTTTTTTCTTTTCTCTGTTGTCTTAGGCCAGTCCCTGAAATCATTTGTCTTTAGAATTCCCCTTCCAGAGAGTTCTCCAGGAAGACACAGTTGTCAGCCTCTGTGGATATATATGTTCCCCAGTTCCAGGAGTAATGTATCAGTTTTATCCAAGGCTTTTCTGATCTTGTTTCACCTGAGTGTCTTCACAACTTTGGGAGCTTTGAATACACATATTAGTAATTATCCATTTGGAGAATGAAATGCTTCTGTCCTCTTCTTGCAGGTACCCTTTTATCTGTATGTCTGGTTCTTTTGAAACATTCTCCTTTTTTAAATTTTTTAACGTTTTATTTATTTTTGATACAGAGAGAGACAGAGCATGAGAGGGGGAGGGTCAGAGAGAATGGGAGACACAGAATCCAAAGCAGGCTCCAGGCTCTGAGCTGTAAGTACAGAGCCCGACATGGAGCTCGAACCCATGAACGTGAGATCATGACCTGAGTCGAAGTTGGATGCTTAACTGACTGAGCCACCCAGGAGCTACCCCACCTCCCACTTAAAAATTTTTTTTAAATGTTTTATTTAGAAACATTCCTGAATTGGCTTCAGCAAAAGAAAGGAGAAACACCCTCATTATCTCTTTCATAAAAAAGAGAAAAGAAATGTCATATCACTTCCCACTAAACTCATAACACTGTAATAGAACAAGATTATTTAAAGAATCCTCATTTTTTGTTCATATAGATTAATGGGATATTGGTCTCTGGACCAATTTTACTGTCTTTTAGCAAATCCTGTGTGGATATATTTGGCATCTTTTTAAGGTGCCTGGCGTTGCTTATCTTACATTGTTCTCGGCTTTGGTGCTACAAAGGAGGTTCTGACCCAAATGAAAACTATTCATATCATTTACTAGAATATACATAGCCCCTGTTCTGGAGGAGCATAAAGTTTAGGAATCTCCTACCAAAAGAGGTGACAACAAGCAATCTCAGTGGTTAAGGAAAGTGACTTAATTTGTTCAGTGATTCATTCATTCATTTTCGTAAGTTAGTTACTCTTACAAGAGGTGGGCATGCTGTATGAGCAACTCTAAATAGTTACTGTCCTGAGATTACAGGCTTGTGGGAGAGACAGACATTAAATAAGAAAACACACAAGTTATTACTAATTATACGGGTGCCTGGGTATCTCATTCAGTTAGGAGTTCAACCCTTGATTTTGGTTCAGGTTATAATCCCAGGGTTGTGGCATTAAACCCCTCATCTAGCTCCGTGCTGAGCATGGAGCCTGCTTTGGATTCTCCCCTCCTCCCCATTCCCATTCTCTTTCTCCCTCTGCTGCCTCCCCCACTCTATCTCTCTCTAAAATAAAATTTAAAAAGTAAAACAAATTATAATTCAGGCAAATAACAGGGTGCTATGAGAAAGAATGACATGGTACATGATGTCCTGACTAGGTTTGGCTCATTTCCTAGGGGCAGGCATCTAGAGACTTTATCAGGCTATTCCCTGCAAGAACTATCACATCGATGTGTGTTCTTTTTAGAAGTAAGATTGCAAGGCAGCCAATCACAAGTAGAATCACATATCTAGGAAGAGTTCATTAGTTCATTAATTCATTAAGTAGTGGATTTTCAGTGGCAGCCATTTGTTAGGTACCATATAAATGCTAAAAATATAAAATGTATAGAATGACATTGCTACTGTCAAGATGCTTACAGTCTAGTGGGAGGTAGAACTAAATGCGAAGTCAATGTGGGGCACTAAGATGAGGATGAGCACAGAAAAGCTATGGGCCTATTACCTTTCTTGCCTTTGGAGAGCAGTGGAGGTGCATGCTGGGAGATGTGAAATAAGTGGTTTCTTGAAGGTTGAGGAGGAGCCGACTACACAAAGCAGTGAGAGGCAGAGAAGAAGATTATTTAAATAGAAAAGTAGCATGCTCAACGACATAGAACTAAGTGCTCCAATCAATGAGTCTCAATACATTGGAGTGCCTTGAATAGGTTATCCCTGTGCAAAGATACTGCTGCCTCCCTGTCCTTGCAGCAACTTTCACTGTTTATCACAATATAATGTGAAAAAGGTGGAAGCTCTGGTTTAGAAGCTAGAAAGTGTATGGTATCCTTGGGAATTGCACAAATACTGAACTATGTAAGGTATGAGGAAAAAGATGTTGGCCAATTATTAGTTTTACCCATCACACTTAACTGCATATGTAACAACATTGTCATCAGTATAATTTTCAAGCTAGCAAGATCAACTGCAGGAATAGGGATACAATTGATTAATTTATTGATTTTGAATGATTTGAGAGAGAGAGCGAGCACATGCGTGAAAGAGAGAGAGAGAGCATATGCAATTGGGGGAGAGGGTCAGGGAGAGGAGAAAGTCCCAAGCAGGCTCCATGCTCAGTGGGGAGCCTGACTTGGGCTTGATCCCACAACCCTGGGATCATGACCTGAGCTGAAATCAAGAGTTGGACACTTAACTAACTGAGCCACCCAGGTGCCCTAGGATAAGATTACTGAATGAGTGTAAGCTTTTACTATCCCAACACCATTTATGAAGGATAATTTTGATTTTGTCTCCTTTGTCCACCTCCCTGAACTTTAAGGAGAATGTGATTGTACGTGTTTGGTTCATGGGCTCTTATGTCGCAGAATCAGGGGACTACTGAGAGGTCAGGATTGGAGAGACCAAAGGGAAGGGGAAAGGGAACAAATGGCAAAAGCCATATTGACCCATGGCAGGGAGAGTTTTGAGGGCACAAGAGAAAACAGAAGTTGATGTGGCTGTACAGTATAGATTGAAACTAAGTAAAGTTTCTTTAAGATTTGCAAGTGCAGGTTTTGGAATTCTTTTAAAAATGACTTTAAAATACTGGCCTCTTTCTTCAAATGTGGAACAGAAGAGAGAATGGCTGTAGAAGCACCAGGATTTGTTTGGGTTGCACTATACATTCTTGCACAGAGAAGGAGGTTTAGTGCAACATAGGAAATAATCTCTGGATTTGGAACTAGAATATATAGAATTCCTTCTTTTGACATTCCTGGAGGCATGATTTTGGATAAGCCTCTATTATTTCTTGCAACCTTTCTATACCTCAATTTTCTTATAAGTAAATGGGGACATATATACATATATGTATATACCTTAGTATATTTATACTCATAATATAGTACTTCATTGTGTCAATGTGAATAATTAATAAGACATGAAAGTGCTATACACATTTTAAAGAATTGTCCAGAGTTTCATAATAGTAGTAATAATAGTGGTGTTCATGTTAACAAGAATACCTTTTAATTTTTAAACAATGTAGAAGTACACTCTTAGTGGCTTTCAAGAAATGATAGTTGCTTGTGTTAATAAGCAGGAGACAGTAAAAAGATAACTTCCTTCAAGTCCAGATGGTCATGGCTCCAAGTTAGAGGAAACTAAGTGCTTATCAGGAATGAACCTAAACTTGAGAAGAATACAGGTTAAAATCATTGCTGTTACCTTTTTTATATTCTTCCTATATGTCTGTATTCTTATTGTTCTGTCTGGAAATGCTGCAGTACAGTCCTTGTGTTCTCTCGAACTGGCATGCTGAAAAATCCTGTGATAGAGGGGGAGCTAATAAATTATTTGACAGGAAATATAGAAAAAAAATCTTTGTAATTCACAGTTCTGACATAATGAAAAGCTTATAATTCACTAGTGTGACCTCACAGCTGTGAATTACAAGTTTCACTTGACTCGTTCACAATTTGTCTTTGAATTTATACTATGAAAAGTGAGAACCATATTGTCAAACTGTCACTCCATATTGATATATTACTGCTGAAGATTAAGAAACATTTTGTCAAAGAGTAGGAAAATAAAAATACTCTAAAAGAAGATGGAGTTTGATACAAATTTAAGGGGGTATATGAGGCAAAGAAAAACATTTCTAGAAAAAAATCAACATGCCATGTTTGTATCTGTCCAGGAACTTATTTTTAATCCCTTCATTTAGTAACAATAAACTTCTGTATAAAAGTCACTATAGTGGCATCTGGGTGGCTTAGTCGGTTGAGCATCCAACTCTTAGTTTTGGCTAAATTCCTGATTCCAGGATTGTAAGATCGAGACCGTGCCAGGCTCTGCACTGAGCATGGAACCTGCTTAAGATTCTCTTTCTCTCTTCCTCTGCCCCCTTCCTGCTCCTGCTTGTGGGTTCTCTCCCTCTCTCTCTCTCTCTCAAAACAACAACAGTAACAACAACCAAAACTCATTATATGCCTGGTACTCTTTTAGCCACTATAGATGTAAACACTTTTAAAACTCAAGAAACTCCTTAGAATTGGGTCTTATTTCTGTTTCTACTTTCTTATAGGCGAAAACTGAAGCACAGTGAGGCTAACCAACTTTCCTAAGTAGCAAAGCCGGGATTCAAACACAAGTCTCATGGCTCTAGGGGCCAGACCCTTAAGTCTTTGTACCACAGGATCTTTTTGAAAATGTTGTTACCAAAGAGAGAATTGGCTGACCCTGTGCTAATCTTTATCCTAAACATCAGTTTTAAAATCTCTTTGATCAGATTGTTTTCTTTATAGTAATATTTCAAAAGAGTGGAGGACAAGAAAGAGACATCTAGTACTATATTTCACTTGTTTAGATTCAGGACAGAAGAAGAAGATTCTCTATACTGGACACACATCTAATACCATTTTTCAACTTTTTCAACAATCTTTGAATAAAATATGCAAAGTATAAAAGTATGTCATTCTGACAGTACTTTTCTTTGTTAACTTTTAATTTTAATATAATTTCAAACTTAAAGAAAAGTTTAAAGGATAGTACTAAGAACTGTTGTATACCTTTATCCAAGTTTATGAGTTGTTTAAATTTTGCCTCATTTTTCTTACTCTTTTTCTGAAATCATTTGAAACTAAGAGGTAAAGTGTGTCATCATCCCTAAGTCTTTTATATTTCCTGAATGCAACATCATCTTACATAATCACAGTAAAATCATCAACATTAGGAGAGTTCACATTGATACTGACATCTAATCCACAATACATATTCAAATTTTCCAACTTTCCCAATAATGTTCTATATGATGATTTTTTTCTTCACCTGAGAGTTCTTTCTTCTACCTCCCTTCTATAGATGAAAGTTCATAAGAGTTTTATTTGCAATAGTCAAAACTAGAAACATAGTGAAATTGTGGTAAATAGTTAAACTGAGGTGCATTTATATCATGAAATGCTATATTATTATGTTAATTAAAATGATTTATTATACTGAATCATTGATACTTGTGACAGTAGATAGATTAGCTAAATCTCAAGGGTATTATGCTGAATGAAAAAAAAGCCAGTCACATACTCTATAATGTGATTTACATAGCATTCTCAAAATGATAAAATTAAAATTAAGGATAACAGGAGTTAGGGAGGATAGTGTGTGTGTGTGTGTGTGTGTGTGTGTGTGTATAAAGGGGTAGTCCTAGGGAGATCTTTGCAGTGATAGACTTTGTCTCATGTCTTGACTGCGTTGGTGGTCGCACAAATTTGCATGTGACAAAATGGTATAGAATTACATACTCACTTTACCAATATCAATTTTCAGGTTTTGATATTGTACTACAGTTATAGAAGATGTGACTGGTGTGGGAAATAGGGTAAAGGTTACACAATATAATTCTGTATTATTTTTGCAACTTCCTATAAATCTCTATTTCAAAATGGAAAGCTAAAGAAAAAAAGAAACATTTTGTGATATAGCACATGAATTATTTAAGAGAGTTTTTTAATATAGATCAATTATTCAAAGGACAAAAAGTTACACATAACAGGCATGGTGATTATGTGTGTTTGTGTCTAGTTAGTTATTTTCTCCTATGTTCTATCTTAAAAGAGTCACTAATGTAAGTGTTAACAAAAAGCTGGGTATAAAACTAATTTTAGAACAAATGGACAAATTTTGTTCATTTATTTGTGTAATGATGACTCCTCAGATGTAGTAAAATCAAGTTCATTTCAGTTCAATGAATTCCAAGATTGTGTTTCAGGTGGGTTCATAAACTATTCCATTTTGTCTTCAACAGGTCATCTGCCTTCTCTGGCTCATTCTGGTGTTCTGGTGGTCCACACTAGTGCTGGTATTGCTGCATTTGGCCATTCACCTGTGAAGAAGACCCCAAAATCTGAGGTACTGTTCTCTTTAAACTCCTTTTTAGCCTAAATGCAGGCTGGCTGGCTCTGTTACTCCAGCTCCTGAGTCTGCTCTGTGCAGCTGCACCTTGGAGATATTATTTACCTCCACTTGTAATAACCACATGGCTTAAAAATTAACCTGTTTTGGGACCTGAACAGTTCATAGAAATTTCAGTAAGAGCCCATGTAGTTTGCAATGGTTCTTTATAGCAACCCTCTCCTGTAATTCAGATTTGAGTCCCCAGATCAATGAGGAATGTAAGTGAGAGATACCATGCTGTACCTCATATTGACCCTCTCAAATTATACTCTCTCCTCTTTCTAATGTTTCCTCAAAATTACTGCCAATTATTGAATCACTGAGCAATATGGATACTTCATCTTCTTAAAACTCATGTGATCAGTGGTTCCTGAACAAACACACATCTGAGATGGAAATTTATAATATGATCGATAAATTTTTCTACCTTGATCTGCTGTGGCATGCATGACTCTATGGATTCTATTCTCTATGAACTTGGATATCTTGTTCTTCTTTCTTTGTTTTGGTCAAGCTTTTTTGTTCATCTGGATTTCTCTCTCATGAGCATCTGTAAAATACCACCCATTCCTGGTTGTCCACCATCTTTTCCAATGACGCTTACCTGAGGTGTTTAACTGGATTGTCTCGTTTGTAAACTTCTGTTGCTCTTTTGCCCTTCTTTTGGCACATGCATTTTGGCTTTATAACAGGTTTATAGGCAAAATAATTCAGTCTAAAATCATGCATTGTCTTTAGGTATTGTGTGTCCGGATTCTGTTTTAGTTTGGACTAGTTCCTCAGTCTTGAGTTCCAAAGCCATGTGACTTTTGAGAATTACAGTCTAGGTATTTTGTTAAATGTTCTTCAATTTGGGATTGTCTATTTCTTAATGATTATACTCAGGCTATACATCTTTGGCAGAAATATCATAGAAGTAATACTATGCTGTTCTCATTGCATTTTATCAGGTGGCACATAATTTTGATTTATTCCATCCTGGATGTTCATTTTGATCACATGATCAAGGTAGTATCTGTCAGGCATATCTTCCCCCACCCAGTTAAACTTCTTACTTATGCATTTATTTGTTGTTTACTTATTTATATAGGCATGGACTCATGGATTCCTGTTATTATTGAATGACTTAAAATTTTATTATTATCATTATTTGTTTTTATACTCAAATTGTCCCAGATTTACCAGCAGGAACCCCAGCTGAGACACTTTCTTTTTGACATGTCTCTATCAGTTTTTGGGGTACTTCCTTTCTGGCACACAAAAATGTTTCAGCTCATTCTTTAATATCCCTGTCCCAGATATGGAATCAGCCATTTCTGCAAGGAGTCCTGGCTTTTTAAATTAGAACAGTGTGTTTACAAATCAAAATCGGGTATCAGGTGTGCTCATTGCTAATGGGGTGTCATTTCTAGGCCTTCCCAGAGGAATCAGCAAGGTAATATGTGTATGTATATACACATTCACACACACATTTGCATCCATGTGTATTTCTAGATCTATATAAATATATTTAAAATCATGAATTCATACCAATACTTCAGATTCCAATCTAATGTCACATGTGTCTTTCTTGTTTTCTCCCTTTGCATATTTGAAATTCTCTTCTTTGACAGTGAGAAACTTGATTCCCATTGTCCTTAACATATTCACTTACTGATGAACCTGTTTCTGTAGCCAGACTCCTATCATTGCTGCTATAATACCTCCTCCCTTCTAATCCCTGCTCCACCTGCCTCCCTATTATGGGGTCCCCCACTTCCTGCATGAGCATCATACTTATTAGGCTCAGTGTCAGATTCCAGTGTGAGGCCACCTTTGCGCTCCAAAATTCCCACTTGCGCTCCAGAATTCTATGGTTTACCACTGCCGCTGTGGGTCCCCCACTCCACAAACTCTCCTCCCCACCCTTCACCTGCTCAGGTTCTGACAGACTGCACTAAGACTTCTGTGGGTCTAGTCTCCTCCCCATTTGGGCTCAGGTAATTGGCTCTGGGAAATTCCCATATTGGACACCCGCTTTACTCTACTTGGGCTCTGATATACCATGATGGTTACTACTACCATTTCCTCTCTCCCTATAATTATATTTTACCTATAAATGCCCCCTGCCCTCCCTGTAGGGCTCTGATATGCTGTATTAGGCCACTGTTTCTTGTGAACCTTAACCTTTGCTTAGTGCTAACTCTGCTGCTGGGCTGCTTACCGCCCAATTTGGGGATTCTTCTCATTCCAGTAGATAGTGACACCCCACTCTGGGACTCCCATATCTAAACATCCTCCTTACCCTGCTTAGGCTCAGTCACCTGGCCTCAGATGCCCTTCCTACGCTAGCTACTTCTTCCCTCTTGGGCTCTGACACCCCATGCCAGGCCACTGCTGCCTTCTCCATGAAGGAAGGCTTCATCGAGCCCTTCAGGCTCTACCCTGTTGTGTGTGCAGCCCTCACTCACAGACGCCCTGCTGCCCGCACTTGTGCCCCACCGCCCCTCTGTGAGGACACTCTCCATACCCTTCTGGGACTCAGCACTGTATGCTGTACCACTGAACACTTAATGTGGGTGCCCTCCTTACCTTCTGAGGCCTAGACACCACAGCACCCTCACTGCCCCTTCCCTGCAAGGATGCCCTCCAGCTCCCAGACCCACAGGATGCCTGGCGTACTCCATGCCAGCTTGGACACTCTGTTCTGAATTGTCCCACCTCCTCTTGCCTACTTGGGGTCTGACGCTCTGCACTAGGCCACTGCTATCTCCATGGATACTCTTCTCACCTTCGTCGGGCTCCAGCACCCTGTGCTGGATTACCCTTCCTCTTCGTGGGTGCCATTCTCATTGGGCTTGGGCTCTAATACCTCACCTTGTCCACTATGGTCTGTGCCTCACTTTCCCTCTGCTGATACATACCTTGCTCAGCTCTAGCTAATAGCTTTTGAACTAAATTGCCTGGAAGAAAAGGAAAGGGGACAGAGGCGGGAAAGGAGAGGGAAGGGGAGGGAGAGAAGGAGAAGAAGGGTAGATAAAGGAAGAGAGGGGAAAGGAAGCCTGGAAGTAGCTTTTGACAGAGCTTCCTCAGACCAAGCCACAAATCCAGGGACATCATTCATACTTTCCTTTCGTTTTCAGAGGTATTCATTCTTTGAACAATTTGAACATTTAGCCAACATTTCAGTATTCTGTGCCTTCCTCAGGGTACTGGAGAGGCTTACTCTCTGCAAACAGCTGTTCAGTATGATACCACCAGGGTCCTCCAGTATATTTATAGCTTTGGAATTCACAACTACCTATAATTTATACATGCATAGTTCTTCAAAAATGCAAAAATTAAATTCTTCTAACTTATAGGGAGTATGGAATCCAATCAGTTTTAGCAGGCTTTCCTGTATATTAATTACCATTTATTTGAATGCTATTTTAAAAAACCATAAATCTGTAAAAACTTACATTTTGCAACCTTGATCAAACATTATTTTTTAACTCCTATTGCAATTTGGGAATTTTGCAAGTCCTGGAACAATGAATAAAATGTCATAATGAAACTAGTTTTTATGATGAAATGGCGGTTACAATATAATTATTATAATTAATGCTAAAACCTGGCTATAATTCTACATGTTTGGCCATAGCGCCTCTACAGTGACTCGCACTGTGACAGATTTACTCCCAGGTAACGTGATGAGCTGTGGCTGGATGTTCTCATTCGTGTATGTGGTGTAATGGTTTATTACAACATTACCACGGCTGTGGTGGTGAAGCTTTCCTACCATTTTGTTTCCTCGTAGAAAAGAGTCTCAAAAAAAAAAAAAATACACTACTTTGTGTATCAACTTTTTAGCATTTCTCCTAACCAAGGCTCCCTGAAAAAGGAGGAGCAGCTACAAATAAGACCTATTCTTTTATGTAATAAGCTGCCAAAAGCTAGAAAGTGATGACTGACATTCTGCTTATCACAATAGGCTGAAGAACAATTTTGCATGTTCACCAGGCAAGAAATACAGCTGTGCTTCCTGTTCTCGACACAAGGCAGTACAGGCAGGATTCCATAGCTTCATTGCTTCAGCCTGTGACATTAAGGTTCAACCTCTGCACGAGACGCATAAATATCCTTTGGATTTTCTTCAGTAAGCACACACTAGAGGTTAATAATGTGGGGATGTTTGATTCCCTGCTGTTTTAAATAATTTCATGGAAAATCTAATGCAGTAGGACACTAGTTTAGAAAGGTTATTACCCTCATCAAACGATAGCACTTCTTTCCTATTATTTTCTACCAATTTCTTGCCCTTATAGCTCCTCTCTCTTCATTTACCACAAATGATTCTTCAAAACGACACTCTGTGGTTGGGTGGAGATGGGATTGGAGAAGGCTTAATCCCTAATCAGGGCCCTGTCAGTGCTGGTAGTAGTGTGCATCTTTCTTCCTTCTTCTGCTTGCTGGAGCCCAGATATAAGACGGAGATGCACAATCATTGGAGGGGAGTCACTGGAAACCAGTTCCTACTGCCTTGCTGGCACCATTTTACATGAGGCCATGAGATCTAGAGCCCCCTGGGAGCCTCCGGGCAGTGCGTTGTAATAGCCCCACCCCAGCTCTTCTCAACTAAATGGCGGTCTGATTTGCTAAATTCTTGAGTCATTATTACCCTTTATGGCAGGTGCTTCTAACAGAGCTCTAAGAATGCTCTTGGGCTCACAGTAGTTTTAGGATTAAGGAACAATATGGAGTTCCATGGACTGTGCCATTCCAGGCTAACTAAGTGTGAAAGAGACTGCTTGTTCAACATTCATTTTTTCCTTTCCTCTCAGGACACTAAGTTTCGGTAGGTGGCCATGTGCATTTCTCAGCCTTCTTTGCAAACGGGCCCCACGTGACTGAGTTCTAGCCAAAGAGCAGAAGTTGTTGGAGTAGGACTTTTGGGAAAGATCTTTAAAATGGCAGGACAGACCCAGCTGGCAGTTTCTTTTTTGGCTTTTGTTCTCTCTTTGGGGTGACCGCCTGTCTTGGTTTGCCTGGGATTGTCAGGGTTCCAGAGGCACGGGTGTTTCAGTCTTAAGGCTCAGATAGTTCTAGGTGCACTGGGTTAGTTGACCACCTGCTGCTCTTTCCTCCAGCATGACACGTGTGTGCTCGCTGGAGTTCTAGCAGCTGTGTCGTGACCACAGGTGACAAACTCCTCCTAGGGGTGACCGGCCAAAAGGATAACAGTTTGATTCCATTGCAGTTGCCCTAGACTTCTTAGAACATGAGGCAAAAAAATCACTCCCAATTTAGTGAAACAATATTTTTTGGAGTGTAGTGGTTCTCTTTTTTAGCAACTGCACATTCCATTAATGTGAGCTTAGCTCGGGAGCCCTGTTACTCCCACATGGAGTGGCAGACTTTCCCTTCTGACGGCAGAATTTCCAATTCCTTGGAGAGAAATGGTTTGAACATTGTGAAAGTGGTTCAAATCCAGGTCTGTCAGACTCCAGACTCTCTCTTCCTGTGCATTTCATTGTTCTCAGTCCTCACCCCTTTAAAACTTACTCTCAAAAGAACCCTGAGGCAGATTTGACTGGAATTCAGAACAGCTCAGTGTCTGGAGAGAAGGGCCCTCGGGTGCCCCCGTTTACTAGGAGGAGGAAACAGAGGCCCAGTGAAAAGAGGGAATGTGGAAACCGGAGGTCCGAGTCCATTTGCTCCTTGTGTGGCAGAAGGGGCCTCTGCTTGCCTGTAGCTGCCGGTGTGTCACCCCCACTGTGAATTACAGTGTGTTCATCCCAGCATTCCCCTGCCCATCCTTTGACTGTGAACTTCAACATATGGCTCCTCTGTCCGGATTTCTGTTTGTGTTGTGGTGGCATCTTATGATAGGAACTTCACAGCTAAAGTAATGCTGCTTTTAAGAACTTGAGAGTTTTGTTTTATTTTGATTTTTCTGTGGATGGGTGTGGGGCACTGACTTTGGGAATAATTGCAATTTTTCATAAAAATTATTTACCTTTTACTTAGTTGAGTATCATAATTATCCTTTCCCATCAAGGAAAGCATAGTATTGAGCTTATATTAAATATTCAATTTTTAAAAACAAATGACAAAAAGAAAGTAATTAAAACATAGTTACCGAACACCTATTATGTGCCAGCAGTCAGGAATCATTCCAGTTAGGTGGTATCTGTGCAATACCAGGTGTTAAAATTTTTAATACCACCTCTGGGGCAAGGAGCACACTCATGCGTGCGCACACACACACACACACACACACACACACACACACAGAGATATGTGCATGCGCACACACACACACAGAGGTATGTGCATGCGTGCGCACACACACACACACAGAGGTATGTGCATGTGCACACACACACAGAGGTATGTGCATGTGCACACACACACACAGGTATGTGCATGTGCATGCATCTGATTTAATTCTCACACAAGCCATAGGAGGTAGGGAATGAGGCTCAAAACAATCATACACTTACCGAAGGGCACACAGTCACCGAGTAGCTGAACAGAGGTTTGAAGCCACATCTTCTAACCTCAAGACCGCTCCTTTCTTTTGAATCAGGTTATTGTTGGTGGGCTCCAGGCTCTCTCTTTGCCAGGGCTGTCCAGCAGAACTCTGAAACAGATTCATTTTAGAGGTATGTGGAGAAGGGAACTGGCGTTAACTGAATGCCTTCCTTGTGGCTTCCTATAGACTCGACTTCTATCCTTTTATAGTCAGTATTTACCCAAACCTCGTAGTATGGATAGTATCATCTCCATTTTTTTATACCCATTTTATACAGGAGGATACTGAGCCTTGGAGAGATTCAGAGAGCCTTACCTATGGTCAAATTGCTAAAAATGTAGGCTATAAAGTCACTCTATCTAGTTCCAAAGTCTGTTCTCTGAACCACTGTGCAGTATTTCCTCTTATTTATAAGACACCCTGCACTCATTTTTCTCACTTAAGTATGTATTTCATGGATATTTTTTCAGGTTAATAAGCAACGTAACTTTCCACAGTATACATATACCTCAGTGTACTTGGCTAGCCCCCACCACTCTCTCACATATAATGCCGCAGTTACGTTTTTCTAAAACATATGTTGTTATGTACTAGCGTATTGATTTCTATATTTGTTAGCTCCCCAAAGATGGAGAGGTGGAGATGAGCCAATGGGTTTGGTTATATTTAATTGTAATAGCTACTGCTAGATTATTTATTACATTAAAAATTGTGATAAAATACACTTAACCATAAAATTTGCTAGATTATTTTTATGAAAAGTTTCTGGCAATTCAAACTCCCTTCATCAATGAATGAGAAGGGTTTGTCCACTTCCTCACGAGCACAGTGTCTTCCTGGTCTGTAAAGTTATCAAGCTGGTAGTTGAATATAGATACTTCATTGTTGCTTTCATTTGTATTTCCCAGACTTCTCCTAAGATTGAGCACCATATCATCTATGTATTCTTTGCCAAGAAATATGAATTTTTAGTCAAAGGGCTCAGGACTTTTTTGAGATAAAAAAATAAATTTCCCTTTAGGGCTTTGGGGATTAAAAATAGGTAAAGGGGATATGAATGGGTGAGTATATGTTTAAAGTGGGAGCTTCCTTGGCCTCTCGTTCTAGGCCCTTGAAATAATTTATTCTGCTTATAAATTGGCCTATAAGCAGTGGGTGCTTTAATGATGAAATAAATTATCTTCTATGTGGATTAAGAAGCTGTAGGAAAAGGTGGGAAATAAAAGCGACTTTGAGATACAAATGAATCATCGTGCGTGCCATTGAGTGTTGTCCTTCTGACACAGGGTTCTCATCTACGCATTTCCAGAACACATATCACCATACTGTTGTAAAGAGCCTTTCAAAAATCGATTAGATGGGAGACGACTTTACATTCTGTTGATGTGAGAAGAGAAAGGATGATGGTCTCAGGGCCCGTGTGCAGCGGGGAGGTGGCCGTGGGCCGCGATGGTGGATCCTCTTCTCATCCTGCGAGAGGGTAAGGAGAGAAGTCCTCTGTGAAGTTAAATGAGCTGAATTTTATAGGAGGTTTTGGTTGACCAGCTAGACCAGAGTTGGGCCAAACTAGCCAGTCATTCCAGTTATTATATTATTACAGTTAAAAATTGTGATAAAATATACGTAACATAAAATTTGCCAGATTATTTATGACCGGGTGGAAGAGAGGGAGCTTTGCTTCCTAACTGCCATCTTCTCTGAGGCACACCTTTTATAGGGTCATAGGTAAGTGTTTTGAGTAGGTGGAATTTTGCCACTGGGGACTCCTTACCCAAAAGTGAAATTCCATCCGCTCTCCAGGGAAGAATTTTGTTTGTGTGGAGAGCCCGTGCCCTACCTGTGAACCACATTTTAAAATGCATTTTGAGGTTTGAGCTAATAATGTGAATGACATTCAGTGAGATTGCCAAATGCTGGTAATTTACTCTCATTTTCACATTAATGTGGGCCCACCTGTGATGAATTGGAAACTAAATAAGCACATCAGTTTTAATTAGATATTTCGGAGACTGGATCTAGTTAAACAGCAGTGTTCATTCTTATCTATTAAATAGTGAGAGAGTTTAGCACATTCTTCAGAAAAAGTTTACACCCCCCACCCTACCATTTGTCCTTCTTTGTTTTGCAAATATTCTTTGCAGATGGAGGCTTTTGAGTTCAAAAAGGCCTAGGTTGGTGCAAAGAGGGAGGGAGATGATTGTGTTTAATTCTTAAAAGATAACCAGATCATCTAGTTCATTTGTGGTATGTTTTACCCTAAGAAACATGAATTTGGAAATCTTTAAAGAGAGAAATAGAAGACTGTGGCTGCTTGGAGGATGCTGACTAGGGGACTAAGAGTTCTCTGTTCTTCAAACACTGATCCTGCAAATCACATCTAAAAATACCACTAGGGTATGGCTAATAGATGCTGAATGACCTTCTATCAGAGAAAGGAGCCATTTTTCAAAATTCAAGACAAGATATTACAGTCCTAACGAAGGCAAAATGTTCTCTGATGCGTAAGGGTCTAAGACCTAATGAAAGAAACTAGTATAGATGTGCAGGTAACTTTGATTAATATTTGTGAAGGATGAGGATTAATAGTAGACAGTGAGGCTTAAAAATCAGTAGCCCTGAAAAAATTATTTATAGGTGCAATTTTTGCATTAGTTTTAACATATTCTCCAGGGTCATTTCCCTAAGTGTTTCTACCTGGTGAGACTGAACTCTGTGAGGCTTTGGTTGTGTGTGTCTCACTACGTCTGCGTCCCCAGTGCTTAGAACAGGGGCTGTTCTGTGGTGGGCGCTTAGTAAACCTTCGTATCCCTCTCTGTATTGCTAATCCCTTGTTCTAAAATATTCTCTCCCTGCAGATTTCAGTCATGGCCTGTATCCTGGCTATCCTTTCACCAAAAAGAATTGTGACAATATTTACATGTCATCCTTTTTTTGTTTTTCTTAAGAGGGGAGTAACAGTTGGCTCCAAATATACCTTAATGAGTTTTTTAAAAAATTAAATTCTGGATGGACATGAAAGAAAAAAGAACTCAAAAAGAGTTTATTTATGTCCAGAAAATCACAGGTGCTTAGAATAGTTTTCTTATAGTTTAAAAAAAAAGAAAATAAGAAAGAAACAATTCTAGGAGATAATAAGTTGCAGTTAGGTAAATTATGGTGGTTTCATATAGTAAACTTCTATATAGACATTAAAACAATGTTTTAGAATAAAGTATAGGATAAAATAATTCTAGTATATTAAGAAAAAAAGGAGGTAAAAAAGCATTAGAACATAAATGCATTTTTAGAAGTATCCCCTTTTACAGAAAAAAGATGAAAGAATTTGCATCAAACTTCTTTATAGTTTTCCAAATTTTATACTATAAAACATATTACTTTTATATTCAGAAAATATGTTTCAGAAATGTAGGGTTTCTTTGAATAGAAATATCTTATCCTATATTTAAAATGTGATATAATTTTTCAGGAAACTGAGTAGGTCTATGGGGAGGGAAGGTAGTGCTTTTTTCTCTCTTTAAAAAAATGTTTGTTTATTTTTGAGAAAGACAGAGTATGAGTAGGGGAGGGGCAGAGAGAAAGGGAGACACAGAATCTGAAGTAGGCTCCAGGCTCTGAGCTGTAAGCACAGAGCCTGATGCGGAGCTTAAACTCACCAACCATGAGATCATGACCGGAGTTGAAGTCGGATGCTTAACCAACTGAGCCATCCAGGTGCCCCATGGAAGATAGTGTGTTGAAGAAAGCAGAGATGAGTGTGTGGGGAAGGAAATCCTGTGTTTGTGGGCAGTGAAGTAGTTTGATATCTGCTGTGCCAGTTTCCAGATCTCCCTGGAACATGGCCACAACAGCTTATCTGAGAAAAAAATGTGCCTTCACATTGTTCCTGTATGATTACCACAAAGAATTCACAAATGGAGACTGAAAGAGGAAGTAGCATTTAACAGCTTTTCATACCTGCCCCTATGCATTTTATAGATGGCTGTAAGATATCTTTACCCCTGAGCCAATGGGTTGGAAATTATTTTCAAATTTACTATCCATATCTATTTCATGAATGATCTTTTAAAAAAGATCAGATTACATGTCCACTTAACTCCTTTAATGGATTCTCACTGCCTTGGAAGTCCCATCCAGTCTCCTTACCATGATGCACATACATGATGCTGGGGAACTATCTCCTGCCTTCCTCCCAGGCCCATCTCTTATCACTTCTCCAGATATGCCCCAGACTTCATCACACCAGGCAACTCACAGATTTTGTATGTATCATCCCTGCTACTCAGGCTGAACTTCCTTCTAGAAGCCTCCTTTGGCTCCCTTTCTCCATGCGGCTCTTCCTCATCCCTGGTGTCATACATGTCTTCACCACACAGCTTTCTACCTGGCATTGTAGTTGCTTGACTTTCCTTCCGTCAGCTTCTACAGGGCAGGGATTAGTACTTGGCTGTTTTCTATGTATATTCACCATAGGATTTTTGGTCCATCGTAAATTTTTGTCAAATGACCATGTGAGTGAATGCCTGAGACATTTTGATAGCATGTACTTTCAGTTACTGTTGAATTCACCTCTAATCTTGTCTGAAGTTGTGTCTTTCCAGCAGGCAGAGCCACGTGCCATCTAGGATGGACATTTGTCTAGTGCAGGAAGGTGTGCTTGGCAGAATAATGGCTCCCAAAGATTTGCATGCCCTAATTTCTAGAACCTTTGAATACTTGTCTTACATCTCAGGAGGAACTTTGAGATGGAATTAAGGTTATAAACCTTAAAATGAAGAGAGAATTCTAGAGTATCTGGATCTGAGTAGATCCAGGGTAAGCACAAGTATCTTTATTAAAGGATGTGGGAGGCAGAAGGAAGACAGATGCAATGGGAAGAACAGGCAGGAGAGATTTAAGTGGGAGATGGGCTGACCCACTATTGCTGGCTTTGAAGATAGGGGGAGTGAACTATGATCTAAGGAATACAGGCAGCTTCTAGAACCTGGGAACAGACCACAGCTGACAGAAAGAAAATGGGGACCTCAGACCTTCAAATGCAAGGAACTGAATTCTGCCAACACCTCAAGTGAGTAGGAAATGGATTCTCTCACGTAGAGCCTCCAGAAAGGGGCAGGGTGCTGGACACCTTGATTTCATCCAGGTGAGATCTGTGTTGGAATTCTGACTTACAGAACTGTAAGATAATAAAGATAATAACTTTGTGTTGTTCTAAGCCACTAGGTTTGTAGTAATTTGATACATTAGCAATTGAAAACTGGAACAGAGTTTAGAAATATTTTAGAATGTGTGATTACCTCCTTGTCTTCACCTGTTCTTTTTATTTTTTTAAATATTTATTTTTGAGAGAGAGAGAGAGAGAGCACGAGAGAGCGAGTGTGAGCACTCCCAAGTGGGGGAAGGGCAGAGATGGAGACAGAGGGGCTAAGCCGGCTCTGTGCTGACAGCACAGAGTGAGGTTTGAACTTACAAACTGAGATCATGACCATGACCTGAGCTGAAGTCGGACTGAGCCACCCAGGTGCCCCTTCACCTATTCTTAAGTGAAAGGAAATAAGAATAGAATAGTTGATGAAAGAAAGGCGGGAGGCAGGGATAGGTGCCCTTTGTTAAAATGCAAATATTAAATCAGTTTTGCCATTAATTTAGTTTTAAAATCTTTTGCTACTCATCCAAACTCCTTCCGTCTCTCTGCCTTTTCTTACCACCTGCATACATTCCCTCCATCTTCGTGTGTTTCCTCCTCTCCCTGGTCCAGTCTTGGTCACATGCTCATTTTCATTACTATTGGGCCATTTACCCTGTTAACCTTTAAGTGTAAACAGCATAACACACTTTAACAGTCAGAACAGTAGATGAAAGGGGTGCCTGGGTGGCTCACTCGGTTAGGCATCTGACTTTGGCTCAGGTCAGGTCGTGATCTCACGGTGGTTCGTGAGTTCGAGCCCTGTGTCAGGCTCTGTGCCCACAGCTCAGAGCCTGGAGCCTGCTTTGAGTTCTATGTCTCCCTCTCTCTCTGTCCCTCCCCTGCTTGCATTCTCTCTTAGAAATAAATAAAAACTTTGAAAATTTTTAAAGAAAAAAAAGAATAGCAGATGAAATCCGTACTTTTCCTCACTAACTTAGAACTGCTGCCATCTTTTCACAAAGCCTAATAGGCATAAATTGGTATTTCTAAGTAAAAATTTTCTGGTTTTGTTGTTTTCCTGATTCTGTTTTTGGATTTGCATTGCTTTATTTCACCAGGTATAGAAGTGACACACAGTCTCTAAGGGAGCCTCTGGGAAACTGGATGAATTGTAAAGTGGCATTGCTCTGCTTCCCTTTTGACCTGTATCACTTTGGGAGATGGTATTCTCTTTCTCACAGTTGTTGCCTCAAATGTTTCAAGATTGCTATTTGTGCTAAAACAGGCTGTAGGATGTGTAGAAATAGCATTGGCCTGGATGGGACTTGGAAAATCTAGGTTCTAATTTCAGTTTTGGCCAAGGTTTCATGTGACCTTGGAGAAACATCCATTCCTTTTTTTTTTTTTTATTGTTATGTGCCAATATTGTACTGGTCACAAGGGTTATAAAGATGAATTAGATGTAGTTTATTTCTTCAAGGAGCTAATAGCATAGTGAGGGGAGAGACAGAGAAATAACCCCTTGCAACATTGTGTGACATGTGCCATATGGCAGCAGATACAGGTTACCATGAAATCTGAGAGGAGGCAGGGATTCAGTCACTTTACTCAGGGGCAGAGACAAAAAAATGACCAGCATCATGAAAGATGAGTTGAATTTTGCCAACTGGGGGCAGGAAAGAGAATTCTGGTCAAGGAGAACACGTGCAATGTCACAGACACGGGCCCTGCACAGCCAATGACAACCACTGGGGAAGGCGGGTTGTTGATCTGTAGCTGTCTGTATGGTGTCCTTATGTTGGTCTACATGTTAAAGGAGCATTTGAAGGAGCAGAGGTGGGGTGGTGGGTACGGAACTAGAAGAGATGCTTGGAAGGATGAAATCAGGTAAAGTGAATTGTGTGACTTTTCTTCTTAGTAAATGTTATTAGTATGGGCCCTCCAGAGGTAACATTATCTAGTCCAAATTATGCTTATTCCCTATTGCAAATTATACTTTATAATTGCATGGTGCTAAAAAAAATCCCATGCACAATCTTGTGACATAGGTTGCTATGGAACTGAGATTTGTATATGAGATATATGGAAACTGGGACACAAAGACATTGTGTGTTTAAGGTCTCGTACTCCTTGGATTCAGGCCAAGACAGTCATTTGATTTATTCTTTCAGCATGAGAAAAAACTAAAACAAAACAAACAACCAAAACTCCAGCCAACTTTTATAGCCTCATTTAAGGAACAAAATCTCCAAAATAGGGCTTATCAACTTCCGAAAATTCATCAACATATGAATTTTCACAGGGATCATATTAGAATGTACCTTCTAAAAGCAGTTGATGTGGCGGTCAAGCTTCTAATAAGCTCCCAGGTGATACTGGTACTGCTGGGCTTTGAGACCGCACCGCGAGTAGCAAGGTGCACATCACAAAATGGTAGCCACTAGTCACTTTTGGCTATTTAAGTTTAAATGTATGAAAATTAAGTAAAATTAAAAACTCAGTGCCTCAATTGCACTAAACATGTTTCAAGTGCTCAGTGGACACATGTGACTAGTGGAATTCCCTTTGTGGAAAATTCTATTGGACAGTGCTACTCCAGAGAATACAGTGAACAACCATTTAGTAATGAAAGCTTGCCCAGAGAACTCTTTATCAACAATGACTATATTTAGAGATATTTAGAATGATATTACCAAGATGGTGAAGAAGCTTCCATCCTTACCACAAAGATCAACAAATGGACAGCTATCCATAATCAGAAACAGCTCTGGGTGAGCTCAGGTGTCTGCATTCAGCGAGGGGCACCTGGCTGGCTCAGTTGGTTAAGTGTCTGACTCTTTATTTCGGCTCAGGTCAGATTTCACAGTTCATGGGTTTGAGCTCCACATCAGTTCTGCCCTGACAGTGTGGAGCCTGCTTGGGATTCTCTCTTTCTCCCTCTCTTTTTGCCCCTGCTTTGCCTGCACACTTTTTCAAAATAAATAAATAAAATTATTTTTTAAAAAAGAAACTCCCACAGATAATGGCATATAACACCTGAGGATAACTGTAGAATAAGAGAAGAAAGAACAGGTTCATTTTGCTTGCATCATCCCATTGACTGGCTTAACCCCAAGAGCGAGTTTACCCGCTAGAAAGAGTTGCCCTTGCCAGAAAAGGGAGAGCCCCAGCTTTCCCAGCCTTTTGGGGCATGACATAAAAGACCTGCTTTGGTTTTGGCCCACCCAGAAACTGGCAAAGCTGAGACACATGGAGATGGCTAGGAACAAGGAAGGTCAGGGACTACCAGTATTAGCCATGCAGTGGCAGTGACCATGGCTCCCGGTGACTTGCTCTGAAGAGGATGCCAGCAGTTCCACCACGGAAGGAACCAGTGGCTCAGAGACGCCCCAGACCCCCAGCAGATTTCACAGGTTTCTCATGTGTTCTTCACCAATACCAGCTGCCTGATTCCTTCACTACTGCCTCATTCCTCTTGCTTCAGCTGGAGTCTGAGATGCACACTGGCAGCCAGCCCAGGCCTCTGTGGCTATGTGAGTGCAGCATGCTGACTTCTACTGCTGTGTGCACGCTTAAAGCTAGACTGTACACTTCCACATTGCCAGCCTGACTTGCCACGGCCATTATTATCATGCATGTGTCTTTGGGGATATCCTGCAGCCATAGAAGTTCATGGCAACAGCCAAGACCCCCGTAGTTGCTTGTAGGCTCAGAATGGGCCCTATCTCCAGTTACTGGCATATACTACTGGGCTCACCTTCAGCTAGCCCTCCTAGCTGTGCACCTGTGTGCGCCAGGCCCACCCACGTCACTGACCTTCAGTGCTGTGTACATGCTAGTGGGGAGATCACAGGAGTGCATGTCAACAGCCAGGGTCCCATAGCTGCTTGTGAGCACAGATACAACTCCATCTTCTGTCACTGGCCTGCACTATTGGGCTCACCTGAGCTAGCTTCTTCAGCTATGCCCCTGTACCCTGCTGGTCCCTCTCCTGTCACTGGCCTCCAGTGCTGGGCACATGTCCAGAGTGAGACCTTGCAGCCACAGGAGTGAACACTTACGCCAGGACCCCTGCAGCTGCCAGTGTGCTTCATGTTGGCCTTGGCCCTTGCTGCGGACCTTAACTCCCAGCACTGTGTGGGTGTCTGCAACCAGCCCCTGCCACTACACAGGCACCTGCAGCTGGTCTTCAGAGTTGAGTGTGTGCACATCACTGTCTCTGGCCACCACTGCTGCCTACCATGGTGCCTATCGAGTGGATCTGGAAGTGCCACTGAAAACCCCAAAGTCCTTGAAGTCACTGCAGCCTCCCATAAGACTTGCCAAAGACCACACAGTTGTCAGTGTTTTAGGCCCTGGTGTCCTGAGCCAAAGAAGAATCACATGACTCTGCACATGCCACACATCCCTGCACTTGGTGCTCTACTACTAGACCCAGGATAACGGCTTGCTTCAGCATGCCCCCACCTACAGGTGAACATATTTCCTTACCTAAATTAGTCCATAAAATCTAGAAGAGGTGACTGCTTGTTCAAATGTTTAGACACCTACACAAGTCTACAGGAATCATGAGGAATCAGGAAAATATGACACTACCAAAGAAACAGGAAACTTCACGTAATTGGCCCAAAGAAATGGAGATACATGAATGGTCTGACAAAGAATTAAAAACAATTGTTTTAAAGGTGCTTAGAGAGATACTCTTGTAGCACAGACAATTTGATGAAATCAGAAAAATAATACATGAACAAAGTGAGGAGTTCAAGGAAAGAGAACTTAAAAAAAAAGCCAGAACAGAAATTTTGGAGCGCATGAATACAATGACTGAACTAAAGATTTCAGTATAGAGTTTATCATCAGACTAGACTAAGAAGAAGAAGCAGCAGTGAACTTGAAAACAGATCATTTAAAATTATCCAGTCAGAGGGGTGCTTGGGTGGCTCAGTTGGTTCAGTGTCTGACTTTGGTTCGGGTCATGATCTCACAGTTCTTGAGTTTGAGCCGCACATTGGGCTTTGTGCTGACAGTGCAGAGCCTGGAGCCCACTTCGAGTTCTGTTCTTCCTCTCTGTCTCTGATCTTTCTTTTCTCATGTTCTATCTGTCTATCTCTCTCTCTCAAGAACAAATAAACATTAAAAAAGTAAATAAAATCCAGTCAGAGGAGCAAACAGAAAAAGAATAAAAACAAATGAAGAAAGCCCTATGGGAGTTGTGAGACACCATTAAGAGAAACAATCTATACATTGTTGGAATCCCAGAAAGAGAAGAGAGGGAGAAGGGGCCAGAGAGCTTGTTCAAAGAGATGGTAGCTGAGGTGTGCCTGGGGTAGGGGGCTCAGTCAATTGGGCATCCAACTGCCAGAGTGGAGTCTGCTTGGGATTCTCTCCTCCCTTTCTGCCCCTCCCCTGCACCCTCTCTCTCTCAAAATAAATTTAAAATGTTTTAAAAAATAAATAATGGCTGAGAGCTCCCCCAAACCTGAAAGAGATTAGAACATCCAAGTTCATGAAGCCAATAGGTCACTCCATAATTTCAATTCAAAATGTTCTTTAAGACACTTCATAATGAAACTGTTTAAAATCAAAGATAATTTTAAAAGCAGCAAAAGAAAAACATTTCTCTTATGCAAGGGAACCTCCATAAGGCTATCAACAGATTTCTCAGCACAAATTTTGTGGATTAAGAGAGAGTAGGATGATATAGTCAAAGTGCTGAAAGAAAAAAAAATTGCAATCCAGAATATTTTACTCAGCATAGCTATCCTTCAGACATAAAGGCAAGATAAAAATTGTCCCCAAAATAAAAGCTGAACGAAGTTGTGACCACTAAGCCTAACCTTAAATGAAATGCTGACAGGAGCTCTTCAGGCCAAAGTGGAAAGACACTAACATAAAAATATATGAAAATGGATAATATACGAGTAAAAGTAAGGTGCTGTTAAACTCTAAAACACCAGATCTTTAAATATCCAAAAGTTGTTCTGTTTTACTGCAGTGATACTAACCTTCCATAATTCCCTTCCTTCTGTTTGGGATAGTAGGTCTTTTTCCGCTATGAAAAGAAAAGATATTATTCAAAACAGAAAAGCTACTCCTTCTTAAGCATATGTGTTTGCTATTTAGTTGGGTATACTTTGTTTTCTTTAGGACATATTGAAGAGTATTTATTTTATATTTACCCCATCAAGTTTCAGATACTAAGAAACTATACGGTAGCTTAATTACTTGGTACAGTGGGTCTTGACTTGGACTGTACATCACAGGTGTCTGGGGAGGCATTACAAAATCATGATCTCAGTCTCATACCGTTGACCGATTAAATCACAATCTCGGGTGGGATCTAGGGTTCAGAACTTTTAAAACTTCTCTTGGGGCGCCTGGGTGGTTCAGCCAGTCAAGCATCCGACTTTGGCTCAGGCCATGATCTCACGGTTCATGGGCTTGAGCCCCGTGTTAGGCTCTGTGCTGACAGCTAGCTCAGAACCGGGAGCCTGCTTCAGATTCTGTGTTTCCCTCTCTCTCTCTCTCTGCTCCTCCCCCATTCATGCTCTGTTTCTCTCTGTCTCAATTGTAAATAGAAACGTTAAAAATTTTTAAAAATTTCACTTTATTGTTTTATTTTTAGGTGATTACCCTTGTCATTTTATCATGTATAAACTAAACTAAATTTTCACTTGCACAGTATTTTAATCCTATCTAAAAACGATTGCAGAACTTTAGATAGTTCTTAAACTTTGATGTGCATGTAATTACCCGGGACTCTTGTTAAAATGGCCTGAGAGTCTGAATTTCACACAAAGTTAAAGGTGAGGCTGCTGCTGGCTATCAGTAGACCACAGTTTTAATGTCAAGTCTTTACAACAATTTAAATCTGATCATCCTCTTCTGGAATCATCTGCCTCTTTCAAAAATACTTAAATTCTTGTGGTATAAATTTCTTGGTGGTAAACTCCCAGGTTTTCTTTGTCTTCTGCGGGTATTTATTTTATCTTAATTAAAGAACTTAACTGGGTAAACAATTCAAGGTTGATATTTATTGTTATGGACTGAATGTTTGTGTCCCCACCAAATTCACATATTCTAGTCTTACCCTCAATATGAGATGTATTCGGAGGTGAGGACTTTGGGAAATAATTAAGTTTAGATGAGGCCATAAAAATGGAGCACACATGATGGTATTAGTGCTTTTATAAGAAGAAGAAATGCCAAAGCTTTCTCTCTCCATGTGAGGACACAGCAAGAAGGCAGCCATCTATAAGCAAGGAAGAGAATTCTCACCAGATCTCAACTATGCTGCCAACCTAATCTCAGGTTTCCTAGCCTCTGTAATTGTAAGAAATAAATGTCTGGTATTAGAGCCCCTTAATCTATGGTATTGTTATAGCAGCTCAATTAGGCTACGCTACCTTTTTCAACATCTTTTAAGATACTCTGTTGTTTTCTGACCTCTATTGTTACTGCTGAGAAATCTCTGTCATTTGTGTTTTCCTTTCTTTGTAGACAGTATGTATTTTTTTTAAACATTTATTTATCATTGAGAGACAGAGAGAGACAGAGCATGAATATGGGAAGGGCAGAGACAGGGTGACACAGAACCTGAACCAGGCTCCAGGCTCTGAGCTGTCAGCACAGAGCCCGACGCAGGGCTCGAACTCACAAACTGTGAAGTCAATGACCTGAGCTGAAGTTGGATGTTGAACTAGCTGAGCCACCCAGGTACCCTGACCATATGTATTTTATCTCATGTTCCTTTAAAGATCTTTGGTGCTCTGTAGTTTCACTGCATAGATATAAATTTATTTTTATTTATTTGGCATGGGATACTGTATACTTCCTGGATCCATGAATCCATATTTGTACTGGTTCTGGAAACCTTTCTAACCATTATCTTTTCAAATATTGCCTTTCCTTCTATTCTCCCATTATTTCCTCTGTGTCTCTGATCAGTTATATCCTCATTTTACTCTTCATATTTCTTATCCTCCTAATGTTTTATATTTTATTACCTCACTGTGCTACTTTATGGAAATTTTTATCAGATTGCTCTCTTATTTTATGTATAGCAGTACATAATTTGCTGTTTATCCTGTCCATTAACTTTTTAAATTTAAAAGTGTATATATATATATATATATATACATATATATATGTATATATATATATAAAAATTTCATCGTTTTTCAAATCTGTTCATTTGGATAGTTTCTTATTATTTTCTCACATTATTGTACATTTTATTTTTTTAAAATATATTTTTAAATGTTTGTTTATTTTGAGAGAGAGAGAGGGTGAGAGAGCAGGAGAGGGGCAGAGAGAGAGGGAGAGAGAAGAGTCCCAAGCAGACTCTGTGCTGTTAGCACAGAGCCCAACGCGGGGCTTGCTCTCACGAACTGTGAGATCATGACCTGAGCCAAAGTCAAGAGTAAGATGCTTAATTGACTGAGCCACCCAGGTGCCTCATGTGCATTTTATTACTTTAAGCAGTTAAAGAATTATTTATATGTATGTCATCACACTCTATTTCCTGTATCTGCAGTTTCTTGGATAGCCAACTCTGTTTATAACTTCTTCTGACTTTTACATACAATGGTTTGCATTCTTAAATGCATGGTGATTTTTAAAAATTCATAAACTCATTGCTTAATTTTAACCTATATGAGTCATTTGGATCTAAATTGGAATAGTTCTCCTCCACAAAAGACTTTCTCCTTCAGCTTTTCTCTTTGGTCTTCACTAGCACAGTAGCCCAGGCTTAGTTTTTCCACGTTAACATTGAACCACATCTTAGTATCCACAAAACAGTGGTGATAATAATATGTACATACAGGGAAATCCTAACCCACTATCTGACAGGTGATAATTTTGTGAGGAAGGAGAGTAAGGTGTTCCTGGAAGGCTTCACATAGTTCCTGCAGGAAAAGCAATGCAACAAAAAGTGTATCCTATCCAGAATATATTCTTTCTGCCAAAAAAGTATCTATCAGATCATCTAACATGGCATAATGCTAGAAGCAAATATTGTAGGCCTTTTAAAAGGAAAAAATATGTTTTATTAAGCACTGAGAAATTTATTATCTAACATAAAAGTTCTATAATAGTCTGTTCCAGAATGGTTCAACAACAACTTAAGGACTTCTGTCTTTTGGCTTGACCATCTTCTTTATCAAGAATAAGTCTTTCATGACTGCTGGGTGGCTGAACAAGTTCTATACATTCTGTATTCATGTAACAAAATCCTTCCTGATGCTCTATTTCTACTTCTACTTTTGTATTTCTATATGGAATTATTTTCTGTTACTTCAAAGAACTCTTTTTAGTATATTTTATTGGTAACATGACTGCTGGTTGTTAATTGTATATTTTCATTTTTTATGCAAAATATTTATTTCCCCTGTATTTTTAAAAGAGTTTTTTTTGCTTGGTGTAAACTTTTAAGTTGATAGATTTTTTTCTTCCTGAACTTTAAAGATGTTCCATTATTTCTTTGGATTTCATAGTTTCTGAAAAAAGGCCAGTCATCAGCCATAATGCTAGTCTTAAAGGCTCCTTGAAGAATTTTCTGTTTTTAAGATGTTTCTGTTTATCTTTGGTTTCCAAAATTTGACTAGGATATGATTATGTGTGGCTTCTTTTGTATTAATTCTGCTTGAGGTTCATTGAGCCTCTTGATGTCCTTGGAATATTCTCAACAATTATTTCTTATAATTCTTCTCCTTTTTCTCTCTAATGTTGTTCTGAGACTCTAATTGCATACATGTTAGAATTTTTTAGCATGCTTCTTATATGTTTATTATGATTTGCCCCTTTACTCTTTTTTTAACCTAAACTTCACTTGGAATATATTTTCTGTTTTTCTGTCTTTGAACCTACTAATCCTGTCTTCTGATATGTCCAGCCTGATGATAAACTTACCTACTAAACTTTTAATGACAGATATTGTATTTTAATCCCTTAGTTTTAAATAATTCTAAACTCTTTCAATGTCAGATTGCATTTCTAAATCATGGCCATCTATTGAGAAAATGCATTTCCTCAGTCGCAGTAAGGTCTGATTTAGTGTTTCATTATGATAATTCTAAAAAAATAATAAATGTACAACTTTAACCTTTATATAGGACTTTTACCCACTGCTCTTATATTCCTATATGTTTGAAATTCGCCATGTGAGGTACGTGGGAAAGTATCATTATTATTCTCATTATAATTATAAAGAAACTGAATCTCTAAGTGGGAGAGCAAAGGCTCTGTAGTTTCTAACTACAGACGCCTTGCCTTAGTCTATTCTATCATGCCGCTTCAAAGCACACGTCTTGTCAATGGGAGAAGAGGGAAATAATAATGTCAAATTAAAAAGATAATACATTTCTTCTAATGATTATTATCCAAATATATAGTCAAGAGCTGGAAGAAACCTCCTCAGGAGATCACCTAATTCACATCCTCCATCCTCATAATATCATATTGTTCTAGTCAAATATTACCTCTTAAGCTGGCGACCCTGTATCTGGAGCTTGCAAGACAGGAACCTACTTTGTCACTTTTCATTTATCTGTTTATCTAAAACCATGGGATAATGTACTAAATAGGTTTTTAATTAGTATTTACTCTTGATTAGGAATGGCAAGTTACTATCTGACAGTGACATGGTGTTTTAAAGTTAGAGGCATTTTTTTGCACTGAGTTCTTTTTTTAAATGTTTTTTATCTTATTTTTTATTTTTTTTTATTTTTGAAAGACAGAGAGAGACAGCATGAGCAGGGGAGGGTCAGAGAGAGAGGGAGACACAGAATCCAAAATAGGCTCCAGGCTCTGAGCTAGCACAAAATCTGTCACAGGGCTTGAACCCATGAACTGTGAGATCATGACCTGAGCCAAAGCCAGACACTTAACCGACTGAGGCACCCAGGTGCCCCTGCACTGAGTTCTTAAAAAACCTAAGCTAAAGTTATTTATTTGAAACCTGGAGTTCAAAAGAGATGTTGATATAGTTGCATAGTTAATTGTTTTTCGAAATGAATGCTGTGTAGCTCATTCTAACTTTATTTAGTTTTTATGTCTTAATTAAATATTACTTTGATTAATTACCTTTGCTTTGTTTTATAAGTTTCATACACATTTTTAGTCTAAAGTAATAAAATTAAGACTCATGTCATAAACGTCTTTAGAAAGAGTACATTGGTTCTCTTTATAAACTCAATCATTCACATATAAAGAATTCTTCTTTACAACATTTCTTCTTTTAATAATAATTTATTCACTGAAACTAATAATTTACCTTAATCAATTTCATGTACATTTGATATAATGTACATAATGGGCTTTACTTGCTTTATAGTGTAGGACATGTTTCTTATTACTGATATGAGAACATAACTGAAAGTATTATCATCAGAAAAACCTTACTCAGTAGGCTATGCAAATTTTGTTGGTAGTAAAAAAATTAACATTGATAGTAACAATAATCTACAAGCTTTATACTGTTCTGCTCTGATGGCCCCGATTCTGTCTGGCTGACCCTCTTAACAAATGGGGATTTTGGTCATCAGCAATATGGAATGAAAGCATGTCATAGCTGTGTGTGAACTCATTACCACTGCTGAAGAGACGATCTAAAGAGAAAACCTTATCACAGAACATAACAATAACATCATTTTTGGATATAAGATACACATTCCTGCATCATAATAGCTTCCACTGGGCATATTTATAATTGGTAAATGGATTATCTTTATAATTCATTTGGGGCTGTGAAAATTAGGCCTTTTATTTCAGCAGGATTATTTACTGTGAGATGCTTAACTCACTGTGGTTTAGTGGGTATGGCTAGCAATATACATAATAAGAAAATATTACTGTTTGCTCTGTCTGGAGACATCCAGCCTACATCATGATCTTGAAGACATTGCCATAAGACCTTTTAAAAACTCAATGATTAGGATCCCAGATTCAGATCTTGTGAAGGCACCTGATTAGGAACCTGCAGAAGTTGGTGATGGGGAAGAAAAGGGAGATGTCAGCTCCTTTAGAATATGGATAGAGCACCCAGTGCTCATTTTTCTACTTTACTAAGCCCTATCAATTTTGATCCAGCACATGAACAGAACTATCTGTGGAGTATTTTAGTTCAGTATTCAATGCCAGGTTCTAGTTTTGGCAAATTTTGAGTAAAAGAGGAGATATTATTCATTCATTTCTCCTCCCTTTCCTTCACCTTGCTTGGGGCCCTGCCAGAACCAGGGTTAGATTGCCAGCCCAGGAGGCACACTTCACACTCTGAGAGGTGCTATTCGTAAGCATATTATCCTCTTCTATGACTCCAGACTAAATCCACAGCTGAACAGTAGGATACTGCTTGCTAATGTTGATCATTCTGGCAAAACAGACTGTCAGTTCTGCAAACCAGTGTAAGTAGTGAATTTTGTTTGCAGCTGAAATACCTAAGTTATATGACAGTCTAATGATACACAGTGGTCTGTCTCTATTGCTGTCCTTTTCTACTTTTCCTGTCAATCTCTGTGCTCCTTCCTTCCTCCTACTCAAAGACTCATTCCTTAGTACTGGAATGAGAACATAACTGAAAGTATTATCATCAGAAAAACAAGCCGCAGTGGATATCTTAGTTTAGATGTGTCTAGATACTGCGTCTGTTATTTGTTTTTGAATTTCCAGGAAAAGAAAATTAACTGACTATCCATTGTTTAGCATTGGTTAAATATAAATGAAATCATGATCATTTCTACAGCAGATTTACCTTCCTAATTACGCTTGGCTAATGTTTACACTGACTGATGGAAAAGGATGTTGCCTGGGAGAATGCCAAATGGCAGAAGGAAGTCTGACCCGAGACTAAAAGTGTCCAAGGGTAAATTACTGAGTGGATGATCTACAGCAAGGTAAAAACAAAATGCTGGTGTCTGAATATCATTATTCCTTCAACTCTGTGTCCATTTCCCCTTGGATTCTGAGAAATAAATTATTGGCTGAAATATAAGCAGTGCACTTTAACCTCGATAATTCCTGAGATGAATAAGATATTTCCTATATCCCTAGAGTTTAGTACAAGATTATGAAAAGGATAAATGTTTGCAAATGCTACTAATATCAAAACATGTTGGGGAATTGCTTGGCTTTCACATTCCACAGCTCTTATCTCTTCACATTTAAGTCACTTGACCCCTAGCTGCAGATTCCATGATCATAGAGGCCCAGAGTCCAATCCTGACTATGGACGGGAACAGTTACAACAGGGACTTTGAGTCTAGTGGTCTGGGCCTCAGTGTGCTGGTATTCATCATAACTGGACCACCGAAGGGTAGGAAAATGGGAAGGGGTCTAGTAATCTGAAACTAGACTCATAAGAATGGGCTGGGTAATGGGAGAGAGATTCAATTGTAGGTAGTTAGGTGCTGAAATTTACTAGGAGAAAAGAAGGAAGACCACTCTGTCTGAACACATTCTGCAAAAGTGACTCAGAGCCAGTGCTTTTAAAGACCGTGATTAAAATAATGTCAGAGAAGGCAGTACAAATTAAGTGATTGAAAAATTAGTGATTAGACTATGAGATGTAGAAAAAATAGTCCAACGTTGGCAATGTTTTGTGCATTTGCTCCCATGCCAATCAGTGGCACAAGCCCTGCTCTCAGACTTGCTTCCTCTGGTGGCAGGACCCAGCTATGTCTCTGGGTGAAGTCCAGTCTGAAAAGTAGGTACATGACCTGGAGACCATGGCTGTGGACAATACATTGTTGGGGTACAGTTATTGAATGAGATAGGAGGAAAGAAGTGGATAAAACATGAGATAAACAGAATGTCCTCAGCACCTTGATTTTAACATGTCCCAGACAGAGCTCAATTTCTCCCTCAAATTTGAACCTTCTCCACAGTCATCATACATTTAACTGCTATTTAAATACTTATGTAGAGTTAGTTAACCAAAGCCAAGCAGTCCTATTGTAGAAATGCATCTTATCATTGCCTTAGTCCAAGGTTTCATTGTCTGTCATCTGAACTATAGGAACCCAGCCTCTTTTTTAATTTCTCTCCTCATTCTCACCAATCTTCCAATAGGTGCTCCAGTGTGGCCTTCCTTAAAATACATTTGATTATGTCATTTCCTTCCTGGTGATCTCCAGCCCTTCCTCCTTGTCCACAGGACTGTATAGTGTGGCAAACAAGAGACTTTGCAAGTTGGCTTCCACCTACCCCTCCAGTCTTATTTCTTGCCACTTTCCTCTCTTCACACCCTGTACCACAGCTCCACTGACCTTCTGCCCTTTTCCGAACATACCGTGCCTTATTATTGCTCTACTCCTCCTCCTCTCTCTCTCCACCTCTCCTTAGCTAACAAATAGAAGTAGGGTAACCTGGCTTTTTTTTCTTATGGTAAAGGAGCAGATGAAAATAGCCACTTTACCACAGTAAGGTAACACATAGAATTACTACAAGATAAATCCCAGGTTATGTGGAGATAGTGACTTGCCAAATTATATAGAACCATTAGAACAATAGATGAAAGAATGAGAAGTAGTTAACTCGTTGTTTTCGACACTTCCTTCTGTAATATTTTTAGTTTGTCAGATTTCAAAAGGAACAATCCAGTGTCCAAAGTACTACATATAAATTATACAGCAAACTAATTCTCAGTCAATATGCTTATTAAAATTAAAAAAAGTTTCATGTTGTCTGAGTAGACTAATATCTAAAGTCTTTACCTAAAGAAAGGCAACTTAGACTCAAAGGTAAATAAGAATAAAATTTAAATGAATAATATGATATTAAAAGCTGCAGTCATGATACCATAATACATTAATTGAATTTTCCATTTCTGATAAAGGATCCTAAACATGGAATTAAAATCTGTTTTCCAGCAGTTTATTTTAAGGACATATGAAGTAAAAAGGACTCGAATGCTCTAGGAGGTAGTTTTCCAGGCAAAAGTTATGCCCCTGATCTAGTAGGCTTGTAATATGGTCTCTGCAGAACCTATTGCTCCTGGTTTTTCAATTACAACTTCAAATCATATTCCTGATTAGTAACAAGCAATCAATCATAATTAATTAGTTAAAATGTTCAACCGTTAAAATCATTACCATTAATTAAAATAATTATCTCTATTTTGGCTGCACTTCATTACCATTTCTGGAAATGCATTGCTTGACTGTACTGCCATTCTTAGGACAGATTCTCTGTGAATGCTATGCATACAATAGATAATCTATGAACTACAGGTTTTGGACTTTTTTTACTGTTGTTGCATCTGGGGAAATCATTTCACTACAGTGTTATGGGCCTTATGAACAAAGCTCTCTGAAATGAACACTTGCTATCATAGAATGCTGGCAGGTGAGGATTTTTGAAAGAACTTGTGCCTTTGTAGGAAACGTTTGCTTTATAGGCTAAACAATAATCTAGCTACTGGGATAGACAGAACTAGTGAAGTGGAGTAGGTAACAGAATTGGGCCAATCACCTGGAACTCACTGCTGAGATGAAGACTTAGAGAAAATGAAGATAACTTAAGAGACATGGAAGATATTGAAGGTACAATGGACAGCTATAACTTTTTCTATTAGAGACTTAGAAAGATAAAATGAAAAGAATATAAGAGAGTATTTGAAGAGGTAATGACTGAGAGTTTTCTAGAATGGAAAAAAGATATTTGTCTTAAGCAAGGTAAGCAGAATCAAACTCACTTCTAGACATGTCATAATAAAACTATAGAACTTTAAAGGAAAAGACAAAGATAACTGAGAGAAAAACCAGGTTACTTTCAAACTTGAAAACATGACATTAGAATTATAGGAATTAATTTCCAGTGACAATAGATATTAGAAAATAATGGCATCCTTTCTTAAAGCACAGAGGGAAAATAACTTGAACCTAAAATTATATCAAGTAAGAGTGATGAAGACATTTTCAGATATACACAAACAGAGCACATTCCTACCTTCAGACCCTCACTGAAAAAAATGCTCATGCAAACGCTTTAGCAACAAGGAAATGAACCCAAATGCAGGAAGAAATCCTGACCAAGGAAATGAATCAAACATCCTGATAAGTCTAAATATATGTTGGCACTATTAACTAATTTGCAGGGGAAGGTGGTTAAAATGATGGTCAGGATACCAGACACCAGTAACATGAAAAGTGTGAACAAGTGATGCTATTTGGAGAGAAGTTAAAACACTTTCAGGATTCTTGTCTTGTTTGGGAGAAGGGTGGCATTTGTAACTTAATACTTGTTCGAAGAACATTAGATTAAAGATGCATGTTATGTAGGTTAACTTATTAAAGTAGCATAAGCTTTATGATAATAGTGCCTGTGAAAAACGGATGGGATGGGAAGACTGGGTTTGAGAAAGTATGAAATAAGGTCTTCAGGATTATCAGAAACAGCTGTGCTATAGACAGCAAGGACATGGGTTTGGGTCACAGCTTTCTGGGAATGAATGCCAGCTCTGCTTCTGGTATAATAAGGCTGAACTGTGTCCCGCTGAAATTGATATGTTGAAGTCCTAACCCCCAGGACTGAGAATGTGACTATATTTAGAGACAGGGCCTTAAAAAGGTAATTAAATAAAAATAAAGTTATGAGGGTAAGTCTTAATCCAATATGACGGGTGTTCCTATAATAAGAGGAAATTAGGATGCAGATATGCACAGAGGGAAGACCATGTGAAGACACAGGGAGAAGGTGGGTGTCTATGGGCCAAGGAGAAAAACCTGAGAAGAAATGCTGTAGACACCTTGATCTCAGATTTCTAGCTTCCCAGAACTATAAGTAAATAAATTTCTGTGGTTTAAGGAACAGCACCTTTGGTACTTTGTTTTGGCAGCCCTAGCAAAAATACAGCCTTTTAAATTTGTATAACTTGGCACAATTGTAGAATGCTATATAAGGTATATATACCTTAGTTTCTTCTTGTAAAATTGAGATAGAGCACCTGGGTGGCTCAGTTGGTTAAGCGTCTGACCTTGGCTCAGGTCATGATTTCATGGTGTGTGGGTTTGAGCCCTGGGGCTCTGTGCTGACAGCTCAGAGCCTGGAGCCTGTTTCAGATTCTATCTCCATCTCTCTCCCCCTCTCCCGCTCATGCTTTTTCTCTCTTTCTCTCTCTCTCCCTCAAAAATAAATAAACATAAAAATTTTTTTTTAATTGAAGTAATAACTACCCTATCTCATAGGTATTTTTTAAAAAATATTTAATCAAATTAATGTATGTAAGTAAAGCACTTGGAATACATGATATTCCGTAAATGTTAGTTATTTCTTTTATTAAAAGTCTTGAATGTGGCAAACTATTAACATTGATTAATTATGAGTGACAGGAATATGGCTATGCAGAGTATTTTCACATATACTAAAATTTTAGGCAAATTTAAAAATTATGCTGAATAAAATTAAATCTAGTCTCTATAATCTATATCAGATGAGAACTTGAAAGCAAGTTGAAGAATACTACAGCTGACGTTATGGTAGAAGGTCTATTAACTGCATTATTTATTCGAGAAACATTTTAAGAGCATCTATTACCTGCCAGCCGCCAGGCCGATCCTTTCAATATTATGTATTGACCAACTATCTTTCTTTTCTGATCATGTGTTTACTACCAATAAAATACTTTTAAGAACTTGTAATCCATTCTCCAGTTCCATGTCTTCCTGTGGCTTGGCACGTGGGCATTTGCCTTGTGAAGCTTATCACAAGCAGACAAGCCAAGTGCTTTATAGCCCTGCTTAGAAGCTCTGGTACATCTGCAGTAATTAAAGAAAGAGCTACTTGAAAAGAATTAAAGATTTTGCTAATCATCCTATTAATTGGAGTTATCAGGTCTCCAGAATACAAAGGCAAATAGAATGAGCAACAGTGAGACCAGATATGTCTCTGGAAGTTAGAATTAATGATATACAGACTTGGGCCCCTTTGTGGTTGAGTCTTATCCAGATGCACCCAGCTATAAAAGAATAATATGAGAATTCATTAATTGGTAATTCTGTACAGCTTCAAAAACAGATCTCCACCAAAAGTGTGAGTTTTCTGACAACCTCCTAATGCCTCAAAGTTGTGGGGAAAGCTTTGTCAAACCTATGACTCACCATGATCACTCAGAGAAACACCCAGTAGGGCCTGAGAAAAGCTCATCACATTGGAAAATGTATCCATCATTAAAACAGTTCACTTGGTTTTGTTGAAGTCACCCTCCAGTCCTTATTCTGTGCAGCTGTGGCCTCACAGTTGATTCCAACAACATTTATTCTTTGTTTGATCATAGTCTCATGGAGTCCCAATAACTATTGTAAGACATCGGCTGCCTGTGACAAGGTGGGGGGTGTTGGCACCATGCCTTCCAGTCCCCTCCTTACCCTTTCAGCTATCCACTAGAACAGAAAATTTAAGTGACTAATGTGAATTGATGCTATTAAGTTATAATCATATGAAGAGATGTTAAAAATAAAGTATAAGCCATAGTTCACATGTGTTATTTTTTAGTGCATATCAACCTTTCTACTCTAGTAGAGTGCAGTGTGGAAAGCTATTTAGAAACTTTGATGTTGTAGAGTCTTCCTGTTGGAGTTGGAAGACATGGATTTTAATCCTGACCCTTTACTTCCTAGTTATGTAGTCTAGGGGGAGTCCCTTCATCCTTTCAGAGCCTCAAAGTACTCATTCATACAAGGACAATGATAACACTAACTCTGCAGGTTGGGGAGTGGATCAAATGAAATTGTTTATATAAAAGTGCATGTTACAGAGCCTGGAATCAAGCAGGTCTTAATAAAAGCACTTTTCCCCCCTAATAGAAAGGTTCTATTATGTCCATTTCTATAAATTAACTTGACAAACAAATAAAGCTTTAAGTACCTACTCTTCACCAGGTGCTGTCGTTACCGCTGGGATGCAGAGATGAAGAAGGATAGTTTACAGTCTTGCACTAAAGTCAAATATGAGTACTTGATGAGTCCTACCATACAGCAGACAAGATGCAAGGGAGACAAGATAGTGATAATCTTGGCCTGAGGGGCTGGTGAGTATTCTCAGATGCTAGGTAGGGTTAGATGTTGTCTGACACAGTCAGAGGGCTATAAACCTAAGGATGCCTTCCAGTCTTTCATGAATAGGTAGGCTCTTTGGATTTAGGTTTACATTGTGACAAATTTGAACAGTGATTAGTTCATATTTAAATCAACTTGAGGGCCATACTATTTTCTCAAGATTTTTTTTTAACATATTTGCAGTGAAAATCATGTCATATAAACTTCTGACACAATCACTAAGTATTTGGCCTAATACTTTTCTACCCACCCTAGTGGCCCCTGTCCCTTTCCTACAAGTCTTAGTAACTTATGCTTTGCTGAATAATTGTGGCTTTTTAAATATTGTTTTTATTTTCTACTCCCAAACATTTGCTGGTAGCTTTGTTCTGTTCTTCCTCAAATTGGAGGAATTTTCTTCCGAAGTGCTCTAAGTCTTTAAAGAAGAGTTACATAGCCAGATTTATTTTGGATTCCCAAAGAGCTGTCATGCTTTCTTGGTCCTCTCTGTTAAGGATTTTAGAATATTTCTATGGAATGGCTTAGAGGATGTTTTTAATGAAGCTCCCATTACATTTTCTAGGTGACCTTGAACCTGTATGCTAGGATACAGGATGGACATGGATGCTATGATGTTCTCCTAACCATTGGTAAGTTAGTTTTTGGCCTTTCAGAGATACTTTCTTTGAAAACCTTCATCCATTGTTTTTTATTTAAGAATCTCAATCATGTGACATGACTATGAGTCTCAAAAGTCCTATTATCATTTCTGTGGGGCATGGTGCCTCACACAGCTAGGGTTCTTGTCTACTGAATTGATTTTTCTGGAGTTCCTAACTTGGATTCAGCTGGCCCTGACCAACTAGGGTTTTAGTTATCTAAATTAGGCTTGAAAATATTTCTTCATTTTAAAAAAGTAGGACCTCCTTTTTAGCTGGAATATACAAGGATTTGGAATGTGTTCTTGTGGGTGAACATTTAGCCTCTAGGGAGATTCAAGAATAGGGAGGTAAGTTCCATGAGAAGAGGAACAGTGTCTGTGTTGTTGAGATACGATATCCTATGTGTGTAAACACACATAGGAGGCATTAATTAAATATTAGTATGGATGGTATTAAACAGTCATAGTTAATTCAAAGATAACACATCGCAATTCTCAATAAGATATGTGTTCCTACTGGTTTCTCTGTCAGTGGTCAGAGAAGCAGGGAGTTGCCAATGGATGTACCTTCTTATTTTTTGGTCTTTGTTAAGCCAAACGCAATGTTTATGTTGAAGGAATGGGTATTAAAATAGTCTTCCTCAGGCACTCATTTGAAGGGAGGAAAGAAAAGTTCCTCAGAGATTGTCATCATTTACAAAACCACAGTGCTAAATGGCATGAGGGCCAGAGACAGCGTTTTCATGGGCTGGTAGAAAAGTGCACTGCATGCTGTTGCTAGGCAACGGCCCATGCCAGCTTCTCTTGAATGAAGGCCAAGAGAATCAACAGAAACCAATGGGCTTATAAGAAAGGTTTTCACCCAGAATACCAACTTCTGTGTTCTTTTTGCCATTATAGATGGTATAAGTCTTAACCAGTATTTGGTGGGGAGGGGCCCTGAACGTGGCAGCAATTTAGCAAATTGTTCTCAAAGCCACTTTATGAAGTTTTGCTTATGGCCAAATATTAATTATACAATTTGTGTATAAAATGTAAATTCAGAAAGAAAGAACACATTTCCCTACATGATGTTCCATTTACACCAATATGTAGCCACCCACCTATTTTTTTTTCCTATTTGAATATTCCATTCCATTCCTTTCTCACTTTGGCTACATATTTCATGCAGAGTAGATCTGCTCTAGACAGCATGTTCAAACTACATTTGCAACTAGGAAATTCTTTCTTTCAGCAGGTGTTCGGGGTGCTGTGGTTTGCTGTGGGTAACTTAACAAATCCAGTACTTTTGTTGCCTGGAAGCATTCCAGTGGAAGAAGTTGTGGCTAGTACTATGTTGTAAATTATACCCGTAAGTTAGAATCACAATAACAAGTCTCTTGCTTTCAATCCTATTTTATCCAAAGTTCTGAGATGAATCAAGTACTGATTCACTTGAACTGTACAGGATACCTACTATGTGCCAGGCATTGTGCCTTCACATATGCAAATTGTGTGAGTTGTGTGTGTGTGTAATCAAGCCAAACAAGCATACACATTTTATAAATTCTAGTTAAAATATTCCCAAGGTTTGTTTTCCACCTTGCCTTTGTCTCACCACCAAGCTTGAATCATTCCTTCTTTTTATTTTGAAATATATTGAATGGGATTGATATTAGGGGTTTCTTTGCTATTGGTCATGCAGTTGAGGGCTTCTAGAGCTGCCTCCAAGGCGGCAGTTGTAGTGGGGGAAAGGAATGCCCAATAAATAAGAGATGGGGCCTTCTCCCCAACTCTAACCAGAACCCCTCTGTTTTGATCCTTTTTGCAAACTGGGTTTTGGGGGGGGGGGCTTGTTTTTGTTTTCAAATAAGATTTCACTTGGAAAGGGAATTCTGTAAACTTTGTTATAAAACTTGATAACTTAGGGGATGCCTGGGTGTCTTAGTCGATTCGTGAATTTGAGCCCTGCATCTGGCTCCATGCTGACAGCTAGGAGCCTGGAGCCTACTTTGGATTCTCTCTCTGCTTCTCTCTCTGCCTCTTCCCTACTCATGCTCTGTCTCTGTTTCTCAAAAATAAATAAAGGTTAAAATAAAAACTTGATAACGTAGGGGGTTCCTGGGTGGCTTAGTTGGTTAAGCATCTGACTCTAGATTTTGGCTCAGGTCATGATCTCACAGTTCATGAGATTGAGCCGTGTATCATGCTTTGCACTGACAGCAAGGAGCCTTCTTGGGATTCTTTCTCTCTCTCTCTCTCTTTCTGTCCCTCCCCTGCTCACGCATGCTCTTTCTCTCTCTCTCTTTCAAAATAAATAAACTTAAAAAATTGGTAACTCAGGAAAAATCATCTTGTATTTCTCACAGGGTGTTACATACAGCGGATGGACCACTTCTAGTTGTACCTGGGATGTTTATTTTAAAAAAGCTGAACCTGAAGTATCCCCTTGCTCCCTCAACATACTGAAACAGATTCCCTAAGTGTTGATCCTGTGAAAATACATTTTAAACAGAAATATGTATGTACAATAAATTTCACTAAATTTAAATGTAATATGAAATTTATTTTATATACTAAGGAGTATGTGTAAGATATGTGCTTCAAGGACTAAAGACCCATTTATCTACCACCCAACTAATAGAAAATTACTAGTCTCTGTGAAATCACTTGCCTCTTCCAAATCACATCCTTCTCTTTCCTCATTCCCAAAGTAGCCATTATACTACTTTGATGTCCTGTGTGAATCATTCTCTTTTCTTTAGAGTTTTATTCTGTGTGATTTTATATAAACTTAAACAATGTATTCTTTGATTTTTCCAGAATTGTAACCTTCCCCTTTTTGGGTACGTTTATGAGATTGATCCATGTTGATATGTATACCTGTAGTTTATTCATTTATGTATACTGCAATCCAGGTAAGAATTTATCCAGTTTCCTGTTTGTGGACCCCAGAATTTTTAGGTTTTCCTCTCACAAACAGTACTTCCAGGAACATTTCTGTAACATATCTCACAGTTGTGGAAAAGTTATGGGTATGTATTTAGGCTATATACTGGGGTATATACCTATGTGTAGAATTGCTGGGTTGTATATGCAAGCTCAAATTTACTAGGCAATACCAATTTTCCTCCAATATGGTTATATCAGATATCAAAATATAAGAAATTCTGTTTATTTCATTGACTTTAACTAGATTATTATACACATTTCCAAGAAAACATAGGAGATTGGGAGTGGTACAATTCTGTTTGCAGTAATCTGGTTAAAACCTTCTCAGAGAATCCTGTTCTTGCTTTGCCCATACATGGTTAAAACGAAGGGCTTGAACTTGGTTTTCAAGATCTGTATGTGGAGCATCAGCTTGAGACTTTTAATATCTCACCTTCCACTTACTAGTATTGTCTTCAGCTTCTCTGTTCATTGGTGAAAATTCATTTCTCCCAGAAACTAAGAAGTAGTAACCGTTGCTCATGGTTTTGTGTCAGGGAGCTGGGTTTTTCAGGTTCTCATGGTGCCCATCTGCATGCTCTAAACTAAATAATATATCCTTTGATGATTGAGAATTATTAGTGGTTTTAGTAAGGAGGGTGTAGTGGATCTACCACAAGTGTCTTTTTTCCCCTTTTTATGCCAATTCCGGACTAAGATGCTCAAAAGTACTACTCTTCACGATATCTCCTGTGTTGTAAAGGGAAGGACAGTAGACAAATCCTATCTTTCTTCTTCACGGGGTGCTTGCCTGGGTGGTGGAATTATCCTAGATCTGTGACTAGGACAAGGGCTCTCTCAGTTAAGCGCCTTGGGAAGTCTGGACCAGGACTCCTTACTCAAGGGGTCCGGTGCAATGTCTGCCGTGCTGGAGAAGAAGGCCAGAGGTGTCCTGAATGGTCATCAAGACAGTGGGGTTAGGTACACAGAAGGAGAAGGATGCAGTTTCAGGGGAATACACAAAAGCTTTAAATTGTTTTGGTGATGCTTTATTTCTTGAGAATTGTTTAGGATTCTTCCGTAATGCATATTACAGAATATATATATTCTAAAAGTATGCTATCCTGGAGTTTGGTTTACGAAGAAATAAATAGCAGGAAGCAGATTACCATTAACCTGTGTGCATGTCTTTCAGCCTTATTGGAGTGAACGTGTCTGGATGTGGTGCTTGGTACTTGGGTGGACAGGGAGTTTCCAGTGTAGGAGGCACAGTGGACGGGTAGGATCTTACGTTGTTATACGCATGAAGTCAGCAATATATACCAAATAACATACTAGATGGAAAAATCCTATTTATACCAAGCAGGGAAAAGATACAATTTATGAAGCTCTAAATGAGTCATCAAGGTTTCTCTTTATGGAGGAAGATAATATTAACAGCTGTTCTATTGGATTCCATTTGCTTAGTTCAATAGGATTATTCTGACGGTTTATTTATTTAATGTTTTACATCACGTAAATATTTTGGTCTGATTGTAATATGCATTTGTTTTTCACATTTCAGGTTTATACTTTTGCAGTGAGGTATTTTTGCATGTGCTTTTTCGATCCAAGGAAATTATTTAGCAGAGTGAAGCTGTATTAAAAAGCAAAGGGTTGATAGAGTGATTATCAATGAGGGTAAAAATTTTAGTGAATTTTCCTGTTCTATTAGTGACAAATTCCCCACTGCTTCTTTGATTTTCGTGAACACATGATTTTCTCTTCCTTGCTATCTTCTCATTTTGCTCACTGCTCCTTCTCAGTTTCTTTAACTGGGTCCTCTCATTAGTTAGGATACTAGGCAGACTAGATGATGCTCTAGTAACAAAAATTTCAGTGGCTTAGCAGGAGAAACATTTATTTCTGGCTCATGCTACATGTCCCATATGGGTTGGCCCGAGACTCTGCTCTGCCCTCACTTGGGGCCCCAGGCTTAGAGACGGTCCCCCCATCTTGTACCATTGGAACACATGGTTACCTTAGTTGCCACAGCAGGAAAAGGAACCTGGAATATCATTTGTGTGCTTTTCTTCTTGAAGTGACACATGCTGTTTATATTCTCCATTGACCAGAATGAGTCACCTGGACCTACCTAACTGCAAGGCTTCTGAGATGTGCCTGGAGTTGGGGAAGTACCAGACACCATTGGAGACTTGCAATGTCTACTTCTCTTTCTCCACCTGCCCTCTGAATGAATTGAATAGGCTAGAATGGGCCATATTTCTTTATCTTTCTATTCTCTTAATAGTTTCTACTTATCCTAGAGTAGATCTTATCCTCCACTTATCCTAGAGTAGTACCTGCAACATTTAGCACACTGCTTTCTAAGTCTTAGATGCTTAATATTCATTGAATTCATGCCAGCAGTAGTCAGTGGGAAATACTGGTACCTCTGATATGCAAAAATAAGACTGACATCGTAGATATCACAAACACAGTGAATTCTGCTGCTGAACGTTAAATGGAGAAGAGTGTGTGGCAAAAGGGGTGAACAGAAGGAGAGGCATTTATTGGTGAGGGTAACTATTCTGCTTTTCTGTTCAGTAAAATAAAAACAAAAACACTAAAGGAAAAAGAGAAACAAAGAGAAAAAAAGACAATGAGAGGTGTGGAAAGCCATAATTAGATACAAAAAGATCAGGATTCAAGTCCTAAGTTTATCACCAGTAACTGGGTGACCTTGAGAGGATAGCTTTGTCTTAAGAGTTTCATGTAGCCTGTGGGCCAACGTAAGCTATTTATCTGGATGATCACTGAGTTTCCCTGCAGCCCTACTTCCATTGTGATTGTTTATTGATCTTTGTGAGCCTTGGTCAGGACTGTAGACTCTAGGTCTTTTGTTTCTTTTTGATAGGTTTTCTTATTTATGTAGGGGGATGTATATGAAATACTAACTTGTATGGAAGTGGACGCCTGGCTGAGTGAGCAGAGTTGACCTGCTTGATGATAGCTTGTAGGTGGTCTGCCTCACTGTCCTTAGAGCTGGCAGGTCGCTGGGTACATGGCTTCATGTGTGTGGACACATTTGTTACTTTTATATTCAACTGTGGAAGCTTTCAGTGTTCAGTGCTCAGGTGACGTTTTCAAAATACTAGAACATAGTTCAAGATGGACAGGTGTTTGATAGCATATTTCCCCTGTCTGAAAAGACATTGAAAAATAATGAATAAAAATAAAGCCATGGGGCAACTGGGTAGCTTAATCAGTTAAGCGTCTGGCTCTTGGTTTTGGCTCAGGTCATGATCTCCCATGAGCCCTGTGTCAGTCTCTGCTTGGGATTTCCTCTCTCCCTGTCTCTCTTCCCCTTCCCCACTCATGCTCTCTTTCTGTCTCTTAAGTAAACAAAGAAACAGAACCATAACAGTATTGAAAACCAAGGAAAGGGAACTAATAGCAGAACAGAACTCACTTAAGGAAATACTATAAGATGAAAAATGGATGGGGTCAGATTGAGAAACAATATCAAGAAAAATCTCTTTATTGGAGGTAAGAGCCATAGTCCCAGGGAAGAGTGAAACTTAGAAGTAAGATGGGAAATAGAGTTTGAAGCATGGGGAAGTCGTCAGGGTACTTCATGAAAGAACTCACTTCTCAACAGCTGAGCCTATGGGATTACCCTAATTTGTGACATTTACTGAGTTTATGGGGTAGTGGTTTTAGTACCAGACTAACATACCATAGGTACACTATATCATCTATGTGAGACTAATCTAAAAGTGAGGAAGGGAGCTTGAGATGGAAGGAGAGCAGGTCTGAGGCAAATTCGGGAGAGCCACACCAGACACTAGAAAAAAAAAAAAAGGCAGCTCTGACTAAAAGTGAAATACACTAAGGTTCTCTTAATGTCCTCATTTGGATGCCTGTGTGGACATCTCAGGGAAGCCTTTCTGAGCCCATAGTCACCCACTTATGCTCCTGCAGCTTGCCTTTCCATTCAGGGAAGGGGCCTGCTGGGAAAACCAACCTACACAGTTGTTGTGGTCTTTCTGAATAGTCTACCTAGATCTTGACACTGTAAATATGAATAGACAACAGAGGATCACTGTACTTTTAATTAAAACTACTGTTATCAGAGAGGGTCATGATGATAGAAAAATCGTGACCCAGGTGTAAAGGAAAACACTCCTGTGTTTCTTCTCTTTTATGTTATTAAATTGATTAATTAAATTTAATTTAATTTGTAGTCTCTGTGCCAAACATGGGGCTTGAACTCATGACCCTGAGCTTCAGAGTCACACACTCTACCAACTGAGCCATCAGGTGGCCATTTTCTATTTTCAACTATTACACTCACCCTCAGAATTCTCACTCTGGTGTCTGTAACACCAGAGTGTGTGGGGTTGTCACATATCAAGCAATTCTGTGACACTAGATGAGTGTCTAACAATTTATTTTGACACTGTCTACCTGGAGATGGCATTCAGTCCCCCAGGATAAGGGGTCACTCCCACAAGACTGCCACCCTCTTTCTCCTCAGCCTCTCCTTGGGTTTGACCAATTTGCACAGAACTTCAGAAAAACAATTTACTTACTAGATTACAAGTTTATTACAAAAAATATTCAAGGATACTAATGAACAATCAGATGTTGAGATACATAGAGCAAGGTCTATCAGGATCCTAAGACAGATCCCTATGGAATCTAGTCATCCTTCTAGAATGTGCATTTGTTCTTGTTTACTAGTAGTTTTTTGAGTGTGTCCTTTTGGGTTTTTACAGAGGCTTCATTACATATGCATGATTGATGAGCTCATTGGCCATTGGTGATTGATTCAACTTCTAGCTCTTCTCCCCTCTGCAGGGGTGTGTAAGGGGAGGTGAGGGGATGTGGGGTTGCAAGTTCCAACCATCTAATCTTGATTTGTTCCTCTGGCAACCAGAACCCATCAAGAGGGGTTTTCCAAAATTCAGCTCATTAACAAAATCTTAGGTGTGGTTGAAAGCACCTTGTTATGAATAATAATAGACACTTTTATCACTCTTAATCACTTAGGAAATTCCAGTGATTTTACTTTTACTTTTAGCTTTGTGGTGGGAATGGGGCTGGAGACTAAATATGTTTTATATTACTGTTTAAAATAAGAGAGAGACAATAAATCCAAAATGGAGTCACCTGCCCTAAGCCTATGGCACCAAACTGAGACCTAATACCTAAGGTAATTACAGACCGTTTCAACTGAATTGAAGAAAAACAGAAGTCTGCTGATTAAAAGTGACATTGAGTTCTGAGCAGGCTAAATGAAAATACATACATACATATTCTACCATTGAATATAAGCTGTGAAACTTGAGAACACAGAAGGATTAAAAAAAAGTATTCTGCATGCTTCCAGAGAGGAAGGGAAAAAAAGAAAACCAACCAACCGAAAATCAGAACAACTCCAGTTTGCTTGAAAATGTGTGAGAATTGACAAAACACTGAGGATGTATATTCATTACAGAAATGAACATTAAAAAAGTAGACAATGCAGGGTGCCTGGGTGGCTCAGTCGGTTGAGTGTCAGGACTCTTGATTTCAGCTCTGGTCATGAGACCAGGGTAGTGAGATGGAGCCCTGCATTGGGCTCCGAGCCAAGTGTGGAGCCTGCCTGGGATTCTCTCTTTCTCCCTGCCCCTCCCCAGCTCATGTGCATGCTCTCTCCTTCTCTAAAAGAAAAATTTTAAAGAAAAGAAAGAAAAGTGAAAGTCACTAAAAAAAATCTTGACAATGCAAAACTAAGTCTATAAGAGAAGCAGATGTGGAATGTAGTGTCAATATGAAATTCCTCATCTTTCAATGTAATATTGATCAGTTTAGAAATAGAATTCTGCATCTGTTCAGTGAAGAGGACAGTGATTATCAGAGATGTGGAACCTGTGGGGTGGGAGGATGGGACACTTTGACTTATTTTTAGAATTCTATGAGATTCGATTTTTTCTTTAAACCATCCGCAGATATTAGTGATTAAGAGTCACAGACAGTCTCATTATACAGCTGTTCTGCTCACAGGGACCTGTTTTGTGACATTTTCTCCCCCACCCCCCACCCCCCACTCCCATTAGACTTTCTCCCAGACCTGCATGGTGAGTCTGGCTCCCACATCCTCCAGGACAGGGAGCTCTGGGGGCCGCAGCGGGAAGAGCAGTGAGGAGGGAGTGGAGGAACCGTCTAACTTGGTGTCACTACAGCTTATCCGTGCAACTTCACTAGTGTCTTGGCCCTGCCCACTTTGGTTTTTGTTTTTTCATTTGTAAAATGGGGAGGTTGCATTAAATTAGTGGATTTCAGACTGTGTTTGTAGCGCTCTGGAATTGATGACAAAGTACTTGTGGGGGCAGTTCCTGAGGATGAGGGCGGTTTGGGGAAATTTCACCAAAGTCATTGTGCTTTGACCTGCTTTAAGCATGATTTCCACATATAAGATGCCATTTGAGTGAAGGGCACCTGTTAAAATGGTGTGAACTCCACAGGACCAAATACCCGCCAGGGCCCTTTGGAGCACTAAGATCCTCTGATTCTGGGAAAGATAGTCATGCACAAAAAGAGATACTGAATATTAATGAACACTCTTTTTTTCATTTTCTTTGCAAACAAGTTATAGCAACAAAACATAAACTGGCATTAATGCACAACTTTAGACTTAGGAAGAAAACAGAGGGTTAAATACAGCATCAGATTTTGAGCCCAAGTCATTTTGTAAGAAGCACTTTTCCTATCTGCAAAGTTTTTGTTTATCAGGCTTCCTGATATGCATACTACTGTACTCACTGGCAAATTTATGTTTTTTCCCCCCACATTCAAGGAAAAGATATGTAATAGTTTAATTAAATCTCCCCCTACTTACTCTATCATAGCACTCCTTAACCATGCATTTTCTCTTTTTCTACTGTCTGTAAGATGATAGAAATGACAGAAAGGAGAGATACTGCTTGGGCTGTGCAAATGCCTGGCTATATATTAATCTTAAATTAATCTGGAAAACATTAAATTAAACTAATATTTAATGAAGTTTAACTTTGGGGAAGTAAACTGTGATTTGTGCCAGTATTTCAATGCAGGTGGCTGTCGTGGCGTAGGGCCTGAGCAGTTAGATGCCACACTGGCAACTTCACTGCGGCAGAATGCTCTAAGTTAGGATTTCTGCTGGGTCGTTCTCATTTTCGAAGCCACAGAAGAAACCTTTTTATTTTTTCCCCTGTGACACGTATTAATCTTTGCCCTTCTCTCTTGCAAATTGCTTCTCTACCTAAACTTCATTCTTTTAGCCATTCATTGCTCAGGTGTTTGCTCTGTGCTGCCTGCTGGGAATACTGTGATGAACACCATGGGGAAGAGCTGCGCTGCAGAGTTTACAGCCCAGTGGGGAGTTGGGCCGGAAAACACTCCCTTGTATTGGGTGCTAGGAAGGCACAACCACGGCACTCCTGCCTGGGTCTGGGAGATCATGGCCAAGCCATGAGATGCCCATCGGCCTGCCTTGGAGGGGTCCATGATGTACGGGACACTAGCCTGCCGTAATTACTTGGTATTTACATTGGTCAAGATCAAAAGGGAGATGTATATTATCTAGTTCTCACTTCAGAAAGGGGTAGCTCTTCTGGTCATGCTGCCAAGCAGGAGGGACCCTCCTCCCCCACCACCAGAAATCTGCCTGGGACGTTGAGACTGATGACACCACATACACTCCATGAGAGTCTGAAAAGATTAACTTACGTCATTGAGGTGTCAGTGGAGAGCAGGGGCCGCCTCTCAAGCAGACAGAAATGGCTGGAGGGAGTGAGGGCAGGAGCCTGGCTTGAATTTTTATCGTTAGGGGTGAGGCTGGGTGAAGGTTCCTGAGCACTTGTGGTGATCTGCCTCTCCCACAGGAACCAAGGAAGGGGCTTTGTTATCAGCTTGTTCAAATGTGGGCACAGGGGGCACAGGGAGACGGGAGAAGCCTAAAAGCTGTCAGCCAACAAAGATCAACACTGGAGTCCGGCTTCTCAGTGCAGTGGCCAGTCCACTTCGCCAGCTGAAACAAAGCTTTCCTTTCCCTTGAATTCTGAAGCAGATCATTAACGGGAGAATACTGTGGCCCCCACTTAGAAGCCTCAGGGGATATGGTCCAATACACTGCCCCAGTGGATGCCTAAAGCTATAGAAAGTACATATTATTCTATGGGTTTTTTCCTGTGCATTCATACCTATAGTAAAGTTTAATTCATAAGTTAGGCAGAGTAAGAGATCAATAAGCAATAACTAGTAATAAAATGGAACAATTATAACAATCTGCTCCAATAAAGTTATTTGTGGTCTCGCTCTTAAAATATTATATTGTGCTGTACTCAACCTTCTTCTTCTTGTGATGATGTGAGATGATAAAATGCCTATGTGATGAGCTGAAGTGAGGTAAATGATGTAGGTAGGCACTGTGACATCGAGTGAGGCTGCTGACTTTCTGATATGTCAGGAGGACCATGTGCTTCTAGAACTCAGTTGACCGCGAGAGGCTGAAACCTCAGAAAGCAAAACCGTGGATAAGGAGGGACTACTTTATAGGTAGAGAAGCCACACATGACAGTAGACAATGCCCTTTACCTCAGTGTGATTTTAATGACAGATGCAGAGATGGATTTCCTTTGTTGTAAAACTGCAGCTCAGGGAAAGCAAGTCACAAGGGACTTGAATACAGTTTACAGAGGTTGAAGGATAAAGTTAAGAGGAGGTAAGCTAATGTGTAACCTTGAGATGATTTTTTGTTTGCCTGTTTATATAACTTTTAACAGCAGGATTTTTAATAGGAGCTGGGTAGCAGATAACTTAAAAGTGACTCACTGACAATGCCTGGAGTATTTTGTGTTGTTGAGTGAGGGTAAATTCTTACATTATTAATCACAAAGCATTAGTGATATTTATAGTAACATGCTGTGAAGATTGACTAGAACTACTCAGTCTTATTTAAAACAAATTATTGCAAATTAACTCTTTCCTTTTCTTTCTTTCTTTCTTTCTTCCTTTCTTTCTTTCTTTCTTTCTTTCTTTCTTTCTTTCTTTCTTTCTTTCTTTCTTTCTTTCTTTCTTTCTTTCTTATAGGTGGTTGTAGGTAAAGACATGAGGTATAGAAATTCTAGATTGGCAACAAATTTGTAGATATAGGATATTTATAGTCAACACTTAAAACAATTTTTCTACTTTCCACTATATAATGATGAAAATCCAGATTTGGGTTGTTTTACTTCAAATATTCCTTAAAAACCTTCTTCTGGTCAATTTTCTTTGGTCTTTTATCAAGGCTCTGGACATGAACCTTCTTTGGAAACAAACCTACTGCATTTCAGGTCCAGCTGGCACACAGCATGCTGTCTGTTCAGGAGAAAATGATGTGTAAATCAGGGAAGAATAAAGAATGGAAATATTTAGGGAAAACATTGGACATCTTTGAAAAGGTGGGCATATTCTCTTCCAAATTGTTCAATTAACCCTGAAAAATCAGAGAGGTATTTGCACTGTGAAAAATGGAAACAAAATCACAAATTTGCAAGCAACTTATTCCATTGCCAAGGATTCCATTATTCTTAACTTTTGGTTAGTGACATGGCATTTAAAGGGGCTTGTATGGAAGTCTTATTGCTCTCCTTGTGTCATTTGGCTCTAACAAAATACCACAGGTTGGCTTTCTACCATTTCAGTAGAAATTTAATGCTTACAGTTCTGGAGGCTGGAGAGTCCAAGATCAAGATTCTGCTCAATTCAGGTTCATAGCATCTTCTGGCTGTGTTCTCGAACTCACAAACTGAACCATGAGATTATGACTTGAGCCAAAATCAAGGGTTGGATGCTTAACCAATTGAGCCACCCAAGCACCCCCATACTCTCTTCTTTTGAGATGAACAGGATGCTATAGTTGTGGATCTGAATAAGCCAGATATATATCTCTTTGTGAGCTTCACTGCCCTGAGCACAGGCCCTGAAAAGATGGAAGAGGATCCTCCCAATTTCAATTAAATGATATCCAGAGTTTTTGAATACCTACCACATGTTACACACTGTGCTAAGTGTTATAAAACATGCAGAGTAGAACAAGGGCCTTCATGAGGTTGACAACCCAGTTAAGGTAAGGTGAGTGAGTGATAAGGTTAATAGCACAGGCAAAAACACCAACTTACAGGAGTACAAAGGACATGCCAAATAAGGGAAATGTTAGAATGATCTAAGCTGGTTTAAACAGAAGTGGACAAGAGTGGTAGATCTGTAAAGAGTATTAGTAATAGTGGTGGAAGGCAATGTGGGAAAATAGACAAGCCATTTAAGACCATTTAAAACTCATCAGACTCTCCCAAGGCCAGAAGAGGGACATTGGAAGAATTTTAAGCTCAAGGAGAAAGACATTTGACCTAAAGTCCCCAGACATATTAGATTTGGAATTTATGAAAGGTTTTGATTAGGATCTGTAATAATTACAACTGGGAAATTAAACTATGATAACTTTGCCATTCATTAATAATTGTATAATAATGAGGTGGTTGATTTTATATCATTAATACTAAAGTACCAACTATACTTGGAATCAACAGACGTCAACCACATGGGTATGGGAGAAAGAAAGGCAAGAAGTGAAACAGAGCAGAAAAGCCTTCATGTGTACTATGTGCCCAGAGAAATATCAGGAAAGTTCTAAGGCAAGGCCAAGCACTATTTGGCTATTCATTGTATGCCTACATACAGATGAAGCGTCCCTGAAAACTATCACCTGAAATTAATGCTTCTCTAAATACTGTCAGAAGAGGGAGGTTGTAAGGATCCATCAAATCCCTTCAGCTCTCCACAGATCCACTACTCTGAGCCAGCAAAGTGAAGCCAAACATTCAGTTAATGAGCCAGTTGTATAGCCACTTTGAGCTTCTCATAGTAAAGCACATGCAAGGTATTCGGGGATATATCTGGGTCTGTTGTGGGTTGACTGGGTCCTTCAAAAGGATACTTTGAAATTCTAACTATGGTACCTGAGAATGTGATCTTATTTGGAAATAGGGCCTTTGCAGCTGTAATCAAGTTCAGATGAGATCATACTGGATTAGAATGGGCCTTAAATCCAATGACTGGTGTCCTTATTAGGGCCAAGAGAGGTGGAGACCTCTAGAGACACCCGTGTGATTTCAGAGGCAAAGATTAGAATCAGGCATTTATAAGCCAAGGAAAGCCAGAATTAGCTGCCATCGCCAGAAGCTGGAAGAGGCAAGGAAAGATTCTTCTCACCAGAAGCAGCATGGCCCTGCTGGTACCTTGATTTTGGACTTCTAGCTCTGAGAACGGTGAAAGGATAAATCTCTGTTGGTTTTAGTTAATCAGCGTGTGGTAATTTGTTATGTACTGGCAGCCCCAGGTTGGTGAATATCGACAACTCACAGACAGAAGCATAGAAGCCAATTGACTCCCACATCCTGATGCTCCATCTTTTTCTACCCGTGACCCTTGGGCAGAACTCTATCCCCTGACAGTTTCTATAAGAAATCTCATCACACTTAGCACTTTGAAATTTTTGGGCATGCTTTCATGAGCTTTTGAGAGGTCATTAGAAGGGGGTCACATTATGTCCCATAACCACATTCTATCATGTTGACCTCTCCCTCTTTTTTCTTCTTCTCACTTTCCTACCCTTTTAATTTCAGAAAAGAAATACAGGGGTGCCTGGGTGGCTCAGTCAGTTAAGCATCCAACTTCGGCTCAGGTCATGATCTCATGATTAATGGGTTTGAGCCCCACATCGGGCTCTGTGCTGACAGGTGGGAGCCTAGAGCCTGCTTTGGACTCTGTGTCTCCCTCCCTCTATGCCCCTCCCCTACTTTCTCTCTCTCAAAAAAAAAAGAAAAATACATAAATTCTTTTTATTTTACACATAGCAGTTAATGGAATGTCTTTGGTATATGAGTCTGTTCTTGCTTATCAAAGTACTTCTTTCTAATAAATACAGGCTCAACTCATGAGGAATTCTGGTGAATAACACTTCTCCATGCCATTACAACTGCACCCCTTCATCATTTAAGGAGAATAAAAGGGACTCAGAGGGGTGAGGTGACCTGCTGGCCATCATTCACTCATGTGCTGGAGATCTTGTGTTTGCTGACAGCCCTTTGGAGTGATCCATTCTTCTTCCATTTACTTTCATCTTGAAGAGTTTCTATGGCACCTCAAGCCTCATCTTTACTGGCCCTTTCTGGAGACATATCCAGCCAGCTCTTACCTCCCTAGATTTACAGGGATCTCACTGTAGCATTTGACCACACACTGTCACGTGCCTGAACAGCTTCATATATTGCAATGGTATTTCCCACTCTGTATTCTAGGTAATGTGTGTAGGGAACATGGCTTTTACGTTGAAAAGGGTTTAAGCATGGGGATAAGGAAACTGGGTCTACAACTGATTGCTGTGTAACTATAGGAAAATCTTTTATCCTCTCTGTTTCTTGGACTCCTCATATATATGCAGGTGCTTTAATCATTAGAAAGCATTATTTTGCTATGCCTCACCTAGTCCATTACTTAATGGACATGGTTGAGTTGATCTGATTAAATCTAATTAATTTTTAAACATGAACAGTGCTCTGGAGCATTGAGGTGTAGTTTCTACACATGTGTGCAAGTATGGGATATTTAAAAAGTGATGGTTTAAATGCTGAAGTCTTAAGTCCTGGTTGTCTTCTTTTTCTTTGTCTCTCCATTGTGAACATGCTAAAGGATCAAAACTATGGACGAAATTTTTTGATAGAAAAAAATGGCTAAAGTGAAGGCTCAGAAATGGGTGACAGGGAAATAAAGCTCTATTATGATATCAGAACATGGGTATAAAGAAGAGAGACTATCGGAGAGGAAAACGGGTTTGTCCTGACAACAGGCTCTTGACAGGTACTCGACTAGATCTCATGCTATTAAACCAGAGTCAACCTGTCACCATTCTTGTCAGTAACATTGCTCAAAACCTGTGCTCACAATACAGCGTGACCATCCAGGGCACACAGTAAGGGGTGAATCATCTGTACAGATTCAAGAACAATTATAAAACTGACCAGAAGCTGGTCTTTTTATTGTCACCATTTGCCAGCAATTCTAAACAATGTCAGTGACAAAATACTCTCTGAAAAAAACTTTATGATCTGAGTTCTAACAATTGCTGAGATTTCTGTTAAGTTTAAGTAATAATTAGTATATTGCTATTACTTATCCTTTAATAAATAGTATTCTACACGAAAGTTAATTTAAAGAATTCCTGGTTGTATGGTTGACCGTGAAACATGTGGAGTCATCAATATACATGTTCATCTCAGGCAAATGCCCCTTTGGTTCAGAGATGTCCCAGCTTGCTGTGGGTGTAGAAGGTGTGCAGGTCCTCAGGGTCTGACATGTCCTTGAGTGTAAGCAGTAGATTAGAAATAAATAATAGTGTAGTGATTGTCAAGATATAGAAAAAAAACTTGCATTTCTTCAGTTCTACCATTCTGTGTGACAATTTGGTATTTTTATTGGTATTTACAGTTTAGAAGAGTAAAACTGAGTGCAAATGGCAAGTATAGGTTTTTGTTGACAAAGACGATTTAGTTCGCATGAAATATTTAACTGAATCTGAATATGCATGTTAAATTAAAATATTTTAAGATTAATTAAGGTTATTTTTAAAAATCAAGAAAATAAAAGGTTATATAGGTGGCATTGTTTAATATTTCTTAAATTGTACTTTTTACAGATATTTTATTTTTTAGTTTATTTTTTTAGTAATCTCTACTCCCGATGTGGAACTCAAACTCACAACCCTGGGGTCAAGAGTCACATGCTCTTCAGACTGAGCCAGCCAGGCACCCCAGACATTTTAATTTCATTACAATTTATAAATTAGCTATTGGATAATGAATTTCATAAAAATATTTTTATATGAAACTGTTGCCAATGGATCAAAGTTCAAACTGTTAGGAATATTTAAAAACCATTGAGGGCCACCTGGGTGGCTCAGTTGGCTGAGTGTCTGACTGGCTCAGGTGATGATCTCATGGTCCGTGAGTTCAAGTCCTGCACCGAGCTCTGTGCTGACAGCTTAGAGCCTGGAGTCTGCTTCAGATTCTGTCTCCCTCTCTCTCTGTCCCTCCCCTGTTCACGCTCAGTCTCTTAAAAATAAATATATGTTAAAAATTTTTTTAAAGCGTTGAATAAATAGTTGTGCTTTTTTCCTTTTTTTTGTACTATATTTGTTTTAATTAAAAAATTTTAACTTTTTTTCTGGCAAAATTACACTTCTGTAGTACATAAAAATTTGTTTCATTGTCTTCAGTTCTTTTCTGGCTGTTATCTTTACTTGTTTCATGTTATGATTACTATGAAAGTATTTTGGGGGTAGGATTTACAAAATGGCCCACTCTAAATGTGAGATGAGATGGTAAAAGTGATCTCGAAGGCCAAGTTCACAGGCAAGTGAAGCAAAGTCTAAGTTCAGGAATCTACTCTGCCACCACCTAGCAGTGGAATTTGAAGTTGCTTGACTTTCTCCCTTGTAATAACAGGTTTGAGGACATGATTTCCAAGTTGCTTTCTGCCTCTGAAATTTTCTGATTCAGATTGATTATTGTTTCCATTCCATGTATATGCACACCTTCAGTGTGGGGTGCTTTCCAACTCAATGTTCTTTTTACAAAATTTCTGCCATTGCTTGTGAGATTCACCTACTGTTAGGCAGCTGTGAAAGTGAGCAATATCAGTTGTTTTTTGGTCTTGGTGTATTCCATTCTAAATCTAATGTCATTTTCAGCCTCGAGTTATCTGCGGATGTCAGACTTTTTTGTAGATCTTTGAGTTTGGTGCCTTAGACCACTCGACCATCCTGACACTGCCTGTAGATCTTTGAATGTATCAATTTGTCTACATTTTGCCTGCCATGAGCTGCACCTGAGCTACACTTCTGTCTCTGAAAATTCTTATCAATACAGTTTCTTCAAAGTCTTATTGGCGCACCTCTTAAGCCAAGAGGCCAGTTTTAGGCAGGCTTTGGCAAGGCTGGATGGAGCTACAGCTGGATGGTGCTTTGATTGGCTGTACTGTCCTGGGCGTTTTTGGTGCTTCATGGGGGACAGCCAAAAAAAGTGCCCATAACTCACACATGTGTAACCCGGAAGCGGCAGGAGTTAATTCCTGTGGGGCCGTCTTTGCGACAGGGAGCAGGAGCAAGTGAGTAAGTGCCTCCTTTTTTCTTCCCCTCACAGGCAGTTCAGAAATGCCTTTCACAGAGCCCTTGGCAGGCTCCAGAGGATCAAGCAGAGTTGCTGGAAGCAAAGGTTTTCTGTTTTATTGTCTTTCTTTGTTCTGTCTCAACCCTCTGGATTTTCACAAGCCTTTGTCCCAGTCTCTGCTTGCCGTGGGAAGGGAGGCCAGTGCACCCTCAGGTGCAGTTCTGAGAGGAGGACCTAAAGCAGGAGTCTAGTTGTGAGGGGACAAGTTAGAGATTAAGCTTGAGTGCTGTGAGGACCCACGGCTTGTTCCGCCTTTCAGTGGACTGGTCCCTCCATTTGAGCTCTCTTAGATGCCTCACGGCCTTTGACAAATACAGTGAAAAGAGGGACTTACCCCTTTCCTTGCCTCTGTAAAAACTAAATTAAAGATGACAGGAATGTCCTTTGTATGTGAAGACTCCCCTTAGGGATGTCTGTAGGTCAAATGTTAAAGTATTTATTATTACTCCATTTAAAGCCCACTTTTCCAAGTGACCATAAATTGGTGCTTACAAAATAAAGCCGGTCTTGCCTTTGACCTGCAGGTGTGGACGCTGGAGAGGCTTCAGTGCATCCAGCGTGGCCGAACTTGCTTAGGTGCACCTAGCCTGCTCCGGTGGCTAACTCACGCTCCGTCATTCTTTGAAATGCGCTATGTAGCATGTTGGAGCAAATGACTTTCTGAAGCCGAGCCTAAAAATTTTCCAAGCTGCTTTGTTGTTTTCCTGACAGACGAAAGAACTTACTGGGGCTATAATGAAAGGCAGACTGCGATCGCTGTCATGTCAAGAACGCTGCAGTCGGGGAAAGTCGACATGATTTCATGGCTAATGATTCACTCGCTAATATCAGTGTGGGCTGCAGTGAGATAACCAAGTTGAGCTGTCTTAGATCAAATGATTCAATTAAGCCAGCTGTCCCTATTTGTCATGGCTCAACTCGCTTTCAAATTACCTTTCCAAAGTGCATACGTGCCTTAGCATAGAAGTTAACAGCTCAACTGTTTTACAAAAAAGGGATACTTAGGCCTGGTTAGAAAAAGTCACCTTATTTTTTTTTTAATCCACACAGACTCCTCCCCTTCCCCTGCCTCTTTCCCATAGGGGACACAGTATGTATTTGCTCAGCTAACCCTGCAGCTATTGTCAGTATGGTTTTGTCACTGGGACCTCCTGGGGCATCTCACGGCAAGAAAGTGTTAATTCTAAAAAAGGAGGCTTGGCCCAGGGATCTCTAAGTTGCTGCAGGAAGTAGTGCCAAGGGTAAGATGCTCTTTCGGACCGACTTCTAATCCTTCCATTGGCGAGCAAGCAAGTTAGGGTCAGAGAAGAGTTTATGTTATATATCTGGATTTTTCCAGAGCTGATGGAGAAACGCAGGGGTGAGAAGTAAATTGGCTTCAGGTCAGCAGGGGGAGTATTATAAAAATATGATGTAAGTAACTATTATTTAGAAGGGAAGAGAGGTCCCGAATCTTAGTCTTTCCTTGTGAGATATGTGAATACTCCCACTGTCCTGGGAGAGAGAGAGCCCGAATAAAAAATGAGTCAGGAAACATTTGTCTTCTGCCCCCTCTGTGAGGGGCACTGCACAGGCACAGTGGGAAAACAGAACAAAAATCAGCAGCTTCATTTCTACCCTTGAGGGGCTTGTAACTAATGACTCTGAAATCTTGTCATGTTTTGGGGATCGTGGGTATCATGGAGGATAAAGACAAATAGAAGTTTAAAGTGGAATAACAGGTAGAGCCAAAGGAACAGGGAACTTAATCTAAAAGGGAAAAATATATTGGGGATCTGGGTGGCTCAGTTAGTTAAGCATCCAACTCTTGATTTTGGCTCAGGTTATGATCTCAGAGTCGAGATCAAGCCCCACAGTGGGCTGAGCGTCTAGCCTGCTTTAGATTCTTTCTCATTTTCTCTCTCTGGCCCTCCCCTGCTCTCTCTCTTTCTCAAATAAATAAATAAATAAGTAAAAATAAAAGGGACAAATATAAAGAAGTGAAAAAAAATCCTTTTTTCCGATGTAATAGCAAAGGGTAGAATCATAACTGGTTAAAAACCTGTCATGAAAAAGGCCAGCAGGTGATCAACTGCTTTGTAAAGGGGTGACCTAGAAAAAAATGAAATAAATAACACGACACTCGTGAAATTTCTCTGTTTTGAAATGTTCTCAAAAGAGCAGTGAGGAATATAACTGCGAACAGGACATTCCTGGTAGGTTTATTTAATGGATTCATCATTCTTTCTTCTTTCCATTGCATTTGAAATCTGATTTATCGTATACGCCACTCAGGACACAGAGAGAGAGAATGCAGTCTGTTACTGTGAGGCCATTGTAGACTCTTTCCCCAGGCTCTTGCTTTCCATTTATTTTTGTTTTAGGGACCGTTTCAGCTCTGCTTCAACTCTTCATGATTTTCACAATCTCTGAAAAAAAAGAAAACATATGTTCGAGGTTTTGTTTTGTTTTGTTTATGGTTTGCTTCTCTCTTTTCTTTCTTTTTTTTTTTTTTTTCATCTGCAGGTAACATGCATTCCTAGGCAGAGAGGAAAAAAAAGAGTAGGATTCCTTTGGTTTTCCATGGTGTTTTCACATACTGGTTATGTTGACTTGTTGATTCGTTTTAATGTTACCCCTAAAAATAAGGAATATCATATGCCGGCAGCTAGCTTCAAAACTCAAGCGCAGCTTGAGGACCTCACCAACTTACTGCAAGTTCATTTAGAGTCCAGCCTGGTACTGGTATCCAGAGGGTTTTTTTCTCTCTTTATCAGCAGCAGGAGATGTGGTTTTTCCTCTAGAGCTCGCCAGTCTGTAGGCTCACTTCTCTGTGCCTGCTCCTTTTGCTTTTGCTTCTCTGGGATCTTGCTCTGTTTCTCTCCATGTCTTGAGTTCAGACTGCCCCAAGAGCCTGAATTGGTCCAGCCCATTGTCCCCACTGGCAGAGCTGTCACAGTAAACACCTTTGAGAATTGGAGCCAGGAGCTCAGTGGCCCTGGTCCAGTCAGCTTTTGTCAGGGGCAGGGTCATGTGGCACCAGTGGGGCAAGTAATGGAGCAGGAACTCCTGGGAGAAAGACTGTGGGGGAGGGCTACAAGTTGAAGTGTGTCCCCCCTCCAAGTTCATTTGTTGAGACCCCAACTCCTAGTATCTCAGAACATGACTGTGTTTGGAAATAGGACCTTAAAAAGGTAATTAACCTAAAATGGGTCATTGCAGGGCACCTTGGTGGCTCAGTCGGTTAAGCGTCTGACCTTGGCTCAATCATGATCATGATCCCATGGTTTGTGGGTTTGAATCCCCCCTCAGTTTCTGTGCTGACAGAGCCTAGAGCCTGCTTTGGATTCTGCATCTCCCTCTCTCTGCCCCTCCCCTGCTCATACTCTGTCTCTCTCTCACTCAAAAATAAATAAATAAATAAATAAACATTTTTAAAAGTTTAAACACTTTAACAATAAAAAAAAAATGAGGTCATTGCATTGGTCCCTAATCCAATATGATGGGTGTCTTTATAAGAAGAGGAAATTTTGACATCAGCAGGCACAGAGGAAAGACCATGTGAGGATGGGGAGAAGAGGCTGTCTGCAGGCCACGGAGAGAGGCCCCCGAAGGGACCAACTCCACTGTGACACCTTGGCTTCAGACATTTCGTCTCTAAAATACTCAGAAAATAAAGTTCTGGGTATTTAAGCTACCTGGTCTGTGGTGCTTTTTTTTATGGTCGCCGTAGTGAACTAATACAGGCTGACCAGCAATTTGAGGTGAGAAGGTGTTGTGAAACGAGCTTGGAATGGAAAGTGTGGTGATAGGGCTATTGTTACTCTCCTACCGGGGCACTGCAGGCAAGTCCCTTTGTATGGTTAGTCCTCAGTTTCCCCATCTGTAAAATAAGGAGGTTGGGATGAGGTGAGCCGATGCCTGGGACACGCAAGCCTCCTAAGCGACCCTGTCTGAAGTCTCCTCTGTCCTGCTTCTACAGCTCATTCAGAGGTGGGCATGCAAGGGGCTCTGTGGAGCACAGGCCTTTGGGGCAGTCGTTCATTGCTAACCTGCCATCCTGTCATGGCCCACAGTTTCCTTTCCACAGCAACTTTCTTACTTACTTATGCCTATGTTTCCCTCAAAGTAGGGGAAAACCTGCCTGGAGACATAATTAGCCTAATTCCCCCACTGGCAGGAGGGTAGCTGTGGGCAGGCGATGCTGTGCCACTGTGACACACCAAATTCTAAAATAACATTCAGCCGTGGGCTCCAGCATCACAAACAGGACACAGCCGGATGACCTCCGCTCTTCTTCTTTCTCTCCTGTCCTCCTTTCCCATCCTCACATAGCCTGGAGGTTCTGCTTCCAGGGTCCAGCCTTGCGCCTCCTGACCTGACAACAGCTAAGAGCCTGCTTTGCCTGGTTAAGGGCTACCTGACCTCATTCTGGGTACAGGATCCATTGAGAAGCTACTCACTTCCAAGGGGCCTCATGATGTTTTTTCTGATCTAATGACTAGGGCAGGTAAAATGCCAAGGTGGAGGAAATGGTTACTTAGGGGCTTGAAGCTGAAAGACAGAGACTTTTGTCTTTGTCCTAGCCTTTTCCCGATAGTTCCCTGAAACTGTGAGGTCCCAGCTTTCAGGGCTGGACTCCATCCCTTCCATTTGTAGGCATTAAATTGTCACTGTTGCTGCTGCTTTGTGGAGAGAAGCAGAAAGGTACTTCCCTTCCTCTCCTAAATAAGGGTGTTAGGAGTCGTATTTTCCCCCCCCCCAACCCATTCATCTATGGATGTTCTCACCTCCAGTACTTCACATTGTGACCTTATTTCAAAATAGGGTCATTGCCAATGTGATGAGTTACAATAAGGTCGTAGTGGAGTAGGGTGGGCCCTACTCTTTGTAAAAAGAAAGTCATGTGAAGAGAAAGAGACATGCACAGAAAGGGAGTCATGTGGAGACAAGGGAGAACATCTGTAAGAAGTGCCAAGGATTGCCGACAGGCACGAGAAGTGAGGGCAGAGGCATGGAACGGATTCTCCCTCACAGCCCTCAGCTGGGACCAGGCCTGCCACCATCTCAATTTTGGGTTTCTAGCCTTCAGAACTGTGAGATAAGACATTTCTGTTGTTTAAGCAGCCAATCATGTAATACTTTATTATGGCCATCCTAGCAAACTATGTCGTGGAGGGTGGAGGGGTCCTTGGAACATATACTCTCCCCAGAACTTGTGATAGTCTTATTTTATATCTTTCTGCTAGTCTTTTTTTTTTTTAATGTTTGTTTATTTTTGAGAGAGAGAGACAGAAGGCAAGAGGGGGAGGAACAGAGAGAGGGAGACAAAGAATCCAAAACAGGCTCTAGGCTCTGAGCAGTCAGCATACAGACCCACATGGGGCTCAAACTCATGAACCACAAGATCATGACCCAAGCCGAAGTCAGATGCTCAACTGACTGAGCCACCCAGGAGCCCCTATGCTAGTCTTTATTTCCCAGTCCTACGAATAGGTTTCTTGAGGAGAGAACACAGTGTGCCCTAAGTTGATTGGGCCATTAAGACGTGGCCCAGTCCCTGCTCCATAGCTGTCCTCCCCTGAGTCATGTTGTGTGTATCATGCTCCCCTGTGGTTCCTGCTACTCTCCAGAGACCTGGAGTGTCCTATGCATTTTATGCCTGGGACATGTACTGGCACAAGTCAAGTTCTGTTGTTCCATTTCTCGACTTTCAGAGGTCAGCAGAGGTCTCCATTCCTCCAGAAAACCTGTCCTGACTCCCTGTCCCCTTGGGTCTGGGCTAGGGGCTCCTCCCTCCTATGTGTTCTTCCAGAAACTTGATCTTTTTCCCTCACAACACTTACTCTACCCCTTAATGGCTTGCTTATTTATCTACCTTTCCTCCTAGATTTTGAGTCCAGGGGCTGTGTTCTGATTGTTTTGTGTCTCCAGAGCTGAGTAGAGTATCTGACAGCCAGCCCATTCTTAATTAGTATTTGGTAAATGAATGAAGAAATGAATAGATAGGTTATGTTCAGTTCCGAACCCAAAAGCAGCACCAATGCTGGGTGAGGATGCAGCTCATTAAGTAAGGCTGCTTTCTGGTGTCTGAAGAACTCAAAACAGCTTTGATTCAAAATGTTGGCAAAATAGACTGCCTCCACTATTTTGACTTTTTCAGAAATGAATTGATGAGGTAATACATTTTGAAGCAATGCCACAGAAATATACCACGTTGTGCTTTTGAAACTGAAGTAAGACCAAGGTTGTGCTTCTGGCCTGTGTGTTTGTCACAGTGGAAGGGGGTTTGCGTAATGGCCTCCACCTGTAACTGCACACTCCAGAAGCGGCCTTCCTCTTTGGAGTTTGGTTTCCCTTCCTCCGTAGGTGGAGGGAGAGAGTTGGCACATGAAGATGTGTAATCTGCTATAAGGAAGCAGCCAGCCAGGCCATCCTTGGCTATTGTAACACTCCTCCAGTATTTATGAATATTTGCTAAAATGATCTAAGCGCTTGATTGTAAAGCTCAAGTGTAGAGTCTCTGGGGTTCTAGAGGACCTAAGCCACAACCCACACTTGTGGAGATGCCCAGCTGAGAAACATGCCCTGAATTTTCCGGGTGCAAGCTTTAATTTATGCAGCTCTGCAAAGCTGGTTTCAGTCATGCAGCGAACATGTGGCACGATGTATTCCAGGCGAGGGCTGGCTTTTGCCCATGGAGTCTTGCATTGTTGAACACATTTGTTCCTTACCCCTGCATATTTAATTGCATATATAAATATAACTACACTTTAACAATCTCTCCTAAGGCAGGGAGGGCAATTTGTGGAGCTAATACCCTCATTTTACCCTCCTACATCTATGGAGGCTTCACTAATTGATAATAGCATCCCGTCTGCCATATTGAAGGGCTACTTCAGAGTCTTCTACAGAGCCGCTCACACAGCCACCGTCTTCAGCAAGAGCTCAAAGCTCAGCTTTGTGGTATTATTATACCTCATTTAATCAAATAAAGTAAATAAGTCAAATCCAGTACAAAATAAATGAAGGTAGGGGCGCCTGGGTGGCTCAGTCGGTTAAGCCTCCGACTTCGGCTCAGGTCAGGTCTCACCCTTGTGGGTTCGAGCCCCGCATCAGGCTCTGTGCTGACCGCTGGCTCAGAGCCTGGAGCCTGTTTCGGGTTCTGTGTCTCCTTCTCTCTCTGCGCCTCCCACTCTCATGCTCTGTCTCTCTCTGTATCAAAAATAAATAAAACATTTAAAAAAAATTTAAAAAACAAACAAACAAAATAAATGAAGGTAAATACTTGAAATTATTTTATGTGCAACTCATTTAAAATAGGTTGCCAAACTTTTTTGGTAGAGGACCAGAGAATAAATATTTTTGGCTTTACAGGCCAGACCTAGTCTTTCTGTTGCATGGTGTTATTTGATTATGTTTACTTCCTTGTTTTGTTCTTTTGGATTTTTAAAAACAATTATTTAAAACTATAAAAACCATTCTTAGCTTTTGAGCCACACAAAAATGAACTTCAGGCTGTCTTTGGCTCATTGGCCATAGTTTGCTGACCTCTGATGTAAAACATTGTATTTTACAGTGTGCAAAGATGATCATGGTGTTTACCATTGAAATCTTTTGTAGATGTAACTCCAAGAAGGACCTACAGCACCTATTTCATTTGCAGGATTATATAAAGTTATGAAATCCTAACATGCATAATTCATGTTATGTTGAATACTGAAAATACAATGCTTGTGTAAATAGGGCATGAATCATATGTTCTTATTGTGTTATATAGTTTGCAGCATGGGAAGGGCATAATAATCCCCAAATCCGTCTGCATAGATGTAATTTACAATCTTGCTTTTTTTTCCCTCCCTGAACCTGTTGAATAGGTGAAATTTGGAAGTCCAGGCAGGGGTTTGAGTGTAGACATCTGTGAATATCTAATTGGCATCAAAACTCATCTCACAGTGGGTGGAAGTATAACTTGTGGAGACTAACGATCTAGAAAAGTCTGTCTGCTCTGAATGTGAGCTCTGAGTGTGGTGTGAGCCTGCAGGAAGTTGCATTTGCCAAGGACCCATGTAAATGCCTGCATCCTTCACACGGCCACCTTTTTTTTAAAACTCCTATCACCGGGAAACTCCAGAGACTCCCTGCACAGGTGATATCACTTCCTTTATTTTCTGAGGGGAGCATTGGTTCTCCTCTTTTCAATCTGTAGAAACTGGTGATTCCAAATTCAGTGCTGCATTTCTGTACATTTCTTTTTTTGCCCCTAAAAATCAAGAAACACTCATGGAGACATAGAGCCAAGATGAGGACCGAGAGGTGAAGAAAAATATTTTGGTGAAAAAAACTGCAGACAGAATTGTGTTGATTTGGATGGTTCTAGAACCAAGAATAAACCCAGAACTCTCTTTCTGGAACATACTACCATCAAAGTAGAGCCATTGCTTAGAATAATTTTCAGGAATGAAAAATTGGCAACTTGCCCCACATTGTCAACTTGTGAATTGTATAAACATATTGGATTATTATGGTCTGTATTCACTGAAGCATATGCCTTGTTAGGTGTGGATAGTCTAAGAAGGTATGGGAAGCCATGTTTGCTGTATTAGGGCATCACAGAACAAATCCACTGAATTTCAAATAGATCCAATTTATCCTTCCATTTCTGTTGCATTTCTATCGCTTTGTAGGAACATAAAGGTATGTGTGTATATAGATAGATACAGATTGATATGGATACTAATATGTATATAGACAGATACCCAGATATATGAAATCCAGGTGTATAATGCAACATAATGAAACATTTATGTCTGCCTTCCCTGTCTGACAGAATAGCTAGGTAGAGGACATTAATTATAGTACAAGTATATGGTTTCATTCGTGTCAGAAGTTCTTGGCACACAGTAAGTCCTCAATCATTATTTTTATTCTTAATTTTAATTTTTTAATGTTTATTTACTTTTGAGAGAGAGAGAGAGAGACAGAGCATGAGTTGGGGAGGGGCAGAGAGAGATGGACCCAGAGGCTGAAACAGGCTCTAGGCTCTGTGATGAGCTGTCAGCCAGAGTCCGGTGCGGGGCTCGAGCCCACAACCGGTGAGATCATGACCTGAGCCAAAGTCAGACGCTTAACCGACTGTGCCACCCAGGCGCCCCAGTCATTATTAAAGACTCCATGAGAAGAGTTGAAGTCATGCCTCCACTCTTTAGCAACTGTGTGGTCTAAAATTTTTGAAGCTTAAATATTTTTTATCTGTAAAATACAGCAAATAATAATAGCTACTTTATAAGGTCGTTGTTCTGATTAAATGAGACACTATATTTGATAGAAGTTCCTTATACAATGTAGAGAGTTATATAAATGTTAATTAATTTAATTTAAACATATATTGGCAATATTTCTTCCCTCTGGCTTCTTGCCCAGCAACTGTTCCAGGCCCCAGAGATCTGTGCTGGCTGTTTCCATAAGACATTGGTACAGATGAAGCATGTGGTGGCGGCTGAGTTCTCCACTTCCATCTGGATGTTTTTGGCATTGCACAGACATTGTTTCAGAATGCTGAAGTCACAATGCAGGCTAATATTAAAAAAAAATCCCCACACAATATCAGTTGTATATGGTCAGTCTCAGTGTGTAGGTTCTTGGCCTCTGGGAACTTACCTTCTCAGGCCTCCTGGCCCATGGGTAATTACTATGACAGGTAATGCTGTTGGAGGCTTTGGTTTGGTCTTCAGGAACACACATCTTTTTCTTTCCACAAGATGTGTGTCCTTAAGCATTCTGACAGAGTCATTTTGGAAAAATCTATATATCCAATAGCTGTGCTTCAGAAGTTTAAAAAAAGACCATAGAATGTTTTACAATCAAGAAATTACTATTCAGATGTGGTAAGTACTTAATGATGACAGGGCAAGTGATAATGTTGGAGGAAGAGGTTTGGGTCCTTAAATCTAGGCCACTTACGAATGCCAAAATTATATGACGAGAACAGGGTGGAGAGAAGAGTTCAGGTCAGGCATCTGACTCAATTCAAAATGTAGAGCTCTTGTTCTGCAGAGAAATAAACCCACCGACTGAGAAACAGTCAAATGCAGGGAGGCAGCCCTAGTTCAGGGTCTTGCGTGGTCAGGACTATCTCTTCTCTTGCTTTCAAATAGGAGGTGAGAGCTTGACTGTCAGAAACGTAAGAACTTAGGATCAAATGGTCCTGGCTCTCCATCCATCTTTCCCCTTTTCCCGTGCCCAATTTGTCTACTTCCTTTCATTACACCAAAAGAATCTGTTCTTTTCCCATGACCATAGCTAGCAAGCCTTGTGCAGACCCGATTTGGGAGCTGGGAGACCTGGGTTTTGCTCTCCATTAGTACCAGCTAGTCAATCATGTGCTCCTGGGCATCTGGGCATTGGTTTCCTCCTCTGAGTTAAGAAAGGACTGAGCCAGATGCCTCTTGGTGTTTCTTCTTGATTACATTTCTCTATCCCGAGTATGTTGGAGAGGATAGGATGGGTGTGCCTGATTTATATTCTCAATCTTACTGCTCAAAAAAGTCTATAGTGCAGGCAAACAAAATTTTTATTTACTGTTAACTAGTATCCCTTCCCTTTGCTCCCACATGTAGAAGTAAAGCTGGTAGGTTTTTTTGGTTTTGTTTTGTTTTCATTTACCTGCAAGTGTCACTAAGGATGGAATGTCATGAGAACTACAAATACAGGGGGCAAGGCTGTTAAACATAGTCAGTTCTCATTTTTCATGGGAGTTAGGTTTTAAGCAGCCATGAATGCTGAACTACTGAATACTGAAACATTACACTTAGGGGAAATAGAGGATTAGGTTCCCTCGAGCCTCTGGTTACAACTTTTCACCAGCTAATCATTCACAACTTTGTTTTTGTGCGTTTCTGTTCAAAGACATGTATATTTAATACATGTTGATTCATTGGCATTGAACTCAGGACCCATGTCTACAGGAAGCTGATCCAACAGGAACATTGTTTCTGTGAGGTACATCCAATCTTTCTGTGCTTATAAGCACTAGACAACACTGCAACACTGCATTTGCAGACTGGAATTTTAATTTCCATTTTAAACAGTGGAATTCCCACTAAAAAGCACAAAACGTGAAAAAAGTGGCACTCAGTACACCTTGAGAAGGACACTTATTTGTAGTTAAGAGCTGAAACAAGAAGGCAGAGCATCATCTTGTTCAGCCTCAGTGGGAGGTGTGCAAGTTGGACAACTCAGATTCTGCTCCCCGCTGCTTATGTCTCTGAGTGGTTGTCAGAGAGCCACAGTATTGGTTTTGTGGTTACACACAAATTTCAGTGAATGGGTAAATTTTAAAATACAGAATCTGCAAAAAAAATGAGGACCAACCATATGCTGCATGAAATTACAGTGGGTTTCAGTTTGAGGGGACACAATTCTCTGCTTTGTTTGAAGCCCACATAGATTACTGTTAGGTGATATCTAGTCTCTAAACAAAGAAGATCAAAATTAAAGTGGTTGAAAGAAAACAGAGGTTTATTTTTCTGTCTTATAGGACCATAGAAATGCCCCAAGGTGAGTTTTCCTGGGTGGGGTAAATAGCTTGCCCTCATCCAGGTTGTAGGTGGCACATCTGCGTTTCAGCTCAGGAAAGATTAAAGAAAATAAATGCGGGGCAAAGGATCCCTTCTTAAGAAAGTGATACAGGTGTTGCATGCATCACTTCTGCTCAGATTCTGATTTACTAATGCAGGCTGGAAAATACACTTCTCATGGGGAAAACACAGGTCCAGGCAGAAGTGTCAAGTAGATTTTAAGTGGTCCTGCTCTGTAGGAGTAACACTGTACGGCACTAACCGCCCTCCGTGATGTCATTCATTTTAAAGCCATGAGGCAGCAATTACAGTACAAGAGTGAGGCTGATAGACTGAATGTAGTGCTGATCTATTCTTAAAACTTGCTTTGGATTTTTAGATCTAAGGAGGCCACAGCCAAGTATCTGACATGATAAATATGTTGAAAGGAAGTCCCTGGTCAAATATCAAAACAGCAAACTCACCTGACAATGTTTAACTCAGATATGCTGTCTGTTAAATAGTTAATAAGAAGCTGCTATTCCTTCCATACATGTGACATAAAAAATTCATGTTTCTTAGGCACAGGTGAGCTTATCTGAAGAAAGTGTTATTGGGTGCCAGGACAATGGAGATAGAGGGAGAAGAGGCCTGAGTGCAGAAGAGATGGGTGCCTTAGAGATACAAAGCCAGCTGAAGAGTCTCGAAAGAGGAAGCTCCTTAGTGACAGCAAAGTGAGAGTGGCAGGCGGCCGAGCGTCCCAGGCCTGCGGCTTGAGGGCCTCTCGTCACTCCCTTTGGGCAAAACACCTTGGAAAATGAACAGATTCATTAATTTTTTTTTAAATATTCAAGGTAGAATGTAAGTTTTACAAGGCTGTTCAGGGAAGATGGGAATTTCTCTGACTAGGAGTTATGGACCTAGATTTGAGTAGTAGTCTTACCACTTGTCACCAGACTTTGCAGCAAGGATACAACCTCTCCAATCCTCATGTTCCTCAAATATAGGCTGGGGCTAACAATAGCCTCTAACAGCTGGAATCAACTCAGCTTAGGGGATGTGAAGAGCTAGTACACTGTCTAGCACATGGTACATGCTTTTTAAAGTGTTCACCTTGCTGGTGAAGAATAGGAAGAGGAAGAAAAAGACAAGGAGGAGGATTTGAAAGGATTTGAAAAGATAATTTGAGGTTTGAGGGACATGTGAAAAGAAGATATGGGGTTTGTGGAAATCTTAAACCAAGAGGCTAGATGGGAGGAATGATAGGAAGGAAGGCATGGAAACAGTGAAACTTAGGGTATGTTCCAAGAGTAGAATCTAGTCTCTTTAATTTCTTCTGTAGGACATGTGGAAGGGTGCTGAATACTAAGATAAAAAAGATAAGTGTGACATGATTATGAAGGGCCAGTAAAAACAGGCTGAGATCTCTGTTTCAAGTTTGGTAACCAATGGAAACTACTGTAGTTTTTTAATCCATGCAATTGAGGTGTTTTGAAGGTGCAATTTCACATGATTTCTAGAATCTTAGGATGATGCTAGTGAAGGGAAATGGAATGAACCTTTGTTTCCATTTCCTTGCCACTCATGTTCCCACCTACTTACAAGTCAGGATTTGGTTTGCAGATGTACCAACCTTTTATTGGAAACCAGTCTAGGAACTTCAAGCAGGGAGGATTTAATACAGGAATTAGAGGTTTATGAAACCAGTGAAAGATGCGGGGAGTGAAAGTCAGGGGAAACTGTCACTTGTGGGCAGGAAATAAAAAAATGCCACAATCACAAATTCTGGCAATGAACTCAGCTAGGTGTAGTGTCAAAGTTTAATGATTTGCAGGAAGCTGTCTGGTAGCTGTTATCAGAAGCTCGCAACCACCCACTGCCAAAGCCCTCATGCCCACCTGTTGCTGCCCCAGGAGAAATGATGGCTTTTGTATTTCCTTTAGCTTTCAAATCTCAGCTAATTCTCTCACTGCCAGGACCTAATCTGGAGCCTTGCAGGCAATGTAACTCTGAAGCTTCCAAATATGTGGTAAGGGGGAAACCATAAAAGAGGGAAAAATGGTATCATAATGCTGACACATAATCTGACATATCTACGTAGAGTGTTGCTCTCACTCCAGTAGAGGATACACTTATCACTGGCTATATTAAATAATTGGGGTGAACATTTGTCCTAAACTTATCCAATTACAATAAGTCTCAAGACTTTTCATGGAACACTAGAAAACAGGTTTCCTCTGTTTTGCTGTAATTGAATTTGAGAAGGCAGGAAACTAAAGATTTAGGAGCCATCTTGCATTCAGAAGGTTAGAATTTGCCAGACAATAATGCCAAACACAAAGGAAAAGATAAACTAAGAGATCAAGTTCCGAATGTCGTTTGAGCTCCTGAATTCAGCCAGGCTTGAAGCTAATCCTATTATCAGACATCAATTTTATGAACCAATAAATTGTCTCTTTGCATAGCCATTTGGTTAGGTTTTCTGTCACTTGTAACTGAAGACTAGTTAGAAGATTATGGCAATGATAGTCTAGCTTGAGTTCCACAGATGTTTATTTTGAGATATAATAATTAATAAAACATAGATTTTGATCCCAAAGATCTCAGTAATTAGACACATTAATAACTAACTACAATCCCAGCAAAAGAAACTTATTCTTGATGCCACATTTTAGCCTGAAAGAATAAAGCCTGATGAATCTTGGATGTCAGAAAATCAGAAGGCAGAATACCCTTGGACACATATTGCAAATAGCAAATACATTGTCTCTGTTGTCCCAGAAATTCCATGGTTCTTCAGGCAAGTGGCTCACCAGGAGCAACAGTGGAAATGAAGTGCAATAGAGGTAAAGAAAAAATATCTGGGCATTTATGTTATTTTTCAAAAGCAACCAACTCCAGAAAAAAAGCAATCATTTTAATCCAAAGCTTTGTTACTATTTCTTTTCTTTCTTTACTCTGTTACCCACCCTCAACAAAATGTTTTAGTGGAAGCAGTGCCAGATTGGCCATCATGGTTTCAGAAGATGTCATGGGAAAATGTCAGTCTTATCTTGAAGGTACAATAAGGACTTACTTTTTGTCATCTTGTTGTAGCTCTCTAAGCGGAGGGATATTTTTTGTTGCTATATATGCATGTATACATACATATACATATATATATGTATATATATATATATATATATATTTTGTTGCTGTTGTTGTTATATATGCCAATATGTGTATGTATGCATGTTCTTACTGTTGAAGTGTGTGTTAGTGGTGTTGGATACCTGGTGTTGGTAGCATTTTCAAAAGCATACACTCAGAATACCCTGTGTTAGGCAGTAGTCCCAGGATATCTGAGCTCCAAAATAAAGAGATTTGCTAAAGCTCCATTTATAGATGATTTGACTTGGGAAGGGTGTTTCTCTGTTGACAATGCTTATCTTAATCAAAGATGAAGACATTTGGGGAAACTCATTCATAACTATAACTCAGTATTATTAAATGTCATCCCATGGAATAGATTGAATCTAAAGGGAGATTTTAATTAAGGAGCCAGTGTTACACTTACTAATTAGCCCTTGCTTGTTTATTTTCTTTCACAAGCAGATTTCTTGTCAAGAGTTGAAAATGTCTCTATAAATGCCTATCTCTGTCCATATGGCTGCTTCTGAGTCACATTGTTCCTGGACTTTGATAGGGAGAGCTAGGCGTTAAGGAGGCTGGTTAGAGCAGTGTCCTTTCTGCTCCAGGTACCATGGATGAGAGTTCCCCATTCTTCACAATGAACTGATTATTCTGTAAACACGAGAAAAATGCCTGACTGTATCATATATGAACTCTGTTGGTTTGGAATGATATCTTATTTTTTTTTTGGCTAGAGGACTATCATATCCCTTTTATTTTCCCAATTAATCATTAAATTCCTTTCCTCTCTTTATATTAGCAGGGAGTCCATTTTCTGCTTCTTGTGGTTTTCTGTGACTCTAAATTACCCAAGGCCTCTAGGCATTTACTTAGTCTTAAGAATGACTTGCACTTCCAAATACTGGGCAAGGAAAGTACTGAGAATTCTCCTCAGTCCTTCAGTGTGTTCCAGTTCTAGATGGCTTTTGATCTTAGGCCTCCGTGGCTGAAAGCTGAAAGCTGATGCAGCTTAGTCCATCCTTATCCACTTCCCTTTCAGGCTTTTGTGGTTAAAGGTCTTAATTTACATATTACCTGATTTGCCATCATTCCCAAAATACCAAGGTCATGCTGCTGTATGGCATCTACCTTTCCACTTAAATTATAGGACTTGGCTTTGACTCTAGGTCCCCAGTTTAGACTGCTTGCCCCTTTATAGAGTGTCCCTCTTTGGGACCCTTGGTTTTCTTTCTTGGCAGCCAAAGTCAGCTAGAAACATTCTAACCCATCAGAGAACTACAGTGTGATTGACTCTAAAAAAGGAGAAGGTCAGAATTTTAATCTCTTTCCCCTTGAAATACCTTTTGATCTTTATATGAACTTACCTGCTGTCTTCTATCCAGTCCTCTCTAAAAAAGAGTCTGAGGGATAGTCTTGACAAAGAACAAAAAAGAGTCTCATTTTACTTTTCCTCCAGGGTTTCAGATGACTTCATACTCAATATGTGTTCAACCAATAGAGGCCATTCTCTGTGCAGATAAGTTAAAGAGATCAGCTTCCAGAGGACTTTCTGTTTTTTGTGAAGGACTAGCATTGATTGGTAGCTTTCTTACCAGAAAACTAAGTTTTTCTCACCAGGCATTATGTTAGAGGATAGTTTCTAAGATGGAATGTGTGGGTTTCTATACAAACTACTGTCCAAATTGGGATAGTTTTGAGTGTGAAAGGGGACACTATTAATAACCCTGGGACAACAAGTCTAAACCAAGACTATTGGAGGCAGAAGACAGACAGAGATGTTTCGTGATCCTGTGTGTGGACCTGCACATACCCTGAGTGGTGAGATGAGGCAGGACTACTCTTTTATAGACTCTCTGTGTGCAGCAGGCCCCAATTACCACAGACTTCAAACACTTGCAACATAGTTAATGGGTAAAAAATGCCAACAAAAGTGATTTTGTTACTCAAGAGTCTTGATAAGTGTACTGATGGGAAGTACTGATTCTGGAGTCAAGGTGCTTAAATAGATTTGTGATCATTATGATCATTGTTTTTTAAAATAATGTTTTTAAGTTTATTTTTTGAGAGAGTGACAGTGCAAGTTGGGGAGAGGCAGAGAGGGGGGGCAGAGAGAGAAGGTACTGTCATTGCAGAGCCTAACATGGGGGCTCAAATCCATGAAACCAAGAAATCATGACCTGAGCCAAAACCAAGAGTTGGATGCTTAACCAACTGCGACACCCAGGTGCCCCTATAATCATTGGTTTTGAACTAAAATTTCCTTTTCTTTTTTCCCTCCCACATAAGAAATTAATAAACAGTAAAGATCAAAGATGTTAAATAAATAAACTGCCCAATTTGCTGAAATTGGATCTAGTTTTTAACAAAATTTGTGTTGTTATAAAAAAAAATATGGAATATGGCTGGCCTTGAACAAGACATGACATATCTTCTTGTTTTACCATTCTAGCTTGTTTTTAATCAAAGACTTTTTTTTTAACCAAAGGCTTTGCTTCACACAATGTCAAAATTTTATGAGCGTTTTCTTCAACTATCTTGTAAATTCTTCAGTTATTTCAACAACTGAGACATCTATAAAATGAATTATATCAAGACCCTAGAAAATATATGCAAGTTAAAAATAAATGGGAAGTTTAGTTAAGAAACGTTTAGAATGTTAGAAATGTTTCTTTCACAAGTTTGTTTCATTGCTGAAGCTCATGTCTAGGCACAGGCTAATATAGTACATTGATGAACTTTAGTAGAAACAGTAAGTGCCCATGAGATGACAAGCAGAAGAATGTGTCATGTGCTTCCAATTTCTCAATGTCATAAAGAATATGTTTTTACCAACTTGACCAGTTTTTCCAGAAGGGAGCATTGCCTTATGCAAAGAGTTTTATGCTTGAAATCAGGAAGCAAAAGAGAACTAGATTTCGGTCTGGAACTATTAGTAGTATTAGTAGTAATAATAATAATAATAAATAATCCATAAGAACTTAAAACCCCAAGATTGAATTTCATGAGGGGTTAGAGTTTATAGTTATACTATTAGCATTATTGAGGAATTCTTAAGTCAAAAAATCAACATGAAATTGGTACCAGGATGAAACAAGCACTAACCTCTTGGACATTTCCTCAGCCCATATCACACAGAATTTCCATAGATAACATTTCAAAGTGGATGAACTCATAATCCTAAGTGGAAGACATGTAAGAAAATAAGCCAGGGGTGCCTGGGTGGTTCAGTTGGTTAAGAGTCTGACTTCAGTTGGTTAAGGTCAGGTCATGATCTCATAGTTCATGAGGTTGAGCCCTGTGTCAGGCTCTGTGCTGACAGCTCAAAGCCTAGAGCCTGCTTCAGATTCTGTGTCTTCCTCTTTCTCTCTCTGCCCCTCCCTTGCTCACACTCTGTCTCTCTGTCAAAAATAAATACACATTAAAAAAAATAAGCCATCTTGAACATAAGTCAGCCAACGCACATGCACACACGCACACACATAAACAGGAAGATTAGAGCCTTTGTAGAATAACCTAATGGTGACTGCATATTTAGTAAAGATATAAAAGAAGAATCAAGAACATAATAGAATAAAATACCATGATAAACAGATAAGAAAATCAAATAGAATTTCTATAAATGAAATGAGTTTGTTTAAGAGTTAAATGCTGACATATCAGTCAGTTAGCATCTGCAAATGGGCAGCTCTGTGCTACATAATAGAAATAGAATTGTGAGACTTTCACTTTCATGGAGTCAGTAGTGTTATGGAGTATGACTAGCATGACTCAGGTCACCAGAAAAACAGAAGTAATCAGTTAATCCACTGACAAATTATTAGAATAAGGAAAATTTAAGAAAAAATTAGTGAACTAAACGACATATCTGAAATAGAAATCAAAGAAATAACTTAGTTATCCAGAATATGGTTTGGAAATATAAATAGATAGAAATGTAAAATAAAATATGGAGAATAGAGTTAGGAAGATCAGTGTATATTTAGTAGTAGTTTCAAAAATGAGACTAACAGGGAAAAGGCAATAATCAAAAACACAATGGCTAAGAATTTTTTAGAGCTGAGAAACAACATATTCCAAGCAACATAAATAAAAATACCACCACATAAATATATCATAGTGAACCTGAAGAACCCCAAAGACAAAGAGAAGATTATAAAAGTAGCCAGAGAGAAAAGATGGATTTTCTAAAAACAAAGAAAAGTTAAGGTAAACTAAGAGTAGACTTCTAATTAGTAATAGGATAATGCAGAAAACAATGGAGTATTGCCTTCAAAATACTGTAAAATCCCTGTCAACGTAGAATTTATTACATATCTAAAATATAGATTAAAGACCTAAAAAAAAAAAAAAACCTTCCCAAATATCTAGTTGACTGCTAAGTTATGGTTGTAAATGAGAAACTTCCCAAGAGCCCAGAGAAGAAGCACACAAAGATAGAAGTCTATCTTTGAAAGGCAAGATGCTCATGATGGGAGTTTAAGTTTAGCCTTTGACACATTGAGTTCCCTACCAACACAAAGCTGAGTCTGAGTATATCCCCCAATCCTTGGATGATCACTCAATTACTTAAGCAGAAGGGAGGCTATGGGGCAAGGCTAAAAATCAGAAACTGGGGGAAAAAACCTGAGCAAAGGCATCAATGACTATATACAACTGAGGAACAAATTCTTCACTTAGAATCCAGGATTTTAATTGACAGTTGTCAGAAAAGCAAAACAGAATCTATAGTCTCTCCATTATATTATGTACACTTTCAAGTTTGACCAGCTTAGTAGACATCCAAAGAAGTTGGAAATTATGAGCCTTCCTCAAGGGAAAAAAATTATAGTTATTAGAAACTTGCTTTGAGTGGGTCCAGATACTGGATTTAGCAGATGAAACCTTCAAAACAGATCTTACATTTAAAGATGTAGGTTGATATACATTCAAGTAATTAAAACAAAACATGATGAAATAAGAGAATAAATAGGGAATTACAACACCAAAATAGAAACCAATTGGGAATTTTAGAGATGAAAACTGTAATATCTGAAATGAAAAAGACACCAAATGGACTAAAAACATATTTGAAATATCACAGAAAAGAATCAGTGAACCTGAAGGTAGTTTAATAGAAATTACCCAATGCAAAAAATAGAAAAAAATGTAAAGAAAAATGAGCATGTTCAAGAACTGTGCGGCAATATTAATAATTCCAACACATATGTTATTAGAGATCCAGAAAAAGAAGAGGGAATTGTGTAGAAGAATCGTATGATGAAATAAAAGCTGAAAATTTCCCAAGTTTTGTCAAGAACATTAACTGATAGTTTCCAGAAGCTCAATGAACTTCATGTAGGATAAGGTTTAAAAAAAAAACAGAGCTAGACACCTTGTAGCAACATTGCAGAAGATAAAAATTTGGGGATTTGGAATGTTTTGATTAGATTGGTGGTCACGTGACTATATACAGATCTCCAAACTCCTCAACCTGTACAATTAAAATGAGTGTATTTTATTTTTTGTAAAATACATTGAAATAAAACTATGGAAAAAATACATGTGTAATACACATACACAAACATATATGTATATATATCACATATCTATTTCAGAGTTAATATTTTATTGAAAGAAAACAAGGATAGTTTAACATTAAATCCATTATTTTAAGTCACTAAATTAAGAAATTAAAGGAGAAAACCACATGATCATCTCAATAGATAGAGAAAGAGTATCTGATAAAATTTAACAATGACTCATGATAATCTTGTGTAGTAAACAATGAATAAGAGGGGTTTCATTATCCTGAGAAAATATATCAAACAAACCTACAGAAAATATTTTAAATCATGAAACTTGAGAAACATTCAAATTCACTGATATAATTGATTTTAATCTTAATTCAGAATTTTACTGAAGGTCCTAGCTAGTGAAATGAGATAAGAAAAGTAAAAGAAACATGTAATAATTAAAAGGGAGATGATGTGGTTTTCCTTCTGGGAAAAAAATGGATCTCAATAGTACAGTTTTCATAAAAGAAAATTCCAGATGGACTAAAGACTTTAATGTGCAAGACTACAGATCTCATAAATCAGTTCTGTTATACCACAACATATGTGTTCCTAAAAACCACCTTACCATGCAAAATCTCACAACTGAAAAGCATAGGACTGAGGGAGAAATGGATGGAAAGGCAACACTCAAAAACTGACCCAAAAAAACAAAAAAAAGGAAAAAAGTGGAAGCACACTTTTTCCTATGTTAAATAGTTAAAAAATACATCAATACTACAATAAATATGGCACTTTACCTTGAAAGAAAAGGAAAGGTTGCTTGTGGAATAGACATCAGAAGAGTTATTTTGAAGTAGGTTATCTGAAATTTCATGGAAAGTTGTAACACCAAACATGGATGGGTGTGGCCTGTCGCATCCCTGTGAGCTGAGGTGGCTGGTAGATGTTTGAGGTGCTTGTGTGTATATTTTGTGTATTTCCACACAGCTTCATAAAACTGCATGTCTTTCTCTGCATTCACCTAGTGTTTTTGCTGACAAAATTGCCATAAGCAAATTGGAGTTTTGTGTTATGCTCATATTTTTTCTAATTATACCAATTGTCTTGGAACAAATTTACATTTTCAAAACAAATACTATAGCCAAGCCGACTGTATAAGAAATAAGGCAAAAGAAGTATGAACTAAAAGGCATGGGTGAATTTGACTATTATTATTCAATAATAATAATAAACTTTACATATAGCAGGAATGATATGAAAGTGAAATAAAAAAGATAAGTTATTGACTGGGTTGGAGGAAATGGTGATAATGATTTTATTTATAAAGAACTTCTACAGATCAGTAAGAAAAAGTCAAACAGTCTGAAAGGAAAATAAACAAAGACAATTTACAAAGAAGGTAAGACAAATGTCCAATAAGTATAAGAAGAGCTTCTCTGCACCACTAAGAAGTAGGGAGCTGAAAACTAATTCCGCCACAGGCTACCGCCGACATACCAGTTTGGCAAGAATGAAGAAGTTTGGTAGCACCAGACTTTGGCAAGAATGAGGGGAAACAGGAACTTTATAATTTATGATGAAAACAAGAACGGATATAATTGCTTTGGAAAATAATGTCAGTCTAGTAAAACTGAAGGTGCTGAGTTTACGACTCAGTAGTTCTACTTCCCGGTGTCTACCCTAGAGAATGCATGGCATCCGTCTGTAGGAGACATGACTGAGGATGGCCAAAGCAGGGTTGTTGGTAATAGCAAACACACGGAATAATCTCTTATTAGGGGAATGTATAAAGTTTTGTTCATTAAAATTATGGGAAAACACAGAGCAATTAAAATTGTGACGTAGATCTGCAAGTATCAGCATGAATAAATCGCACAAAGAAACATAATGTTAAGTGCAAAATAAATGTAAATGTTATATATAGCATGATACTATTCATGGAAAATAGTGAAGAAATAAACTACTCATATGTATATAATAATGATACATGCACCTATATTAGCGCATTTGCGACAGGATGATGCATACCAGTTTCAGGGTAGTTGTTAACCTGGTGAAGGAGGGAAGTGGAGTAGGGTCAGATGTTCCTGAAACATTTTATCTTATTTTTTAAAAGAAGAGAGTCATTTGATGCAAGTATAATGGATTCATTGGTGAATCCATGGGTATAGGTCATATATTATTTTCTGCATTTTTGTATATTTGACATGCATTAATAAATAAATCAGTGCCTTATTTTATGCTAGGCAATTTTCTAAGTGAAAAGCAAAATATAAAGGAGTGAGTGGAAAGAGAAATCATATATTGACACATACACAGAAGCATTTTGTTGGACGTGTTTGTGCCGTCTGGGGAGTTCTGCAGTGTAATATGAGTGAGTGTGAACAGCACTCTCGCCCTGCCCCTGTCAACAAAGATACCCAAACCTGAACCCAGTGCATGCATCTGGGGAGGTAGTGAACCGAACAAAGTCACTTTTTCTATTTAAATCCCAGGTTCAGGCTTTCTTCCTTCAGAACCTCAGCCACCTGTGTGCTCGTGAGTGGACGGTGCGCCTGCCTGGGGTCCCCCAGGGACAGCAAGATGTAAGGACAGCTGTGTCTGAAAATACCTTCGATTTGGGAAATGGAGAAGCTCTGGGATGCAGGGCAAGGAGGCAGTTTATACCGAAGCCAGGAAACTATAAATTTCCTAACATAAAGACAACCCCGCCTGCAAATACTGAGAGCCATCCGCTCCTGGTGTAGGCAGGGAAGTCAGAAGGCCTCTGACCCCACGTTCTCTTTCTTTCTCTTGGCCTTAACCCTCTCACAGCTGGATGGGAGGATTCTGGGAAATAGCACATCCCAGACGAGGGATGCTGTGGAGCCAAGGGGTTAACAGGCACTTTGTGTGAAGTTTTAATATTCTACAAATGAAATGTGCATGTGGAATGGGGAAAAAAGAGGAAAAGATTATATTTGTCAGCTGGGCTGCCATATGTTGTTCTGGCCGGAGCACAGCAAAAATGGTGACAATTCTTTCCTGAATGAGAATCTCTGTCAACTCCTGATTTCATGTCTTCTTTGGACAAGCGGGAGCTTTCTTCATGACCAGACAGAGTCTGAGGTTTTTCATATGTGTGGGGGCAATCTATGTCTACCCCTAAAAGGTAGAGCATTGACATTGCATGGCTTGATTTTCAGAAGGTGGAAAAAGGCAGGAAAATCATAAATTTCATCTGCATATTTTCTTCTCCTTTTTTAAAATGGAATTGGCCCTCAGGGTAAAAACAGTCCTCTGAAAGCACAAATAGCTAGCTGCATGACAAATGGAGAGGAGGTTATATTGGCAGAGATCTGTTAGTTCTTACTAAAGTCATCATCAGTTTCACAGAGTTGAAACTTTGTCATAGGAAGGGCTTTTCTTATATTCAGTGGGTTCTGATGCCTATGTTACTAACAAATAAATGTTTAAGTCTATGTGTCGTAAGAAAAATAAATTGAGATTCAGGCTTGGCGTGAGAGGGTTCTTCTTTTCTAGTTATATCTTAATTTGTGTTTAAAAATGCCACACTGGACATAAATTTAATTTACTTTTTTTTCCTTAAATAATGTTTTATGGATCTTTCTTACTGATTATCTAAGTAATATCATCTAGGAATTTTGATAATTTAGAAGAGAAAATATCTCCCATTATCACATAATCTAAATATTTTAATATACTGTTCCACACTATCAGTAAATAAGTAAATGTATAAATAAAATTTGCATAATTGACATCACATTATTAAAGATTTTGCTATCAATATCATTCTTAATAGTTCTGTATACCCTATTGAGAGGATGTTCCTTTCATTGTTAACTATTCCCTACTGTTGGGCATTTGATTTCTTTCTAAGTGTGTTTTCCTGTTACTGACAAGTAAGACAAACCATCCTTTTTCTTGCATGAATTTTCTTTGCAGAAGATGGCACTGTCTGTTAAAAAGCAAGCATGGTACCCTGGACCAGTTAAAGTACAATCGAGAATTTTATAGGGATAGTGCTAATTGAGCTGACATTCCCAGAGGAGGAAGAAGCATGAAGAGAAATGACTGTGGGTAACGCCTGGAAAAACAAGGGATGAAAAATGGGGTCAGAATCACATGGTGATGAAGTCCCTGGCTCCATACTGAATGGGGAGATCATCTGAAATAAAAGAGCATCCCCGCAGGAATGAGATTCTTCCTTCTCTCAACTGAGTGAACCCGTGTGCAGCAGGTCATTTTCCAAAATCTAAGAAGGAAAAGCAGAGAGCAAGTGTCCCAGCTAGGTCTACACAGAGCCTCTGTTCCTCTCTCCTCTTCCCTCCGTACCCTACTTGGGGTGTGAAAGGGGGCACAGAACACCGAACACTCAGCATACCAGTGTGAGGAAAAGAAACGGAGCAGAGATATGGTATAAAAGACACATCCAAGAGAAATCATTCATGCCATAGCAGAGAAAATAGAAAAGACATGAGGAGCTAAGCATGGGCCAAGTGAAAAGGGATGGCAAGGCAGCTAGGACAAGGGTGCTGTGTGGGGAGAGGGGGCGAGAAGAAATGATTGCTGAATGTGGTCTGGCAAGGACTTAAAAGTAATTCTTCATGAGCATCTCCCACTTTAATTCAACCTAATAAGAAAATGGACAGCTCAAAATTGATGATGAAACACAAAATAAGAAGGAAAGGGAACTAGAATTAATAGTTTTAGGATCAAGCCAGTATCATTAATGAGCTAATGAAGCAGATAATAAAAGCAGCTACCATTTATTGAACATTTAGTGTGTTCCACACACTGTTCTAAATGCTATGTATTGATTACTTCCTTTAATATCTATAGAAATACTATGCGTAAGTAGGATCTTCATTATCAGTTGAGGAAGCTGTGACGCAGTGTGGTCAAGTCACATAAACTCACTAGAAAGTAGCAGAAGCAAGCTCTTGACCCCCGGCATACCACTGTGTGTGTGTAGTTTGATCAGAATTATTAAAGGCCAATCTTTCCTTCCATCCATCCGTCCATCCATCCATCCAAGCATCCATCTATCTCTTTATTCTCCTATATAAGCAGGGATGAAATTCACAGAATACTAATGATACCTATTTCTGGATGATTTTTTTTCTTGATACTTTGATATACTGATTGAATTTAAGCAGTATTCTTATCAAGTTTAGAAATAATTGAATGGTGTATTATATAACAACAATAATAATATCATGATTATGGTCTTTGTACTCTTATTCCTAAATCATCTAGTTAATAATTCATTTCCTTATTTATCTTCCAGTGCTGTAAACATTTTATGTCACTTCCTAAAGAATGTTGGAGATTGATTGTGATATAATATTCTTTTAACGTTTTGACATTTAAAAATGTGTCAAAACATCAGTCAGATCATAGTTTAGTTTTAGACTTTTGGAAGGCAGCTATGCTCACCACTATACCACCAACGCTGCTCAGTTTTAGACTTCTGAACAGAAACCTGAACCTGAATCCCACCTACAGTCCAGTGAAACTGTATTCCTTCCTGTAGGTGTGGAGTAACCTGCTTTCTAAGTTAATTATTGTTTCTTTCCCCCACTAGAACATAGTTTCATGAAGCCAGGGAGTTTTGTCTGTTTTGTTGTATCCCTAACACCTCAAATAGAGCCAGGTATTTAGGATGTTTAATGTTTGTTGAATGAATGAATGAATGAATGAATGAATAGAAATAGACTTTGTTAACAGAAAGTAAAGTAGGCAAAGATTCATAGAACCATTGACTCCTTGAAGGGAACTTCACATTTAAGTACTGTTCAACTTGATTTTAATTGTTAATATGACAGTTTTTCACATTTAAATGATAGAATACATTTAAAAAAATACATAATGAACGCGCATTTCATATACTTACAATATTTCAAAGCCTGTATATCACAGCCTCACATCCACACAAACATTCTTCTTAAAAGGTTTCCTTTATGAAAGGACCAGCTGTTAGGCAAAAGCAAACATGTCCGTAGAGGGGAGGGAAAGCCCTGTTTTTCTGCGGTCATGTGCCAGTAAAAGATCTTCTTGCAGAAGTCCCAGACTGGCAGGCTTGAGGACTAGGTTCAGTTCACAGAGCTTCCATTTAATTTCATTGCCACACTATATAAAAAGATGCTTTTAAAATTTTGGTTTCCTAGTTTTTCTTGAATGTTGGCAGAATTGGCTACACTGGATCCACAGTTTCACACAATAATTGGCTGTTGCTGAGTAGCTATTGCCACTGTTAGCGAGACCATAATTCCTCAATTTGCCACAATCCATACCATTCCATAATGGGTTCCTGACCATTTTGTGCCTGGATCGCTGGTCCGTTCCTGGAGGCACTTGGGTTTGCCATCCATGCTCTGTGGATGCTCCCCACTTGTTGCCTCCCTAGAGTGCTCCCCTTCTGCTTTTTCTGTTTTTTTACACAATATTTTCCTTCTCATTATAGGTACAATTTTAAAAGCCCTCCTTAAGGGTTTCCTAAAGAATGGATCTTGTGTCTTTTTTCAATTTGACCTACCTTTGTGCATATATTTTTTACCATTCAAACCTGGATTTAAGATTGGAAACAAAAGCATTGAACTGCTCCCTCTGCCACAGACCGTTTCTTTTCCTCCCTCCTTCCCTTCCCTTCCTTCCTTCCTTTCTTCCTTCCCTTCTTTTCCTTCCCTTTCCCTTCCTTCCTTCCTTCCGTTCATTAAGCTTCATGTCCAGTGCAGAGCCTAGTGCTGACCTTGAACTCAAGACCCTAAGATCAAGACCTGAGCCAAGATTAAGAGTCAGACACTTAACTGAGCCACCCAAGCACCCTTCTTGCCATAAACCTTTGCCATGCCCTTGTAATCTCGAGTGCATGGCTTATTGCCCTTTCTCAATCAGTAATCTTTTATATTAGAATTGGAGGAAAAGCAAAAGGAGAAGTGGGAAGGAGACAGGAAGTAAGAAGAAACCTTCTAGATGAATTTGTCATAACTCCTGAGTGGAGAAAATTGAATTACAGGCATTTACAGAAGAATTATTTCACTACTCCTTATTCTCCTTATCTTACCATATACACTGCAATGTTTTAAAAACATTTATTTGCATAAATATCTTATAACAATTTTAAAATACTTCAAAATAATACATAACATTTAAAAATTATTTTTTAAATATTTAAACATTTTATGAATATACATGATTTTCCAATAGTGTTGAAGCAAAACATGGACAGAAATTTACTTGTTCATGCCTTTGTATCACCAGCACCTGGCACAGTATTCATTACATGACCTCCTATCCAGTCTTTATTTTGTGTGAAACTGATGGACATAAGGACACAGCCTCAATTTACTCCTGGCTAGACTTGCGTGGAATACTAAAGGCAGGTAGCAGGAAGAAGCAGCAAAAGTGGGACAATATTGTCTTGGTCACACTAAAATTAGGTAATCAATATGGTGACCATATGGCCCTATTTGTCTGGGATAATCCTAGTTTATTCCTACTGACTTGGAATAGTTATGAATAGCATCACTTTTCACTCTCAAAGTGTCCTTGTTTGGATGATAAATTATATAGGCCCTCTATTAATCAGACCCTCAATAATCAAAAGCTATTTGTAATTTAATTGCAGGGACTTAGGGTTTTTGTATTGTTTTCGTGGAAAATGGAGATATAGCTACCTAAACTGGAACTTACAAAATATACTAACACTTTTTTAAAGATTTTATTTACATGTGTGCGCACACACACACACACACACACACAAGGCACTTCTATAGTACTGCCCCGTATCCTAATTATTTATTTGAATAATTTGAGTAACCATTTAAATAATTTAGTCAAGTATTTCCATTATTCTCCTTAGGAATACTCTTCCACATATGAGAATATACTTATCTTTAATTTCTTTTAATGCCTTGCAAACAGTTTTGCATTTAGTGGACACTCAATAAATATTGGTTCAAAGGAATTGAATAAAATGAAATCAAATTAAGTTGTCCCATCAGGGATAATTTGTGTTGGTTTATCTTTTGATCCACAAACTGGGAAGGGCCAGGATGCACTATAAATTTTACATATTTGGGACACTAAGTTAACTTTTATGCCTCCTCATCCTTGCTCTACTATTTCTTGAAAAGCTCTAGTTGTGCACTGTTACAAAGCATTTCTTTTCTGAAATGGTTAAAAAATATATGTTCATTAAGGCAAAATGTCCACTGGTGGCCTTGATTTCTTTGGATATATTGGACAGAAATTAGCTTTTTTTTTCTGGCCAAGGTTCCGATCAGAAGGACAACAGGGGACTACCAATAGGATGTTGGCCATAACTTGCAATTTTCATTAGTCAAAAATTCAGTGAATAATTTTTTGGCCCTGTATGGATTTCAAGAGACTCAAATAAGAACCACATAGAGGACCAACCTTTGAGAATCTGTGTATTTTGTATCTGAGTACTGAAACTCCTGGCCAACTGGCAAGGCACTGAGCTCTTCTAACAAGTTATAGGGTGGAAATTATTTCTCTTCTCACCCATCTGCTCTAGGAGTCATAGCTCATATTTAGAAGTAGCACTACTTACAGTGAGGGAAAAAAAGACCATCAATGGAAGTTCAAAAAGAAGAATAAAAGGCCATCATTGAAATAACAAACAAACCCAGTGATAAAAAAGAAGACAAATCACTTTGCAATATTTGTGCAAAAAATCCTAATTTTGTATTATTGCCATCTGGCGTAATCAGTGTACAGAGGTTCCTGTACCATCCTTTGAAAAAATGACCAGGCACTTACTTTTAATGGTATATGAGAGTGTTTCTCTGTGATGAGAAAGCAGTAGCCCTTCATGAAGAATGTTAGCCAAGGGGTAAGTTCCACTAGAGGGTGGGGGGGATTCACCATAAATAGAGGGAAATACTCAAAGAAGAAATGAGAGCAGAGAGGGTTGGGAATGAGGGTAACGAAAACATTTCTCCCTTTTATTTTCTTTCATCAGCTTTGAGCAGCTAAAGGAATCAATCAGGTCTTAGCTGGCTGTATTCCTTAGTAAGGTCAGCCCTCTGCTATTGGCAGGGGGAAGTGCCATTTTTAACTCCTGCTACTCTGTTTACAGATGAGAAAACTCCTTAATGGTGTAGCCTAGTTCACTGGGCAGGTAAAGCTAAGCCAGGAAACTTACAATATAGCAACTTTGAAGAGCCTATTATTCAAAAGGACGGACACATCCCACAGTAAGGCAGCTCTTCGCCCCCTTTTTCTTTCTTTAATATAAGCAAGACTAATACAAAGTGCTTTTCAGGAATGGTTTCATATTAAGAACCATATGGAAATACTTTTTACTTAAATATTACTTTGCAATACTATTGTTTTGGGAAAACAGTTTTATTCAGTGGTATAATTACTGATATGACTTTTTTTACATTTTTATTTTTTTAAGTGGTATGACTCTTAAAGTACATGTGTTTTCACTTAAAAATTATCTTTGGCCAATTGTTGAATCCTTCATCCTTTCATAGACAGGATATATTGATTTTATCCTTGAGAGAAAAGGGTACCTAATAACCCTCTGGCCTAGAAGAGAGAAAAATAGATCCAGGTAAAATATCTTGTTTTAAAGAGATTCCTCACAGTGTATATACTTTTTATTTCTTGGAATTTTCTCATGAATTTGTCTTCTACCCTTGTGGAAACTGATCTTCAAAGAGTGTTTCTTTCTTTCTTTCTTTCTTTCTTTCTTTCTTTCTTTCTTTCTTTCTTTCTTTCTTTCTTTCTCTCTCTCTCTCTCTCTCTCTCTTTCTTTCTTTCTCTCTTTCTTTCTTTCTCTCTTTCTTTCTTTCTTTCTTTCTTTTTTTACTACTTGAGGATGCTTGCTCTTTGTGTGTGTGTGTGTGTGT